>NW_020172779.1:1868010-1901434 GCF_003031525.2 Neophocaena asiaeorientalis asiaeorientalis
GTTAAAAAAAAAAAAAAAAAAAATTAGAGTTGTAAGAAGATGAGGAAGAATTTCAGCAAAAGTACCTCTGGATTGATTTTTTTAACATTTTTACTTATGTTATTTGAAAATATTATTTAAGAAAGCTTATTTTAATATAATGATTTTAAGGAGAAGTAACACAAAATCTGAGAAAATGATAGAATACAGAGTAGTCAGCCTGGGAAAGTCTGATTGTACACTGGGAGGCTACTTAAGATTCAGATTTAGTTAAATGTTCCAGAGTATCTACTACACAGGCACAAACTCTAACTCATTCAATCCTCAAGATAATCTTAGAAGATACATGATGTTATCTCCACATTAGAACTAGAAAAAAAAAAAAAAAAAGCAAGACTCAGAGAGGTAAAATAATTTTCTCATAGTCACATTCTGGCAAAATTGTCTTTTGACTCTATGCCCAATGCCCCTCCCATGACAGCATTTCAACTCTGTGGCTAGAAAGGCCATTGTGCTAAGCATCAGCAATAAGGGGAAAACAGGGAACATTAGAATCCTAACGGATTAGAATTCAAGATAAGGAAAGTCTCAGGATTCAGTTCCTTGGACAGGAAAGGCTGGTGGACATGTGACTTTGGTTTCAGTGAAAGGTACAATCAGTCAGCTTAGACAAAATGAGGCAGATCCAATCACAGAGATAGGGCTTACTCTAGGTGAACAGGAGATCTGGTGGGAGAAAATAGGATGAAGTCATGGATGACCCTTAAAACCTAGCTTTCACGGTCTTCAATCTTCTTTCTATAGACTACTGTTCTCTTTTGAGGAGAGAGGCAAAGGATTGGACTAATCACAGCTGCTTTCTCATGCCTGGAGGACTTTTGAAAGTGGAGCAAAAACCTTGATCAAGGTCACATGTCTTCCTCAACCAGCTCTCCTCAACTGTCTTCTCATCCATCTTTACAGTCAATTTTATTCTTAAAATCTTGCCTATTGGTGGGAATGTAAATTGGTTCATCCACTATGGAAAACAGTATGGAGGTTCCTACAAAAACTAAAAATAGAACTACCGTATGATCCAGCAATTTCATTCCTGGGTATAAATCCAAAGAAAACAAAAACAATAATCCAAAAAGATACATGCACCTCAATGTTCATAGCAGCATTATTTAAATAGCCAATACACGGAAGCAACCCAAATGCTCATTGACAGACAACTGGCTTAGGAAGATATGGTATGTATGTACACACACACACACACACACACACACACACACACAATGGACTATTACTCAGCCATAAAAAAGAATGAAATATTGACATTTGCAGCAATGTGGATGGACCTAGATAATATTATGCTTAGTGAAATAAGTCAGACAGAGAAAGACAAATACTGTATAATATTACTTATATGTAGAATCTAAAAAGTAATACAAATGTATTTATATACAAAACAGAAACAGACTCACAGACATAGAAAACAAACTTATGGTTACCAAAGGGGAGAGGGAGGGGGAGAGGGACAAATTAGGAGTATGGGATTAACAGATACAAACTAATATATATAAAATAGATAAACAACAAGGATTTACTGTGTATCACAGGGATTTATAACATATAATGGAATATAAGCTGCAAAAAAACCGAATCACTATGCTGTACATCTGAAAATAACACAGTATTGTAAATCAACTATACTTCAATTAAAAAAATAATCTTGCCAAGCAGAAGCAAGCTACACCTGGTAATGATTCTGTGCAACTCGGGGTAGGTCAGCCAATGACTTGGTGAAAAATAGTTGAGATAGATTAATGGATGCTAAATTCATAATGGATTACTATAAAACCAATACGTTATGGGGGAAATGTCTTCTCCTTTGATCTTTAAGTCATTGAGAGGAGGAAAAACTAAGTTTTGTTATTCATCTATCATTTAATCATTATAATAACCAATAATTAATATTTTTACAGATGTGGAACCAAAGGGACAAACTTGTCCAGATTCACAGTCAGTAGTAGTACTGAGACCAGAATTTAGATACACTCTGTCAGTTTCCTATATACCCTTGCTCATTAGATTTTTTCTTTCTGCTTCAGACTAAACAAATATTTCAACATACACACACACACACACACACACACACACACACACACACACACACACCCCTTGGCTGACAGTATCAGGGGAGCAAATCATGGAATTGCATAGTCTATGGGCCTTCTACTGTGAGAAAATTTTAAATTCTCACATTTTACTTGCAAATCCTGTATGAAATGGTTGCGTACACTGTAATTTGCAGTGTACGTTTTGGAATTGGTCCAAATACACAAAAAGTACTATCAGAAAATGTTCTACAATGGCATTATCACTAAATATAATTGCACATTATATCACTATACCTCAAGATACGTCACTATACCTTAAGAATTCCACTTATATCACAATCCAAACGAAAGTCCCTCTCTGAAACAGATCAAGGATATCACTCTGAGCTTTTAAGGAAAACTCAAAGCTGCAAATTCAGTACAACAAATTCATCATCATAGATTATTTGGTGAATTGGTATTACCTTTTTAACTTCACTAATTTGCACCAATTAAAAATACTGCCATAAAAGAAAGAAACTCCATCATAATATCATGTTAGCTATTTGCCTTTCATGTTTGGAAAGTCTGTTTACATATCAATGAGGGGAGTCCAAGGATTACATTCTACCTAATGTTTAATCTCTTTGGATATTCTTTTCTCTCTCTTCCCTGATATCCTCTTCCCCGGGTTATATGTGATTTCCCTTACTATATGATGTGCAATTTTCTTTCACAGTTCCAATCACAGTTTATAATGTTACTTTTTAAGCATAATTCTTTGACTAATACCATTCTCCCCTACTAGACTCTAAACGCCGTAATGGTATTGACTGTATCCCTAGCACCTTCTTGCTCAGTGGTTCAATAAGTAAATGTTCGTTGATAAATAAATTTTTTACATATACTCCACAAAGTTATTGTGAGTGAAAAGAAAATGTTAATGTGAAAGTCCTTTGTAAACTGAGGAAAAAATGCTCTATAAATGTAAGCTCTTCTGGATCTACTGTCTTTTCAGTCAATATTCAAAGTAAGAGGAAGCGATACTACATATACCGTCAGACTGGCTAGACCCCAGAGTTTCTGGGCTTAAAGCTGGTAGCTGGCAAATGCTTCATCATCTCTGCGGGGGAGGAGAGAGAGAAGTGATTCATCTCTCATATCACCCCCAAGGGACAAGCAATTCACATAATTGCCCCTGTAGGAGGGAAGAGAGAAAGAAGAAAACAATTCTGAAGACCTGAGACTGGTCCTACAATATCAGGATCTTTGGGGGATTCCTGCCACTACTGCTATTTTTACAGGTGGCGCTCATGGGCTATAATATTCAAATTCACTGAAGACGGCATGCTATAGAGGAAAATTCTGTAGCCTATAATTTATTTTTTAAAGCCATCTATCTAAGCACTCTTGAGCTCTAAATAACTTAATGCCATGTCTTAAAGTTAATCTAACCAGGAAAGTCACAAACACTGGCAATAATCACCTTAATCATTCCAGCTAGCATTGTTAAAAAGTAGGGCATGGAGAGCTGCAAACAAATGCATGGCACTCAATCAATCAGAGCTTGGAGGAACGATTGTACACTGGGGGTGTGTTTGGAAACTGACTGAAAACTGTGTGAGCAGTAAGCCATGAAGATTGTACCTCCCGGGTTCCCACCTCTACTCAACAGTCAACATGCCTAACTTCAGGACGGGCTCTTAATTTTGCTCAGGGCTCCTACCCCCAGTCAGGTGAGGGCAAAGCAGAGTGTGAGAGGTCAGATAAGAGGAAGCAAATTTGTGATCTGTTTGCACTGGCACAGTGGAGGGGTCATGATTTTGGAGCCAAGTGGGAGATACCTTTGTGGTCTCCTTGGTGAGGGACATTCCCAGAAAAAGCCAACTCTGAATATGTATATGTGGAGGCAGCATGGTTAATCATCACGTTGCACATTGAAAGGGATCAAACCAGCACCAAGTGCTTTTGCTGAAAACAGATGATGTGTCCCTTTTCCCTAGCCGGAGGCAAACTGTTTCTACAAAGAGCTGACTTCGTTATATAAAGAACTGGTACTGCCTGATTCTGAGAGGATGATTACCAAGGGGCAGTGACCTTCTGTCTGATCTGAATATCAGCTTATCTTGGTGCTGAATAATGCATAGTTATATTTATGTTCTCATTTAAATACTGTTTAATATTTAACTTGCTATTGCCCATTCACTGGGTTAAAATAAGTGATTCCTAAATAGCACAGACATCGCATGTACTGTAAATGCAGTCATGTTGACATTTGGGGTCTCTCAGAAAACTCATATGAACCTCAGTCATTGAAAAAAATTGTCCTAGAATCTGGGACATGTTACTTCATCAACTCTTGATTAGCCTTCAAAGATCTTTGCAGTATCTGTTGTGGGGAGCCTGAGGGCACTTCATTTTCTTCAAAAACAGTCTTAGTATTAAGAAATGAACTAAGTTTTAATAAGGTTGTTTAAAACTTCGATCATGTTAATGGGATTTTTAAAAACCCAATAAAGACATCATCCTGATTTAATTGCAGAGGCTATCAGTTTATTAAACACTTCGTTATCTGTCCGTTTACACACCACACACTGATTCTAAGTGACAGCGAGCATCCAAATGAAGAATAAATTAAAAACCCCGTGTTTCTAAGCATCCAATGTTGAAGCAAAGAGGTTGACAAAAATTCTAGATGATGTAAATTATTCTCCCACTTTTTTTCTTCCAAACAGTTGGTCTCCCATAATTTCAATATAATCTTAGATGTTGCATAGATATCTTTGGTGTAGTGACACCTGCACTGGATTTGGAGCCCAAATCCATCGGTAAATCTGTTTTTCTGCCCTAGGTGAGGGCATGGGTGATTCATCACCTCTGGATGCCAGTTTGTTCACCTGCAGGATGAAGGTGCTGGATTAGGTGCTCAGGCTGCTTCCTTTCTGCTCCAACATTCCTTGGCTCCGAGTATTACCCACAGCAGTTCTATTAGGTAGGGGTGGAACCATGATCCCCCTTTCAAAGCTCAAAAGTCTGAAGGACTAGCTCAAGGTCATATATAATCTGAGGAAGCAGCCAGGCTTTGAAGACATTATGACTGCTAATGTCTAACTCATGTTTCCTCTCCAATGGAATAGCTGCCTGAAAGAAATGCTGCATTCAGATGCATGAGTAACAGAGCGTCCACAAATAACTCAGGAAGATCCAAGACCACTCGACTTCTAATTTTATCATCTTTAAAAATTATAGGGCAGAAATAAAAAGGGATTTTAAATTACAGCTGGCAAGTGTGTTTCCAACGGAACTTTTTGAAGTCTAAATCATATTTGGACAAAATTACTGACATAAGTAAATTAATAACTCAGCTGAGAGAAAACTCACACTAAAGTATCATTTAATTGCAAAGACAACCAGCACCATTCTCAAGTTAAGAAAAACAAACATAGCGTATCTCCTAACCCCAGCACAGATCTTCTTATTTATAAAATTAACTATGACAATGAGATTAAGAGGTTTAAAATGCAGACTGCTGTACCATACTTTGGTAACACTATAGCAACAATTATATTTAGAAGCTTTTAAATTAAAAATGTAAAAGCCTCGTATTTGTCTTTTTAGTTTAATTAGTTGCTAAGTACCATACTGGAGGTTGCATTCATGACACAAGGCTGATGGTTGCAAATCAGTACTCTCTAAAGTATTCACAGCAATTCTTCAAATGAGATGTCATAAATGCCCCATAACAATGCATTTAATTTCAGTTTAATATAATCACTTTTATATAGTAAATAGTAAAAAACAAATCCAGTGCCTTCATAGGCCTCTAAATTGTCAATTTGTTTCCCAGTCCTTCCTCTAGCCTCTCGGAGAAAACACACATATTACAGGGACGCATAAAACAAGCACAGCAATCATTACTCTGATTTGGTAACACAGCTACAAACATCTTCTCTGAATGAAGGATAAGTTATCTAAGGTGAATAAAGAATGTACCGTTTGTCTAATGAGTTTAAAACATGAAACAGGTTTACTGTGAAAGCGAAAGCTAAACTAACTGACACTCAAGCCTTGCAGCACTGGCTCGCAAGCTTGCCCGAGGGTGGTAATGACAAATAAAGGCCAGTGGTGAGGATATGTTCTGCGTCCCTTATGTACTGCCCTGGGGAAAATGAGAGCACAAGAGTTAACTCTCAAGTCCCAAACTGTCACTACTGCCTCTACTATAGCAAATAGAGCTAATTCTCCGGAGGTCTTGGTTCTTGCCCTCAAATTCATCTAAGGGGCTCTACTTTTTAAAAATAATTACTACTAATATGGCAGGCCCACTGCTAGGTGCTTTCCATGATCTTAACAACGCCCCAATTTATTTATTATTAGCTCTATTTTAAAGCTGAAGACATTTAGATTCAGGTTAACAATCCCACAGCTAATAAGTTATGGAATCTATATTTGAACACAAGTCAACTTGATTCCACAGCCCATGCCCTCTTCCACAGCCTATACTGTAGCCAAGTGATAAGGAATGATCTCTGTGTTCTGCTTCATATTATTTCTGTACCTGAATGCTGAGAAGGACGAAACATATGTTTACCCTACTTTGCCACACTTCCTTTGGTGCGCCTGGCCCAGTCGAGGGTCTGCCTCTCCCCGGGCCAACCTTCCTGAAAGTAGATTTTTTTTTTCCTCACTGCCTCCTCGTCCTCATTCTCAATTCACTGAAGTCTGGGCTCCATCCCCACTTGCTGAAGTTATTTTCTAGTGCCAAGAGCAACTGGTGCATCTTACATGGCCTCTTTAAAGCGTTTGGCACTGACGACCGTTCCTTCCTCAGGAAGGGTTTCTGGAGTTCCTCCTCCCTCTCCGGCTGCCCCTTCTCAGTTTTCCCTCCTGGCTCCTCTTCTGCATCTACTCCTAAAATGCTCCTGCCTCCTGAGTTCAGTTCCTAGACCAGGTATGATTACTCTATATACTCAACTTCAGTGATATCATCTAAATGCTGGTGATTTTTCTGGGAGAATATTCTCCATGGTTCTCTTATATTCTTTCATGTCTTGTGAAGTCAGGTACTGACTGCTCTTTATCTGAAACTATCATTTTAATAAAGGACAGTCTTGGAACATAGAAATAGTATCTCCTCCTGGTTAAAAGGAGAAAGTTCACTTTCAGGTTTAGATAACATGATGCCCCCTCCTGAAGAAAGTCAATCATGCTTATTGCCCATTATAAACGACTTGGATTCCCTAAACTCAGATTTCCACTCCTGTAATGTAACTCACTGAGTGCATAGGTGCCATCTGGGTGCTTTTGAATCACCCTGTGGGAGCTGGGGCTATGGGCAGCTGTATAAGCCATCATGACACTCTGGCTACTGCTACTGCCGTGAATAATACGCTGTCCTTCATTTTGATCTAGGAGTTTCACATCTCCCATCAACATCCATGATCCATGGAATTATGGCAAGTGAAGTTGTTAATTTGAAAGTAGGTTAAAATATCAGGCCCTTCACAATTCTTAACAATTTCCTGTACCAGTTAGAACACCACAGATTATAAATAGGAGAAAGGAAAGAAAGAAGGAATGAAAAGACCAAAAGAATATGCATTCTTTTGAGAAAGAGAGTGGAAGGACGGGAGGAAGGAACGAAAGAGAGGGGCCGTAGGAGGTAAGACAGCCTTTCGAGAATATGCTAGATTGGTTTAGGCTAATCAGGTCTCACTCCTAGATCTTGAAGTCGTGTCAACTTCCTCTAATAGACATGGACTGGATAGGGAAGGAGTGGCCACTGAAATAAAAACTGATTACTGTTACAAAGGGAAGAAGGGGCAACTAATGCTGGGTAGGCAATTATCAAACGTCCTTTGCAAGCCTGAACCTGTACCCCTGACTATACTTGCATCCAAACCAATACTTTCAATTGCTCCATGGACATCTCTAGCTGGCTCTCCTATAGGCACCTGAAACTCAATATGCCTCTCCTCATTCTCTTCTTTTTTCTGAATTGTCTGTCTTGGTAAATAGCAGGGTTATCCACTCAATCAGCCAACCCCCAAATATGCAAGTCATCCTAATTTCTGTGTGCCTCCTATCCCTACGTCTAATAAATGACTAACTCCATTTGGTTCTATTTCTAAGTACTTCTTAGAATTACCCTCTTTTTATTACATTTCCACTGGGATGTTCCTGATTCAAGTCATCGTTTCTCCTCTCCTGTGTTACCACAATGTCACCCTAACTGGCATTTCTGCTTTCAATCTTGCTGTCTCTAAACTATTATCCACATTACTACTGGATTTGTTTTGGAAAGTAAAAACCTAAACCTGTCTGAACCATATTTAAAAGACTCCCTGTGTCATCAGATAACAACATTCTCCTTAATGTGGCCCTTTATGATCTAGTCTCTACACCTTTTTCACTCCAAGCACTCCTTATAAAAGTTTTTCAAACATTCCATTTTCACTCATGATGACTTGGCTCAGGCTGTCTCCTCTTTAAGAAATACCTTCCACTCCAACAAAGTCTGAGTAATTCCCACTTCTTTAGACTCAAGACTGAATTCAAGCTTAAAACAGCACTGCATTTTCTGATTCCAGCTGAGGCTGAGCTAAGGGGCTTCTTTTCTGTACCTTTGCCATCTAAGCCTGTAGCTTCCAACGTGTGTTTCTATCATAGTACTTACATCACTGTATTACCATCAGTCGCTTTCTTTTCCTTCTCTCTTTTCTAATTATCTGCGAGGTCGTTAATGGTACGAGTCCATGTTGAGCATCCATCATCCAGCATGGTGGCTGACCCGTAATGGAGACTCACTGACAGTGAATGCTGAATGAACAAATCACGTTTTACCAGTGCATTCAGAGTTGATATTTAGCTTTGCAGCATAGCCATGCTGGTTGTCTACAATGCCTGTGTTATACCAGTTGCTAAACATTTGAATATCATCCTTATGCATGGATCTCATCCCTGTACATGTCACTTGATGTGTAGGATTGCTGATACCATGTATTTATAACTGGTATCAGTAGCTAGCTTTAGTGATTGATTCTTGACTTTGCCAAACACATTACTGTTGTGAATGTGTGATTTAATGCAGTCAGGATTGTGCTCTTCTGTTCCAAACTACACAATCAGCTGGAACTTGCTAACTGGAATAATGAATACTTTGCTAACGTGAAGAAGAGAAGTGGCTGATCAATCTCACAAGCAGATGCACTAAGGGGGCCTAGAAACCCCGTTATCACTATCTACACACCGACCATCACCCATTCCTCTAAGACAGCTCTGTTAATTTTAGAATATATTTCTACTAATTCCATTGCTAACTCATAACTTAATGATAAAAACAGTAAGAATAATAATCGTTAATATTTACTGTACACCTACTAGATGCCAGGCATAGTGCTGAACACTTCACATTCAGCATTCATATTGCTTCACTTAATCCTCTCAACATGGCTGTGCGTTCTCATTGCCTGTATTCACCAGTGTATTGGTGCTCTGTTGTCATATGAAAAATCGCCACAAACTCAGTGGCTTGAAACAACACATATTCTGTAAGTCAGAGAGGTTCAAGGTCCTCTTCTAAACTTGAAACTGTAAAATTCATGGAAGCTGGTGGGAGAACCCCCCCCATACTTTGAATCTGATTTCTCTGTTACTGACCTCTAGAGCTGACCTTTACAGAGTTAAAGTGATTAGGTCAAGCCCATATGCATAATTTCCCTTTTGATTAATTCAAGGTCAACTGACCAATAACCTCAATTACATCTGTAAATTCTCCTTTGCCATGTCATATAACATAATCGTGGACACGATTCCTCATCCTCTTCACAGGTTTTGCCCATACTTAACAGGAAGGAATTAGAAAAGGGAGAAAGTCACTGCGGGTCTTTGTGTGATTCTGCCTACCACAACTAATGGGGAAGCTGCTAATTAGAGAAGTTACGTTACTTGTCCAAGGCCAAACATACAGGAAGTGCAGAGCCAAGGACCAAAAACTGAACCCATACTACTCAAAGCTTTTGACACTAATCCCTGTGATATATTTCTTTTTTTAATTAAAAAAAATTTTTTTATTGGAGTACAATTGCTTTACAATGTGGTGCTAGTTTCTGCTGTACAACAAAGTGAATCAGCTATATGTGTACATATATCCCCTCCCTCTAGAGCCTCCCTCCTACCGCCCCCCACCCCACCCCTCTAGGTCATCCTGTGATGTATTTCTGACCTCAAAAGAAGCAGGGCTTTGATGATCAAGGTGGAATATATGAACCTTTACCCCTTCACACCAGTTCACTTACTTTTAGAAAAGGATTAGTTTCCTCATCTTTATTAAAGGTCTTTAAAGATCAACGTCAAGTTAACTTCCTTTTATGCACCATTGCTAGAATATTTTTGCAAAGTACAGCTTTTATCAGATCACTCCTCAGCTCAAAATCTCTCAGTAGCTTTCTCCCTCTTGCCATATCAAATCCAAATAGTATGATCCCACCCGACATTTCCATCTTTATTTCAACTCCTTCCTACCATCCATTCCACTGGCTCCTCTCTGCCACATGCACTATATGGCCCAATGGGAGTAATACCATTTCTATGGCCTGTAATGTGTTTTCTCCTTCATATTCCTTCTTACAACCTCATCTCCAATCTCTTCTGAGAAACCTGTCCCAATTCTTTCTGTATACACTGATCCTCCCCTTCCAGGAATTCTTATTACACTTAAAGTCAGCAGCACATACATGAGCATCTGATTATTCTCTAATTTTTCATGGATATCCGTTGTTTAACTAATTAGTTTGTAAGTTGCTTCGGGCAGGACCAAACTATTCTTTGACAACCTCCACATTCCCGAGAACAGCAGAAAAATCACATTGTAGGCAGTCAACACATAGAGGTTGACTGATGGAGTTCTCCCAAGTTGGATTCTTCCTTCTCAACCAAGAGAATTTGCCCAGTGTTTAGAAAGCAGCTTTAGCTCATCCAAAGATGCAAACTGTTGTTGTTATGCATTCAGTTTGGTTTTGGACATCAGTACCAGGAATCTGTATGGCCACATGCCTTCTCATTCTGGAATAGGCTACTCCTACCCTGGGGCTAACGGCACCCACCCAAGCTTACAGAACAGACTTCTCTGACATTCCTTTTGCTTGCATGTTGCTCCCACCAATTACTCCTGGAGCTTTATTTTGATTAGGAATGAGAAGACATGATATTTGAGGATTTAGGTTTGAGTTTATGTGCAAAGTTAAAACAGAACATCTAAATTTGTTTTCTTTCTCAACAAAAATAGTAGGAAATGCAGTGATATAAGATGTTCAAGAGAGGCAAGAAGAAGTATGAAGGAAAAAAAACAATGAAAACTACTGTATACAATGCTGGATTCTGAATGAATTTTAGCATCTTGGGAACAAGCTTAGCATTTACAAGAGAGTTCAAGAAACGGCTATACCCAATTTTCATTTATCATTTCCCCCAAGAAATCTATAGTTTTATTAATTTAAATTATTTGTGATAATATAAAAAACTTACTCCTCCATGTCTTTGGGTAAATCACGCAGGCAGAAGTGACTGACATGAAATGAAAGGCTTCTTTCTGATGTACCATCCAGGAAGAGAAACAGAATTGTCTTACTGTGACTTTCTCAACCTTCTTTAGAACTTTTCCCAGCCCTCCTCCCTCAGCATAGTCAGTGAGAGCACCAGTAGACTGATAACAAAGAAGAAGTGAGTATCTTGCTCACCAGTGTGCAGGGATTCAATGTCACTCAAAGCTAGAAAAATGAAAACAGTTTAGTATTTTATTGGTTTTCTCTACAACCACAAAAGCAGGTAATACATACCATTCGGGACTGCGTGAAGGCAAAACACACATCCAACCTCCGCCTTAAATGTCAGTTCAAAACCTTCGACTGAATCCTCGGCAGGCACTTAATGTCTATTTGCTTTTGTTTCATTGGAGAGCGTAGTGTGGCTCTTTCATTTCTCAGCCCTGGCATGCTGCTCTCCCCCAAGCCAACTGATCTGATGTATCAGTTCTATGTTTTCATACAGACACACCAGGCTGCATCTGTGGAAGTCGGGTGGAATATTCACAGCCTGGACCTCTTATCTTGGAAACTGGTCTTGGCCATGGTTTTGGTCTTAGAGAGAGAGTAGACAGGGCAACAGCCAACAGTGATTCTTATGTCTGTAGGATGACCATCATCAGGAGATGCAAAGTAGGCTGAGTGTCTCATTCCTTCTTGGGCATTCATCTTACTAAGTGAAACCAAACAATTTCCAAGGATGGATGAAGCGGGAAGTAGAGTGAACATTTACGAAGGAGTTTCTGTATAGCAGGAACAATGATAGGAGCTTTAGTTTGGTGTTTTGACCTGCCACAAATGCTTCAGGTAGGTATTAATATGGACACTTTAGAGATGAGAAAATTAAACCTCACGGAGGATTAAAGACATAGGTAATAAAGGCTGGTGCCAAAACCCCACTCTCTTAACTCCAAAGGCGCTTCTGTTTCCACCGTGTCACACTGCCCAGCTTTCACTGGCTTACCACTCTTTGAATGCTGAGCTGAGCTGAGATGTAAGGAATATCCAGCAAAGCAAAAGCTAAAGCACTATTTTTTACATAGTCTCAGCATGCTAATGAGATCCCTTAGTGTAGTGTCAGCAAAATAACACTGTTTGTTTGAAAAATTATTCACTAACTTATCTGTCTGACACAAAGTCCCCTCTTAATTTCCCCCTCACTGAGTTCTGAAAAAAAAAAGAGTGCTCAGATACAAGTGTCATTCCTAGTCTTCCCAAGTTTTCATTTTATTTTTTTGCTCTTTTCTATGTCTATTTCTATTTATTTCTCTGACGCCTATCACCATGGTGTCTAAGTCTCCAGACAAACACATTAAGCTAAAACAAAACATATGAGAGAATTGAAAAGAAAAGCTTCTCAGATCGCTCTCCTCTGGAGCTAAGTTTTGTTGATTGAGAGATAACTGATTGAGCTGTGAAACCCTGGGGCTACACTGGCAGTGTTAGGAACGGGCTCTGGTGGCAATTTGCTATTATTTAGCCATGGAAATGATGATTTACCTACAAACCATTTTCGGAATAGAAGAGTAAAGGAAACCCAGGAGAATAAGACATAGAAAGGAATCCATTTTGATCTTAGAAGATTCTTCACCTCTGAGAATAAGATCCCAGCACCCCAAATACAGCAGAGTGAAAACAAGGTACCTAGAAGGCATGAGAGATCAGGGCTTTTCTGTTGCTTTTCCTGTTCCATTTTGGTTTGCTTATCCAAGTCATCCCATGATGGCTCTGAAAATGCAGAGCCCACACAAAATTGTCATTATAAAAATAAATTAGTCCAAAGGGTCGGGCCATACAAATGTAGTCTATGTCTCGCTGATGAAAATAGTCACTTTTTAAAAAATGATAGGAATAAGGAGGTGAAATAATACCATTGGAATTTGTAGTTAGGGAGAATGAACGTGCTGTAGAAAAAGAGAAAATCTGCTATATGATATTTTATAAACACTCTTGAGGTCTTGTCTTTTGAAAGTCTGACACCACATCCCTCTCACATGCTTCACCACACATGTGCACAAACAAGCACACATCACTAAGGCCCATCTATTTCCTGGGGATTGCAGTCACCACACCACTCCACTGGCTGCTTTGTAAAGACATATCTACAAGGTCAAGGGAGAAATGTTCAGCATCCTGACTGACACAACCCTGGTGTTTCTGAACCCAGGGCACACAATGGACTAATGATCTTTTGAAAACACAAATCTCATTGTCCATTTCCAATTACTTTTTTTTTTTTTTTAACATCAAAAGCAAAATCTTCAATGTGACTGCAAGGGCTCACGTGATCGGGCTGCAGCCCCACGGCCTCTTCTGCAGCTGCCCTCCCAGCTTCCTTCACTCCACACATACCAGCTTTTGCGCAGGTCCCCGAATAGGCCAAGCTCTTCTCAACTCATGCCCTCTGCCTAGAATGTTTTTCCTTTCTCTCTGAAGTTGCCTTTGAAAAGTATTTTAAGTAATGTTATTGAGTTTTCTAGTTGTAAGTGTAACGAATGCTCTTGAATAAAATTTAGAAAATATTGACAAGTTTAAAGAAAAGGGAAGATAATAGGCTCACAATCCGGAGACACTACTCAGTATTTGAGGTGTTTCTTTCTCCTTGTGAACTTATTTCTTAATACAAATTGTGATCATCTTGTGTGTGTTTGTTTTTTAATATTTACTTATTTGGCTGCATTGGGTCTTAGTTGCAGCACGCGGGCTCTTCGTCGTGGCATTCAGCCTTCTCTCTAGCTGTGGCACGCAGGCTCAGTAGTTGTGGCATACAGTCTTAGTTGCCTTGTGGCATGTGGGATCTTAGTTCCCCAACCAGGGATTGAACCCGCGCCCCTTGCACTGGAAGGCGGATTCTTAACCACTGGACCACCAGGGAAGTCCCTTGTGTTTGTTTTAATGTTTTCTAGGGGGTTAGAAGATAATTATTTTTCAGTTCTACTAATAATTACTTTTGAAATTTTTCGAAACATTCTTTAATATGTATTTCCTAAATGAGCAAAATCAGATATACAAGTACTACTGAGCAACTTCCTCCCACATTTCTTCTATGGCCATCCTATACACTACCCTGTATCTCAACTTTTTTTAATATAACCTAGTATTTTAGACCCCAAGTTTTTAAATTAACATTTATATAATGAAGTTTCTCTTTTCATAATATAATTATTTTTATTCATGTATGAGTTAAGTGTATAAAATTATTCAGAAATCTGTATTTTCACTAATTTAACATTCGCTAGTTCCTTTATACCTCAACTTCCTCTTTCTTGAGTGCTTTACTTGGGTTCTTTCTCAGTCATCTGAACTACAATATCAAATAACATGTTAGATTACAGTACTTAAATAATACATATATTCTCAGCCTTAGATAGCTGAAAAACTCCTTTTGTTTGCATTACAAATAAATTATCTCATTTTGTGTTTTCCATTTTAAAGCACAACTGTTTTCCCTCAAACTTATACAGCCTTCACTTTGTGTCTTAGTACTTAGTGTTATGGAGGAAATGTCCAAAATCGGCCTGAATTTCTTCCTTTCTGCTTTCATTGTTAAAGCAATTTTCCTTTATCAAGATATTTCAAAAAAGTTTTATCTGAACATACCTTAACGTGTTTTAAAAATTTCACCCAAAATAAAGTGAGATATGTGAAACTGCATAATTAGGAATTATCCCAGTTCCTGGAAGTTTTATTTAGAGATGACTTTTCTTATGGTTACTACTTCAATTGTTCTACTTTGTTCCTCAGGGAAATTGAATCTTTAAATTGAATCTCCATTTTGTCTGCCAGTCTATGCTCTTCTAACTCACTATTTTTTATCACTTGTGTCTCTCCTCTGCTCTTCAGGAGACAGTCTTAAGTTTTTTCTCTGCACCACAGATTTATTTTCCACTGTGTCAATTCTGCTCTTTACTGCATCAATATTATCACATTTTAAGTTTTCTTGGTAAACTTCCTTATATAATTATATCTCTTTCCCTCTTGGCTTATCATGTCTTCATTCCCACTTGTTTTCCTTTACAGACTTCTTTGTGCTTTTCACAGAAAAATTCTGTCCTCTTAAATCCTATTAGGAGGTTAATATGTGCAATTATTGGTGCCTAGTGGGCTTTATCTATAGTTGCTTAGAGACTCCACTGCCTCTTTAACTCTCTAAATAGGCAGAGTATATACAAACTAGAGTCACAGATTAGTGCTAACATTCTTTTTCCTGACCCTTCCTTCTTTCCCTTTGCATTCCATGATGCAATTAGTCACACCACTGACACCTATCCACCCCACAGGAGCCCCACCCAACAGACATACATCCACAGTTTACGCCTAGTTGTTTTTAAGGAGGTGAAATCACCAACTGGATGTACAAATGGAGTTGCTAATTTAGGAGGCATTATGCTAAGAGAAATAAGCCAAATGCAAAAGGACAAGTATTGTATAATTATATAAACACAAATAAAAATATATGCCATAACTTCCAGTTAGATACAAAATACTGCGTATCTACAGCAGGGAGCAGATGATGGTGTGGGGTGCAACATAACAGAGAACAGAAATTCTCTATTCCTCACTGGTCCTAGTTTAAATAGGTCCATCAATTACATTTTTCAATTCATTCAATTGACCATATATAATTCACGATAACTTCTCTACAAAATTTTGGCAATAGATTTGCTGTCAGTCCTAGTTTTAAGTTTCCTTTTATTTTTTATGTTTGGTACTTTTCTGAATTATAACAATTATACTATTGGGAAATTTGGAGATATTTCAATAGAGTAGCATTTTAAAATTAGAAATATCTTTCAAGATTTCAAAACACATAACTGGGGTCACCCTTCCCTGAGAAATTCAAAGTAAATGACTGAGTCCTGCGCGTGTGTACACATTTCATTTATTTCTTTTCTGTATATTATAATATCATCTTCATCATCATCATCATGATGTACTTTTTGTGTTTCTTCCTGCAAATTTAGAATCCCACTTTACTTAAAATGTATAGTTTTATAGAGTGGTTTTTAAATGTTTCTCATGTCATGTTAAATATGTTTTAATAGTTAAATTCTGGTACCAGTTAAAAAGACTCTACTTCAAAGTCTTTGTACAGGCAATCTGTATCAGATTTTCTAAAGATAATTGAGCAAAAATATATACTGGTCTCTTTCTTTCATTCCCCTAAAAAAACATTGGTTACATGTCCAGACTATAACCAAGGAAACCACTAGTCACTTGGCAGCCTCAAATTGTAACAGCAGACTAAATATCTAGGAGGAAATAAATGTACAAAGTGGTAAGTGTACAAAGAGGAAATAAGTGCCAAAAGAGGAGATAAGTGCACACACAGAGTATTCGGGGTCGGTGCGGGGGGGAGGAAGGAAGAAAATGAGGATGGCGGAGTAGATGAAGGACCAGATTTGGAGTTTAAAGACCTAAGCTCATGTGTCCATACCTCCTAGCTATTAGGTAAACTGAAGGAGACATTTAATCTCTCTGGCCCTCACTTTTTTAACCCTTGAAATGTGTTCATGATAAGATTCATCCCTCATGCCTGTTATCACAATGAAAATATATCATAACATGCCTTATAGTAAAATGTTATAAAAATAATGTCAAAGTGAAGTATGAGGACGCTACAATATGGATTAACCTTGAAAACATGCGAAGTGAAATAAGCCAGACACAAAAGGACAAATATTGTATGACTCCACTCATAAAATACCTAGAATAGGCAAATTTATAGAGACAGAGAGTACATTAGAGGTAACTAGGGTCTGGAGGGAGGAGGGAATGGGGAGTTATTGCTTAATGGTTGCTGTAGCTCTGGTGTGATTAAAAAAAAAATGGAAATAGAAAGTGATGATGGTTGCATAACACTGTGAATATAACTAGTGCCACACATTGTTACACTTAAAAACAGTTAAAACAGCAAATTTTATGTTATATCTATTTTAACACAATAATTCTTTTAATGTCAGGTTTTATTTTGTTATTTTACATGTATTCTTTAAACCACTTATGATACAACTTTGTTCAAAAACTAATTGATAAATTTAGGGTGGTATTGTAGTAATTGTGTGAATACATGAACAAACTAAATCAATTAATTAATATAAATATCATGAACAAACATTTACGTAATGCTTATGTATGAGGACTAGTCACCATGGCTACAAGGATACTTGAGAGATAATTACTCACCCACTTAAAGGATAATCCCATCTATCATTTTAGAATGAGTTTTTAGGATGTGCCTTATGATTCTCCTGTAGTAAAGAGGTACACACGATGATTTATGACATAACTACTCCATATGTGAGCATCCCTCGGATAGCTATGATGAAAATGAATGCTATAATATATATTTTCACCACTCAGGAAGCATGAATCATTAGAACATAAATAACTTTTCCCATTTCAAAACTTATGCATGATCCCAAGAGTTGCTGCTTCCACCTGAATTCCCCATCATGTCTGAAGGTTACAGCTTTCCTCTGGTTTTATCAAAACAGCTGGACCTCACAGAACCTGGGGAACGATACTTGTGACTTTCTGTATTGGCTCCTCTCCTCCACAGTCCAGCATCATCTCATTTTCACTTTAGCTCTCATGAAGCAATCTCATTCCCAATGGGAGTGACTGAGATCACCCTCCCATTCCCCATAGTTAAACCTATCAACAGTTTCATGATAAATGCACTCCCTGCACCAAATACAAAATTGAGATGACTTCAGACTAAGACCTTAGAAGAAAAGAAAGTCAGAGTTAATTCCCCAAACTGTAATAATTTTTATTTGTTGAATATTTTATCTCACATGAATCATTTTATTTGTTGTAGTCACTTTCTTCTTAGTTTGATAAGTTAATTTAAACTGTATTAGCCCAATTTGAGCTGAATTACTGGGTGTTTTGTAATTGCTTTCTTGGTTCTAAAATTATCTTACAAATGACGTCTCATATTGGATTTAATTCAGCAAGTATTTTGGAGGATCATATTATATAGAGAGCATGGAAATGCTCTATGAGATGCTGTTATAGCAAAGCTGAAGATAATATCACCTATTCCTTGACCCTAAAGATTCAGGATCTAGAGAGAGATTACAGAATCATAAATAAGTGAAATCTTAAGAAAGATAAGGTTTTCCTTGAATATATTTACTTTGCAGAATTAGAAGAATCTTAGAGAGAGAAGTGGCATTTATGATGGGTTTTGTGGCAATGTTAGAAGGTTTATTATTGTACATTTAATCTATTAAACATAAAGGTCCTCAAGTGTAAAGACTATCTTAGTTATCTGTGTACCCTGGAAGCAATCAAGTTGTTAGGACAGGATCATAAAGATATCCTGACTGGAACAAAGGCTTTAAGATCGTGCTTCTTATTTGGGAAATATGTTCCTAAGTCACCAGGATTTTTATCAGCACTTACTTACAATAATTCATATTCCTTCTACAAGATTGATCCAGGGACTGAGAAGTTGAAACATAATCAGAGTTGAAGAGGACTGGATACTACCAACTTGATCAAGTTAGAAGCCACGAGCTTGAATTCCAGCTCTGCTTGTTAGCCAGGTGAACTTGAACGAGATATTTGGTCTTTCTGAGCTTCCAACTTGTCCAATGAGATTAGAAATAACAAAATGTGGCACTCAGGGTTTGAGGATGATTAAATAAAATATTAAGCCTTTCACAAAGTAGAAATTTAAAACAGGTTAGACAAAGTTGAATTAGACTCAGCAAGACATGTTTCAAAAAACTCTTTTATTTATTAATAATAATAGCACATATGAATCGAATGTTGATTGTGCATCAGTATCAAAAATACTATGTTCCGTACACGGTCTCATTAATCTCCAGACCAACAGCAGCTCTGAGAAGTAGAGATAAAGAAACAGAGACTTCATGGTATTTACTTGCCTAAGCCTGGAAGTGGAATAGACAGCCTTTGAGCCCTTACTGCCTCCAGAATTTTTGCAATTAGTCACAATGCAAACTATTTCCCAGCGAAATGAACAACTGCAAACTTCTGAATCTAGTAAGAATACAACTTTTTAATTTGTCTCCTGTTAGGGAAGATGTTTTTCCTCCTTGCCCCCTGAAGGGTACTGTCTTCCCCTTTACAAGAAGTTCTCACCTTCTTTGAGAAACCTTTAGCTCTGGCTTCCCCCTCTGTCACTGTCTCTTCCACAAGGGAGGAAGATCATCTGGTTAGTGAGGTTGAGGGGTAAGGGTGTAGGCCAGGCTTGTTGATAATGCAGCCCTATCTCCTCCATAGGGTCCCCTACCCAGCATGTTCTGACTCTGCCTGGGACACTCGTTGCTGCCCTGCTGCTCTGTGACGAGGTGAGTAAGGTCCATTCAAAGACAAAGTGTAGGAAACCAGGTGTTAGCCTTGGTTCCAAGCTATCTGAAGTAATTCTAATACCTTGATGCCTATCAAATTCCATGTGTATTTATCAGTTGGTTCAACATCTGGAGGAGACAGAGGTATGATTAGCCATTAATTTCAAGATCCAACACATGTGAAATTTGGCCAGTTGTATGGGCATTTTAAACTCCACTTGGAGAATGGACCATAATGGATGAATGAACTTTTTGTATCCAGAATCCATTTTTTGCTCTTTCTCAAAGTATATCTTATGAAACATAGATACGGATAAAATATGGTCTGGGTATAATTAAATTGTCACTGAAGAAAAAAATCAAGAGGATGTGAGTTTACTACCTCACAAGGCGGGGAGGGTTTAAGATGAAGAGGGTCACTGGAGCCAGTCAGATCCTAGCTCTACATTATCAGATACCTAATCATCTAATCTTTAAGTCACTTAATACCACTAAGCCTCAGCTTCACGTCTATAAAATCAAATAACAATGCTTCATTACAAGATTGATCTGAGAATCAAATTTATTAAAGAACAAACAACTTACCACCATGTTTAATATACCATGAGCACTCAGTGGTATCTAATGCTATTATTATTATATTATCACCATAATTTATTCAATTAACCAGTTACTGATTTTTCCATAGATAATAGAATAAAAGAAAGTAACCTAAAATTTGGTAAGAAAGAACCCAATAAAAAAGAATGAGCTGGGCTTCCCTGGTGGCATGGTGGTTGAGAGTCCGCCTGCCGATGCAGGGGACACAAGTTCGTGTCCCGGTCCGGGAGGATCCCGCATGCCGCGGAGCGGCTGGGCCCGTGAGCTGTGGCCGCTGGTTCTGCGCGTCCGGGGCCTGTGCTCCGCGGCGGGAGGGGCCGCAGCAGTGAGGGGCCCGCGTACCGCAAAAAAAAAAAAAAAAGAATGAGCTTTTAAGCCGTAAAATGTGTTAGGCATTTTAATAGACATGTTTTTGAATTGTTATTCATCAAGCTCATTTAAAATAGGATCAGTAAACCACCAGTACTTTTGGATTATTTAAGCAAGGGTAGTAGTACTTGCCCATGATATCTTCAATTAGTTAAAGCATGTCATGACTTTATACGATGCTGATCACAGGGCAAACTGACTTTTTTTGTTTTGCTTTGTCATAATTGATAAAGTAAAAGATGCCATTTCTTGAACAAAATTTGTTATATTCATATTCCAATGAACTTTTTTCTTTCCTCCCGAAACATTTTTGATTATGAATACTGGTTATAACCTTTCTCCATGCCCAATAACCACTATTATTACTGCCCTCTCAACTGTGGCCAGTTTCAGATTTAGAAGTTAAGTGACTGTCACTACCTTGGCTCCTAATTACTGAAGACACTCTAAAACTGAGACTTGGTTGCTAAGAAATATAGCTTTGAGGGAACATTTCTGGTATCTTTTATGTTTATGTTGAGCCTTAGATTAATGCAAAGCACGATATATTTCCAGTTGGTGACTAAAATAAAAGCCAACTGCAAAAGAAAAGTAATCAGAAACTATTCTTGTGTTCAGATAACACAAAGTGAACCTGTGTTTCCAGTTATTCTGTGTTAGTAATTGTTTGAAGTTGCACGGTGAATTGCATAATTGAGAAATTCAGAATCAGGCATTTTAAATAATAGTATGTAGCAGCTGTCAAGGTAACTTGGGAAGGGTATTGGAGAATTTTTTTTTTTTTTCCAGTATCCGGGCCTCTCACCGCTGTGGCCTCTCCCGCTGCGGAGCACAGGCTCCGGACGCGCAGGCTCAGTGGCCATGGCTCACGGGCCCAGCCGCTCCACGGCATGTGGGATCTTCCGGACCGGGGCACGAACCCGCGTCCCCTGTATCGGCAGGCAGACTCTCAACCACTGCGCCACCGGGGAAGCCCGGAAATTTTTTTTTTAAGTAAAAGGAAATGGGAACATTCTTATTTATTGATCATGTTTGTGCTTTATGCTTTGCACTGACACCACAGAATGCAAAACGTGACACATTTCCAGCTGGTGACTACAGTAAAATCTTTTCTCAGACTTCAAAGGGAGCAATCTGAAAATGTTCTGGTATTCTTTAATACTCTATTATAATATGAGCATATTCTATTAGTATGTGTGTCTAATTAGCTGAATCAGAAGTGAGGCAGGTAAAGGATATTCCTGGAAGGTAATACTGTAGGGCTACAAAACTGAGTAAGATGATGACTGAACAGATCCATGAAGCATCATACAATCTGAATTTTTATCAAAATCAAACCTTGGGCAAAATTTCAAACTATTTGCAGAGATGCTACTGGGTACTCATATGTCTATGTTGCTTTATATTTTTAAAGAAATCATGCACAGCACTTGCTATGTGCCAGGTCTCATTCTATGTTCTGTACCCACTTAACTCATTTGATCCTCAGAACAACCCTGTGGGCCAGGTCTATAATTATCCTCACTTTTCAGATCGGGAAACTGAGTGATGAATAGATTAAATAACTCATTCATGATGCCAGATAGGAAGTGCCAGAACTACAATTTAAACGAAGCAAGTTTGCTTTCAAAGTCTATACTCTTGACCATGCAGTTTCTCTTCTTGTGGGAGGGTCTGGAGTCCTTTATTTTCTAAGCACAAGTCTAATGAAAGTAGAAATGTATTCTAGTCTCCAATCTGTGCCTTCCCTTTGTGGGTTTTGATGGCAGAATGCATGTGTTCCCCATTGGGAGAGCCGTGGAATAAGAGTGTTCTTGCCTCCCTGGTTTCAGAATGTGCTTAGTTTCACCCTTTGGAGTTAGAAGAGAAGAACTGAGCTGATGGGGTTTTTAGGGACGTTGCTTGTTTCACCAGCTTTAGCAGAGGTGACTTCTGCACCTCCAAAAGCACATCAGACCCATGGGCAGCCTCAGTTTGGGTGTTTTAAAGCACCACCACTAACTGAGGGAAAGTCATGTTTGCTACCTATGTGTCTCGCTGTAAAACAAGATATTCTGGGGCCAATGACAAATGCTTTTGTATAGCATAATAATGCAATTTGGCTGGTCTTCTTCAAAGGAATTTGCACAATGGAAATAATTGAACACATCAGAGTGAAAATAAAAGAGTTCATAAGAAAGAACAAACAAAACAGAACAAATGAAATGCAAATGAATTTAAGACAATTGTCTTTACGAGTTTTACTCCTCATATCTCTTAAAATAATCGCCAAAGTCCTAGGTTTAAAACTGATATTATATGATTTTGGTGGATAAACCCAAAGCATGCTACCTAGAGGTACGGAAAAACTTAACAGAAATTATTCTAAGTATAAAGACCGTATCCACTCATATTAGTGAAATTAAATTAAAATATCTGTAGTGTGATCATATATTTAACTCTTTCATCTTTCCAGTCTAGGGTTGAAATATTTAAGCACAGACAGAAAAATATAAATTCTCCGTGTACAGAGAGAACAAGAACAAAGTAGCCTTCAAGGTTTTAACAAAAGCACACATATGATAGATAATCATAAAATCGAGGTCATGAAATTCTTCACTGGATGTCCTAGAATCAAGGCTTTAGGGTTCTGGGAGAGTCCTCTGGGCTGACTTAAGGTTTTTTGCCTGATTTCCTTGAGATTCTATTTAAGGTGGAGTTTGAGACTGAGAGGCAGAGAAGCTGCCCGGATCTCGAGCTTTTGAAAGAATATCTGAGGCTGAAAGGAGGCAACTAGAAGCAAAGGCTGGCTTCTAATGCAGGTCTGCTTGGCTTTCATCCTCAAATATTAATTTAAATAGTCCACCCTCAAATAGACAGAGATTCATTCAGATGGGATCTCACAACCTCTTAAGATAGGGACCAAATCAGAATGTGTGTGTGTGTGTGTGTGTGTGTGTGTGTGTGTGTGAGAGAGAGAGAGAGAGAGAGAGAGAGAGAGAGAGGGAGAGAACACAGAAAAAAGAATGATCATTTCTTCCCAAGAAAATAAGTCTTAGGACCTAGTATTCAGGACTGCATGATGACAGTTATTTCTGGGACTTATTGAGAGCATTTGACCACATTTCCAACGCCACCACTTCATGTGACAAGTGTCAGGCACAGGCCATTCAGTGATCCCTCCCTAGTCAAGAACTTGCACGTGCCCACCAGGTGAGGGCCTGAGGATTGTTATGAAGAAGAAAATCACTGAGGTTAAACTCCCTAACCAAGCCTCACCACAGTCTTCCTCACCAGCCCTCACTACCCCTCACCATCTGGACTCTGGCCCCAGATCAGTGGAGTATGTGATGGCAGGAGGGTTTTCCCCCAACGCAGGGTTCAGTAGAGTGACTGCAGGCAGGGAGTGGCTGCTGTCTTCCCAAGAAACCTCTCCAATCTGGAGTGAATTTCAGTCATTTACCAAACACGCTGCACATAAATTATTCCAAACCATGTTTACTTACTTGGGCCTAAAATCCTGTAGATGGACAAAGCACACATGGCCACAGAAAGAAAAAAAATCCTGATTGGAGTCTAGCCTGGTGAACACAACTTTTCCTTCTCCAAGAAGTTAAGTCCGGGTTTTAACCCTCTGGCATCAGATGTGGCCACACAGCAGAATATATTAAATTAAGAGACTTTTTTTTCTTTTTGGTCAAAGACATGTAAATAAATGATCAGGAGAAGTAAAGCTAATATAAAAAAGAGATTCACAGATGAGTTTATCAAGAACAGAAGGAGAGTTCCATAGTTCTTAAAAATTATGTCCCCAGCTCATTCTCCTATAAGTTTATACTCAATGACCAGTGATAGCAACTTTTTCTCCCAACCTATTATTCAATTTTAGGGATTTCCTGGGTGTTTTATTGCAAACACTTTCTTAGGGAATTGGTAAAAGAAAAGCTTCTCTCTCCGGTAATAAGATGCATTTCTACTCAATTCTTCAGCTCATTCAACTTGAGGTTTCTAGGGCCATATTACTAACTCACAAGACTGTTGTGAGACTTAATTAAGCAGCATTTGCAAGATCCTTCAAGATGTTCACATAAAAGTTGCTAAGAAAGAATCAAATCTGGCATCATAACAGAGGGGCCTCCAAAGGAGACCTCCTTCTATTAAT
This sequence comes from Neophocaena asiaeorientalis asiaeorientalis, assembly GCF_003031525.2. Taxonomy (NCBI): domain Eukaryota; kingdom Metazoa; phylum Chordata; class Mammalia; order Artiodactyla; family Phocoenidae; genus Neophocaena; species Neophocaena asiaeorientalis. The sequence continues at coordinate 1,893,089 of NW_020172779.1, forward strand.
ATTTTTTTCTTAATTCTAACCAAAACTCAGTGGTTGGCCAATGCCAAGACACTGTTTGGAAATACCTGGATGATGGAATTCTGATGTTTGCAATCAGATTTCTTTCTGGCTTGCTCTTAGTAGTGTATTCCTATTAGGCCATAACTCACACAGTACCCCAGGACTACAGCATTTTCTTTATAGCTTTTTTCGTTTGGGGGAACATTTTTTTTTTTTTTTGCGGTACGCGGGCCTCTCACCGCTGCGGCCTCTCCCGTTGCGGAGCACAGGCTCCGGACGCGCAGGCTCAGCGGCCATGGCTCACGGGCCCAGCTGCTCCGCGGCACGTGGGATCTTCCCGGACTGGGGTACGAACCCGTGTCCCCTGCATCGGCGGGTGGACTCTCAACCACTGCACCACCAGGGAAGCCCTGGGGGAACATTTTTTTTCAAAGCAAACAAACCACCCAAGAACCTCACGGCAGTCCAGTAGGTAAGAAAATATCTATTGTCCTGTTGTGCTCTAACAGGGACACCAGCTCGTATTGTTTTGACTGCTCTTCCTATTTTCCAGATCATCAGTGTCAGAGATGAGTTTCTCTTGTCCTTCATTTGAAAGTTGTCTGCAACCACAACCTCTGAAATCCTTCTTGGGAGCCTTCAGGTCTGTTCGGATTATTTACCTTGTTGCAGCATTTCCAATCATTTTGGCTCTGTTATCCAGCCCAGCATTATTTCTAAGGTCCATCAATTTCTGGCCCTGAGTCACTGAAGCTCTTATTTCCCATCACAGAATTCTAAGAATGTGCTCAGCATGAGAGGCATTGTGCAAGCTAAGGCTGCAACCATCAGTAATTTTACCAAGTTAAATTTCCCAGGGCAGGTGTCAGCAGTCTTACTTCCCAGACCCCACCACACAAGGAGCATTGCCTCCCCACCACGAGTGGAGGATTTGATGGCAGAAGAGTTTTTATTCTGCTTGCTATGCACTGTAGGGCAACAGGCAGAAGTCCTGTGTGCTTGCCCAAGAAGGCACCACCACACTAAGATGAGTTTTCAAACTTTTTTTCCCTTCTGCTCTTGTCATACAGAAAAGGAAAGTAGCATGTAGGTCAGCACCAAATACATAATAAGCATTCAATTGATGTTTGTGATGACGAATCATTCAGTCAGCAAATCTTGTTGAGTCCCTACTATGTGCCAGATACTTTTCTCAGAACAGGAAATACTGTGGTAAGAAAAACAGATAAAGCCCTGCCCTTGTGGAATGTACAGTCTTGTGTGGGGCAAAGATGCAAAAGTATCCTCAAAGCTCAAAGCACAACTGGCCGGTTTCAGCAAATCAGACCAAAGACACTTCAACTTCTCAATAGTAAAATTTTTGGCATTTCAGCCCTTGTTCCCCAGACAATAGCTGTAATTCTCTTTGACTTTAGTTTTAGTCTCACTGTTCTAATACAGAAGCATCCAGAAATGCTTCTGTTTAAACCCTGCCCAAGGACTGTTTAAGATAGAAGGTCTTACAGCCTTTGGATTTGAAATTAATATAAAGCGTGTCGTGGCCCCATCACTTGAAGGACTAAGAGAGCCTAGAATTTGGCTCGGCGAATGGCCTGGTCATTTACTGCGTCCTTCCTCAGGGCCTGTGCTCGTTCACTGCATATTCACTCCTCTGTCACTGAGGCCGTTCAGCAGGTGGCTGCCTTGACACATCCATACTTAATGATCACTCTGGTTCCTAAAACGCTTCATCAACTGTTTGGCTGAAGTTAAGATTGATTGTACTACCCGTACTACCTTTATCTATTAAGTTAGTTACTCTATTTTAAAAAAAAGAATAAATAGGTGTGTCTGGGAGGATTTATTTTTAAAGACTTTAGTAAATGATCTCAGAGTCCCCATTTTTCTTCTTCCTACAACTTTGCAAGCAAATTACCCCTGGTGTGATGCCTCATTGTATGTCTCCTAGATACACATGTGGTTTGATAGCCCCTACTTGACCAACAGCTCCCCAGCAAGTTACGGTGCTCAAACAATCCTCACCTTCCAGCATCTTCTTGTAGGTCCATGGCATTCAGCTGCAGGGAAAACTTTATCTTTGATTTTTTTTTTTTTTTATAATTTCCAGGGGCTGATGTGTTTAGCTGAGACTGCATTTTTTCATAAGAAGTAGGGCTTCTCAATACTATGGAAAGCCACACTGCAATATTTTGGGATTAATTTACTAGTAACAATGAATTTAATACAAAACATACTTCTATTGTAGCAAAGAAAAAAGCCTAAGGGAGCAATATGCATTTTTCAGATTCTGCCAAACGAGGCAATGTTTGTTTATGCTTTAGAGAAAATAAATTAATGTTTTGTTTACATTTGCATACATCTTTCTAAAACACATGCATACACAAAACACAGTTGCTGCTGTGTTATTATTAATATTTTTGTTATGGGGCCTCTTCCTGTCAGTCCATATGGCTTCCTCCACATGGCTTTACCTTTCTACCCTAAGAATGAATCTTATAGCCCTTCCTAACTTGCCATGACCTATATAACCTAGGTAAAGACACTAGGAAGCACTGACTTCTACTCTGGATTGACACTGCCACCACAGTTCATGGATATTACATATATATGTACATCTCCCATAAGATTTACATGGAAACATCATCCAATAAAGAAAATTGATAAATTCTTTCTAAAGAGTTACTCAAACTGAACAAGTGACTATTTTCAAGGCTTGGAAAATCTAAATTAACAGAAAAAACTATCATTCCTTTTAAGAATTTGACCTAAAATGTCTACTCAGCCTTAGGTTTTATTCAAAAGGATTTTTTTTCTATATATATATCAAAAAGTCCTCTTTCTGATACTTCTTTGCCTTAACATAGCCCTAATGTAAGAGAGCACGTTTTTTGACCCTGTTACTTTCTTAATGTATTTCCCCCTGCACAATTCAAATTTGGTCACAAGTGTGTGAACCAAATACACTAATTGGTTATTATTTATACTTTTAAAATCCATTTAACATTTTTCTTCCTTCTCCCTTTTCCCTGTGCTTCTTTTTCTCTTCCTACTTTTTTTGCTTCCTTGTTTTTTAACATATGTGTACATATATTTGCACATATATATAGAAATACTTATAGGCTTAAGTGTGCATGTGATTTATGTAGATATATGTTTGTACATATAAAAATTAATTTATTTCTAGCCCTATCCACTAAGAGGTCCACAAAGTAACAATACCCCAGTAGCAATGATCACACTAAACACCCAGATCTTGGTTTCTAAATACCCTTCTCCACAAAAAGGAATCTGGGTTGCTTGGAGAAATGAATGATTTCAGAACTAGGGCAGGAAAAGTGCAAAATAAACTTGAAACAACTTGTGACCAAAAGGTGAAGACATGCTCAAACAATGATGGAAAGGTGTCAAAAGAACACAGGAAGGGACTACTGTTGGACATATTAGGAAGAGTTTGAGCATCAAAATAAGTACTGATAATAATGAAATACACCAGTTAAATGAAGTTGGAACCTATGTTCACACTGATATAAATACAAGTGGGAGAAGCAAGAGTTCTTCCTTAAAATAAAACACTAACTAATAAATGTAGAAGAAATGGTGGAAATAGAAAATTACCATTAGGTAACTACCACAGTTCAGGCAAGGGGTGGAGATTATTGAAGCCAGAATATTGTGTACTCTCAGAATACTTTCCTGCAAAACACTAGGCAATTACAAAGGAAAATGTTGACATTATGATGGGGAAATCTGCCAGACAACAATATGGCCAAATGATCAAGTTTCACATCACCAGAGGTGATGGTGATGTGATGTGCTGAAAAAAACACAGCAACTTTCCTACAGTATTTCTGCCAAGAGAGCATAATCTAGTCTGGTCATGAAGAAGTAGCTTAAGAATTGGTCAAGGACATAAAAGGGAAAGACCATAGAACTGTTTCAGTTTGGAGGAGAGCAAAGGGATATGACAACTAAATGCCATGAGTGTTCCTGGATGGGATCTTAGACCTGAAAGGCAGAACTTCATTGGAACAACTGCCAAAATTTGAATTGGGTCTGTTGACTGAATGACTGTATCACTGCAGTGCTGGTTTCCTGGGTTAGAGGTTTGCATGATGCTTATGTAGGTGAGTGTCCTTGATTTGGGGAAATACACACTGGAGTTTTTAGAATAGTTAGGGCTTTGTTTGTTTGTGTGTGTATGTTTTGTTTTGGTTTTTGCCACATCACACAGCTTGTGGGATTTTAGTTCTCCAACTAGGGATCGAACACGGGCCCTTGGCAATGAAAGCACGGAGTCCTAACTACTGGACCGCCATGGAATTCCCAGGGCTTTGTGTTTTCAAGCTGCTCTCAAATGATTTAGAATACCAATGTTAATGGGGATACCAATAGGCCTGTGTGTGTGTATGCGTGTGTGCACACGTGTGAGTGCAGGGGGAAGACAGGGATAGAGACAGAAGGAGACAGAGAGAGATAGAAAGAGAGAGAGAGAAAGGTGATAGAGCAAATGCTTTAAGTAACAGTTGGGGAATCTGGGTAAAAGGGATACGGAGAGTTTTGTACTTTTAATGTAACTCTTTTATAAATTTGAAATTACTTAAAATAAATTGTTTATTTTCTTATCTCAGACAATTTTTCAGTTTTATTTACATCCTTTTCTCCTGGCTGTGGTGAAAAATGGGAACAACAGTTGAGGACTCTAACAGATGCTCTCATAAACTGAATATGTATCTGTAATCCACATTTAATGTAGAAACATCTGAGGAAACATCTTGACCTCTCCTATCCTTCTCTAGGGTTCCAAAGAAAAAAAGGAAAAGGTTATTTTGCATGTACAGAAATCTCCCCTTTCTACTCATTCGTGTATTTGCATCGTGTCACTCTGTTCCTGCAGAGAGGGACAGTGGAGTCTATCATATTCTGATTTATCACATCTAGCACCCACTGTGTACTTAATAAATTATTACTATGTGGTTAGTTACGTCTTTTCAGCATTCTCCTGCAGAGTAAGGTGAAAATACACAGACTCTGAGTCAGACAGACAAGATTTCAAATTCTTGCTCTCACCTGTTTCTAGCTGCTTCTTTAATTGCCTGAGTCTCAGTTCCTTGGTAGGGTTGTTGAAAGGATTAAATATATTTAATATATGATTTGGGCCCAGGGCAGTGACTGGGCTATAATGGATTCAATGGGTAATAATGATTCTTACTGCTTTTTAACATGTTATTACCTTTGCCCAAAGATGACAGACACAATGAACTGAAACAAGTTGAAAATTGTGTAGTATAGAGCCCCTGAATATCAAGCAGTGGGCTTTGGGGAAGAAAGGAGAGAGAGAATCTATGAGCCAACAACAAACTATTCCACTCCATACAACTTGGTTGTCACTGTCATTACCATTACCATCACCGTGAAGAGCACCATTACCTTATCACTAACATTCATGCCACACTTGCTCTGTACCTATAGTATCTCATTTAATTCTCACCACAACACTCTGAGATGGTGTCCATTACTCTCCCTCTTTTATAGAGAGGTTAAGTAACTTGTTCAAAGTCACCTAGATAGTAGGTACCAGAGCTGGGATTCAAACCTAGAGAGCCCTACTCCAAAGGTGGCCATTCCAGTATACTATACCCCTGAAGGAGTTCCTCCTGGGGTGTCTTCCTAGATCCAAAAAGAAATTAGACAGTCACATCCAAGTCTTGAATCTCATGTTAACTTTCTGGCTTTAAGATTCTTGAGGTCCACTGGAAAATGTTTAAACCCAGAGATCAGCAATGGCTTTCCACTGGATAATAGAACTTAATAACCTAACCAGAAGCCCGAGAGATGCCTGTGGTATGTCAGGGGTGCAGTCTAAACAATGTGCAGCTGGCCATTACATTTGGCCCTGATGGCTCTAACCTTAATATTTGAAAGTAGATTCCAACCTGACAAAGGCAGAAGTTTTATCTTCTTTGTTCATACAGGGATACCTCCTTTACTAAGCATAGTGCCAGGCACAAACAAGGTAGGAGCTAAATAGTTGATAAATAAGTGAGTGAACTCTTTTGCACCATTTAATGACACTCAGCAAGTACTTGTGTCACCACTGCTATTAACCTTGAACGCATTTCCCTTTGCGTTTGCCTCAGTTTCCTCATCTGTATAAACTAGAGATAATAGCTGTATATGCCTCATAGGACCGTTTGAGGATTAAATAAATGAGTAGTGCTTAGAAAACAGTGCCTGGTACACAGTGTTGGTCATGATTATTTTTATTTTTATTTTTATTATTTACTGTAAGTTCCTAAAGGCCCGCAAAGGCTACTCAATATAGTCCTCAGCAAGTGCCTAATTTACTTCTAGAGAGTAATTTCCATCACACCGACTTATAAAGTATTTAGACCTATTTGAACATGTACATCATCATCTCTCCATTACCAAGCATTGATGTCACACCTATTGGACAAGACCAGTATTAATAGAGCGATTTTTGCATTCCGCACTCATCTTAGAAAGCTTTTAATCCACTGGCACGTTTCACAAGTAATTATAAGCAGCTCCATTAGTGATACCAATCCCCTTTCACCTTTGCATGCATACCGTTTCTTAACTTTCCATATTTCAAGCCTTGCTTGATTGCTTTTTGCCAATTAGTTTTTTCATTTCCTGAAAGGTCTTCATTAATTTCTAATTGTAGACTTTCTTATCTGCATTTTTCTTCTTTAAATAAAATTAGAAATATAAATGTTCAGGAATTTTGCCATTTTATATTCATCATATTGCCATGGCTTTTGTTGTTTAACTTTCAGAATGTATTTTTTCCTCCTTAATAACACTTGATCATATTCACTAAAATTAACTCATTTACGTCCTTGCATCTTTCCACCACTTATTTTAAATATGTACCCTGTTTTTAATCCACCTCTACTTTTTATCCTACTCAGATCATTTTTAAGCTAAAGATAATTTGAGTTCTTCATCTAACACATTTTACCTCTTCCTTCACTGATTTCAAGAGGAGTTACAACTACTGTCTTTAATAACAGTACATATCTCCTTCTAATACTTAAGAGATTAAGTTTTTTCTCTTGTTGCATGACTCATATTAATCTAAAATCTCCCTTTAAAAATGCCTGTTGCAACAAATCAACTATGATGAACATAAGTTAAGAAAAGTTTTTAAAAGATATACACAATAAAAGGGATGATAGAACAATTATCTCCACAAGTTAGGTCAAACAAAATGGTATATGCCTCACAGGGCTCTTATGAAGATTAATTTACGCATGAACACTTACCTGCCCCCACAAAATAAATATGGGTCTATACGTATTCCCCAAAACACATTATTCCTGACATACTCAATCATTCAATCATTACCTATATCTTAAGCTTATTTCTTTGGATTCTTACAAGTTGTCTAGGTACTGTCTGAAATGTCTAAAACACCATAGTGAGATCATAATCTCACGATTCCTATGTCAGCTCTCCACAGAACTTCAGTTACACTAATTTTTCAGGCATTGGGTTCTACTGACAGTTTAATTATTTCTTGTATGAGTATATGAGCTTCTGAGATTGAAAACTCCCTTTTTTTCAGGTACTTGGAAAGTGCATAGGTCCTAGGCCTTATAGATATTGTGTCCAATAATCATAATGGCCCATTAGCTCTGTGTTGGGTAAATTAGAATCTTAATAAATGTACTGTTGGTGGGTTAATTTTAACAGAAACAATCTCCAACACTCATAGTAAAGAATATTTTAATTATACATTAAATATAGGGTGGTAATAGACAGATATCTGATAGAAAGGTGTTTCCGTTCTTTTTATATTCATGTTATGGGTCATTCATGAAATCTTACTTTTGATTTTGTTTTTCCATTATATTCTGAGGTTTTGCAATGCATCTCACTCAACATAGATTTGGAATCTATTGCAGAAATCTGTTTTTACACATTGATTCTGGCTCCTATGTCCTCTAAGTAGACTTTCTGGAAAGAAAGAAAGGAAAGAAAAAAGAGAGAGAGAGAGAGAGAGAGGGAGGGAGAGAGGGAGGAAGGAAGGAAGAAAGAAAGTAAGTCAGGAAGGAAGGAAGAAGGGAGGGAGGGAGGGAGGGAGGAAGGAAAGAAGGAAGTCAAGAAGGAAGAAGGGAGGGAGGGAGGAAGGAAGGAAGGAAGTCAGGTAGGAAGGAAGGAAGAAGGGAGGGAGGGAGGAAGGAAGGAAGGAAAGAAAGAGAAAAAAGGAAGAGAGAAAGGAAGGAAGGAAGGAAGGGAGGAAGGGAGAGAGAGGGAGGGAGGGAGGAAGGAAGTCAGGAAGGAAGGAAGGGAGGAAGAAGGGAGGGAGGGAGCAAGAAAGAA
>NW_020172779.1:1901444-1948180 GCF_003031525.2 Neophocaena asiaeorientalis asiaeorientalis
GGGGGGAGGAAGGAAGAAGGGAGGGGGGAGGAAGGAAGGAAGGAAGTCAGGTAGGAAGGAAGGAAGAAGGGAGGGAGGGAGGAAGGAAGGAAGGAAAGAAAGAAAGAGAAGGAAGGAAAGAAAGAAAGAAAAGAAAGAAAGAGAGAAAGGGATGAAGGAAGGGAGGAAGGGAGAGAGCGGGAGGGAGGGAGGGAGGGAGGAAGGGAAGAAAGGAAGAGAAGGGAAGGGAGAGAAGAGAAGGGAAGAAGAGAACAAGCTGGCTACCATTTACTAAGCATGTTACAGGTGTACTATATCCCAGCAATTTTGTTAATCACTTCGCCTGCATCATTGAGTTTAATCTACTCCAGTAACTTGTGAGACTTAGAGCAGTCATGTAAATTGCCCAGAGCCACACAACTATTAGGCTGCAAATCTAGAATTCAAATCCATGTCTATTGACTTCAAATCAGGTACATAATCATTTCACTCTTCAATCTTTCCTGCAAAAGGAGACCAACTTAATCTTTCTATTTTGTCATGTTATTTTCCTGTAAGAGGAATTATGATCATCTCCCATTACCTACCAAGAAAAGACCATAATGAAGGGACAGATAGCAGATGAAGCTGGAAATATAGGCAGAGGCCAATTCATGGAGGACGGCCATGTCATGCTAAGGAGTTTGGACTTCATCCTGTAGACAACAGAGCGTCATGAAAAGACTGTCACCCCTAAGCAGGGGTGACATCATGAAATTCGAGTTATAGAACCATCTTCCTGGTAGGAAGCCCTATAAAGGGTTGATTATGATGGTACAATCTAGAAACAAGGCTTCTGCTCTTATCTAAGTAAGAAGGTGATAACCCTTTCACGAAGGCAGATTCAGTGATAATGGAGGAAGAGGGTCAAATTGTTGGCTGTATTAGGAGTGAATTCAGTAGAACTTAGTGACTCGTTAGATTTGGAGAGTGAGGGAAAATGAGGAGTCACGAAGGACTCACAGATTCCCGACTTGCGTGTCCAGGTAGAGATGACAATGCCAGCAGCAGAAATAGAGAAGAGAACAGAGAAGTACACTCGCTATAGAGAAGGCAGTCTCTTCTGCCCTCTCACCTTTGCTCACTCACTTCCTTTTGCAATTAGTTCCCTAGACATATCTCCTCTTCCTGGAATCCTACCAACTGTTCAAGGCCCAGTACAAACGCTACCTTCCCCAAAAGGACTTGCCTTGACTATACAAGAAAGAGGCAGTATTTCCCTCCTCCGAACTCCTAGTAAATTTAGGTACAAATTCATTTGGTGAGTACCACGTTCTGCCTTGTCTGAGATTTGTCTGTGAATTTTCTGATAGTTTACAAAATCTCTTAGGACTGAAACTACATCTATTCTTTCCTTATGTGTACCCTCAGTTGATATATTTGATACATAAATAAATCCCAATGATTTTAAATATGAGAAATAAAGCCTGGTGTTAGACATTTTTTGAAGAATGTAGCATCTACCACAAAATTGGAAGCACTCTGAAAGCAGGCAGTGTGTTGTACAGCTTTTATATACTGTTGTCTCAAAGCCACAACTCAACTTAGTGGTCATCTCAAAGCTAAGCACCAAGTATGAGCCCCAGTAATATGTGTAAAAACACTTTGATGTGGATGGCACCTCTTCATCTCTTTCTTCTTTCTCCAATCCCTGTATGGTATTTATCATTTAAGGATGGCATCTTAGCAACGAACATGATCTCAGCAGATTTTGTTTATCTAAATGTAGTCATAACCTCCTTCACTCAGATGCACAGTTATCTTCTTGCCAGCCTCCTATAGTCCTTGCATTTGTACAAAGACATTTTAGTACTTTCATTTTTTCCATCTTTCATCATATGCTACAGAAATTTTATCTTCTGCCTAATTTTTTTGAAAAGCTGCTAGCCTGCCAGTTTTGGCAGAGCAAACTAGGAAATAGAGCCTGGCAACAAAAAGCACTAAGCAGCAGACAAACCCAGGGTTTGCAAAGTAGTGATGCTCTTCAACCTGTTGTATTGGGTGTGAAATTAGATCCTATCAATGTCACACTCACCCCCGGAGCAAATGTCCCCTTGTGACAACTACATGCTGTGCTTCAAACCAAATAATGGAATAAAATTTCCAGCAATTATGTGTTGGGAGCAGAATCTCTCTAAAAGTATCAGCGTATTATTGATTGGCCTTTAGCTAATTCCAAAGTGTCTCTAGTAACAAGCCCACCACCAGCTTAAAAAGCAGATGCTTTAGGATAATTGGGAGTAAAACAAGAATTCACAAGGGTGGGAGCAGAAGCCTTCAAGGATATAGCATAACACAGTGTAAAACGGGAATGCTGCTTCTGAAAATTGGCAGGAACCACTCAGATTATAATAATAGGGAATATAAGTGACCATGTCTTTCTTTTTTCCTTCTCTCCTCCCTCCCTTCTTTCCTTTCTTCCTTCCTTTCCTCCTCCTCAGACTCACTCATGTATTCCACAATTTTTTATTGAATACTCATCATCTCCATGACAGAAACTGTGTTTGGAATTGAAAACTCGGTGGTGACCAAGTCAGAAAATAATGAAAGAGAAGGGAAAGGGGACTGCTGTACAGATCACAAAGCCAACAGAATCAGGGAAAACCTCAAAATCCTGTGCCATCCTCAGCTAGGTTCTGCACATTCGCCATGGCACCTACTTACACAAATTCCTTGGACCTACATCCCTTTATATATGTACAAAAGAGTAATTAGAGACAGGGTAACTCCATTTCAGGAAAATTAGCAAAAGACCTACAAGCAATAAGAGCCCCTATGCCTGTGTCTTACCTGAAATCCTGATTTGGGGTTGGGAAGGACTGGTCTTTAGAATATTTAAGAAGCTGTGATTCCTGCCAAGAGTTTTAATAGGAGCAGATTTCTCTCACAGCAAGCACTTTAAAGTGAGACACATTGAACTTAGAGTGAGCTTCAGTTACAGTGGTTCAGTAAAGTAGGAGGGATGAGAAGAAAATTACCTATTCTGCTTGGAAAGAAGGAGGTGTGGATAATCAGTGTGCATGTGGGGGGCGGGTGTGTGTACACAGATATCAGCTAGAGAGTCTTGAAATCATCCTAAGATCACATTTATTGGAAAAAATGGTTCCATTTATCAAAAGGAAAAAAGTTTTGGAAATGTTCTTTCAAACAAAGTATAGCAGATATCTTTATTATGAGACTTTCGGAATCTTTAAATGCCAATGTCATTATGAACTTCTTATAGAGAGGCATAAAGATGTCGTGCATTCCACTCTCAACAGACTATACTTTGAAAATTGATAAAAAGCATCCTCTGCATTTTAAAACTGCAGTTCAGGGAGGTTAATTAACTCATCCAAAGCCACCGGTCGGCTCTTTTGATCCTGTTCTATTGCTCTTTCCACTACCACACAATAGTCACCAAACTGCTAAATGGTCCTCTAATTTTGATGATACCACCTTCTGTTTTCATCTCTATGCTTTATCAAAAAGAAAATCTAATATTCCCATATTTGCTTATTTTGGGATGGCCCCAGCTATAAAAGAAAAGAGAAGATACCTTACATATTCTCTGAAGTAGGATGTAACACTCTGGGACTCAAGTCTCAAATGCAACTCCCCCTGAAGAAAAATGTTAATATAAAACTCCCACATTAGGCCAACCCAGAGAAGGCCCTCAGTGTCCTTTTAGAGCCTTGCTTTGGAAAAATTATTAGCATAAGGTATGTGTGCATGTTATGTGCATGTGTGTGTGGTGTTGGCATTTCTACTGGCACATCTTGATTCCACCCCCTAATGTCCGATATCATTTCCAAGAGCTATAGGTTGATTCCATTTATTCATTCAACCATTCATTCATTTACTAATACAACCAACCAACATTCATTGAACGCTGCCTCTCAAAGCACTGGGCTTGACCCCAGCCTGCAGCCCCACCATGTTCCTACCATAAGGATGTGTGTTTATGTGGTGAGAACTCTGATTGAGAAATTTCTCCCTAGAACTACAGATTCTGTTTCCACCCACACTTGCTCTGAGCTAACTGCTCAGAGTATGTTTGCTTTAATGCTGAGATCCATTCAACATGTCACCATTTAGCAAAACAGGGATGCTCTCTGTAAAGTTACCTCACTGGCTTTCCAGAGGCAAACAAAGAGTGTCTCCCCTCACAGGGGTGGAGGGAAATTTACTACAAGGTGCAGAAATGAAGGAGGATAGTCAGCACCTTAGTACATGGAGCTGAGCAATGAAAATACGATAAAGCTCAGAAAATCTAATCAAAGAATCTATGCTGGTAAAGACTTTGGAAATCGGTTCTTCAGACTGGTTCCTTTGTGAAATCTAGGCTAGCGAAAACTAGATTGACTGGAAGAACACATCTCCAACCCTCCCCTGACCACCCTACTTCGTGATGTTGTCCCGTCCCCCATCCCATCACTCCATCACAGCACCTGTTTTCTTTACTTCATACTATTCATCACTCTCGGAAGCCACCTTTTTTTCTTTTTCTATTTTTTTTTTTTTTGTCTTGTACTTTCCAGAATTTACGTTGAGTGTGGAGATTTTTTTTACTTGTTTCTTGTTTTATCCCCAGAGTTTAGAACTTTATTGACACTTATCAACCAACCAACAATACTTGTTGAATGGATGCATGCATGAATGAATGCGTGAAGTGGCTAAAAACCTCTTTTAATGTCCTATCTCATCTTAACCTGTGTAATAACCTATGTTTTCTTGTGTAATAACCTAACCTTTCTTTTCATCTGAATTGCTGAGCTATTTAGTTGAAACTAAACAGTCCAAAAAGTTACTTCAAATTCCTCTGGAGCTTTACTATAAATTCTAACAAAAACAGATTTATCACATGCAATTAGATTTAATTCATGAAAGTAGGGCCAAACAATTGTCTTGTCTGAAACACTGCTACCAGCCTCTTCCAAACATCCTCAAGAAAAGAAGTATTCAATGTGAGCAAACACCAAAACTCCAGTATACATGGGAGAAGCCTACTTTCATTTTTATCAGAAATCTTCCCCAAGCCTAACTTCTTTCAGGCACTGGGCCAGGGGTCCCCTGACCCCATAATCAGAGAGGCAGTTTGCTGCCTACATCTCTTCACAAAAGATGACCATTTGTGAAATTCATCTCTGTGTGCTTCGGTTGCTATTTTATGGATAACAATCAGTTATCTATGAAAAGAAAGCGTGCACGTTACAAGCATGTGCACCAGCAAGGAAGAAAGACTTCTAGAAGCAATCTCAGCCTTCTTGAGGAGCAGGCACCCCTCCCAAAACAATCACCAAGGACAGAGTCTTTGATCACTAGGCACCTGTTTATTTCCTTGCTCCACAGTCTACATCAAGTCAGCCACAAAGCCCATTAGGAATGCAGTTCTGAGTTTGTCTGGATGAAGTGGATAGTAATTAGTTCCTTTTACATTTGGTAATTTTGTTAACACAACTCAGTAGGTGTCTTGTTAATTTGTTCATTACTAGGTGGATGAAAATGTGCATCTCTTCTGTGAATACCAATTATTCCTAAATGAGGTAATTTCACCAAGACAGTGAAACTTCCTCATTCTTCCTTGGTTTAAGAATATCACGGTCAAGAATGAACAGTTCCAAACAAAGAAAGCTGTGGGAGGCGGAAAATGGCGCCCTGACTTGAAAAAGGTGGGGTAGACCCTATTATTTTGCAGTCTTAAAAGGAAGCCCATTTTCAGGGTGAAAAGGAATTTGAGGGGAAGAGGCAGGAGGTGCTGGTGGTAGCGGCATCGTCTCAGACTCAGGTGGCCCTGGGTCTCCATTTGCTCTCTGCAGAAACTAAAGGGACATGTCACTGTGGGGATGTAATAAGAATAAGTGGTCATCTCATCACTTCTGGGCAACTCAGTCATACTCCAGGATTTTTACCACAAGCGAAACAAAGAAAAATCAGTTTCAAGATCTTCAAATGAGTTTTCAAATCCCACCTCTATCTCCTGCTTGAAAACAATTTTTCTTTCTGAATCAAAGCAGTTACATAAGTCTCAGTCTCTAAATAACTGAACCGGGGGGCGGAGGGAGGATGAAGGGAACCAGATAGTGTCCAAGGCAATATTATCTGTAAGACCAACGAATGGAGTTAGTACATCTCTGGGGTGAACAAAGTGGAGAAGGAAGGGATTCAAGTTCACTGAGGATAGAGACTGTTCCTTCTCGTATTTTCATCCCTGTACCTAGTACGTCCCTGGAGCAAAGCAAATAAGTTTGCAGACCCCCATTTCCTCCTAAACAGGTCCTGTGGCTTCCGCCTTGTTCACACACACTCTCTGTGTTGAAAGGCCAGAGAAAATTGATGTCTGCCCCTTAATTGATGGAGTTGATTCACAAGGCAAAATGGAGGGAGCTTCCTGAAGAGTCCCAATGACTCTATCATTCCCTCATTCCCAACCACAGAGGACGGACAAACCTATCTGTGAGCTTTCAGGACAGCTCTGGGGTGACCTACTAGAGAAACGGGGAAGACGGGACGGCCTGTGGAGCCCCTGAGCTGCCTGCTACTCGCCTCCTGCCCTAGCAACTCCCAACCACCTTCTCTACTCCAACTACAGCATTTTCTCTGCTCCTTTCTCTGCAAGTCAATCTGCAAGAGACTCCCTTCTTCTTGGGGCAGTTAGGGTGGAGTTATGGTTACCTCAACATTCTTTCCTCCGTCTCAAGTAGGAGTGAGTATTGTCTTACAGGGCTTTACTTGCTTCCTGTTAGAATTATTCTTTGTGTCACCTTCACGCCAATGAAGATATAAAGGGGACACAGACTACACATCCTGTTCGCTATAAATCCCCAAGTGATTAACATAGTGACTGCTATTCCATAATTGCACAATGAATACTTTAATCTATTCATGGTAAATATTAATGGCCAATAATAAAAACAATAATAAATAGCTAACAACTCTCCGGTAATCAAAGCACAGTCCTAACTGTCTGCATATTTTAACACATTCAACCCTCGAAGCAGACCTAAGAAATAGGAACTATTATCACATCCATTTTAAGGATGAGGAAACTGAGGCACAGAGAAGTAATACGGCCAAGATTATACACTGCACAAGTGGCAGGACAATGAGTGTTTGTTCCCTCTTTATCACTAGCTTCTGGAGAACAGGAACCGTCCTGGTATTTCCCACAATGTCTAGTAAAGATTCCTGCATTCAAGCAGCACAACGTAGCTGTTCAGAGGCCAAGACTTTGAGTGAGACGTCTGCATTCAAATCCCGGTTCCATCACTTGCCTGCTGTGTGATGTTACTTAACACCTCTACGTGTCAATTGCCTCTTCTTAAAGTGGAGATAACCACAGTACTGTCTCTCAGCTTGTGGAAGAGCCCCACTTAGCTCTACAACAGGGCCTTCAACAAATGTCAGCTCTCATATCTCAACGGCCAACATGGGGCACAGCACTGTAAGAGCTCAGTAACTATTTGCTGGGTGAAAGATTGAGTAAATGAATGAAGGAAAATGGAATGCCTGCATCCCGTTGTTTTCTTCCAGGGCCCCTAAGCCACAAACGGAGTTCTACTCACCATCTCTGGTACTCATACAGCCTGGCTGTCAGCTCATGGATTCTGCTCATCTGTTCACACCTTAAAAGCAGTAGAGGGAACACTGAGCAGGAGATGTCTTACTCCACAGGGCACTGCTAAAAGCAGGACTTATACAATCTGCACTTTTTCAGTCTTCCACCTATGGGGAGGCTCCTTGGCTTAAACATGGAACGGGGACGCAGAAGGGGAAACGAAGTCTCCAGGTTGAACTCTACAATGTCGCACACCACAGATGTAGGGACTCTGCTGAGCCCAGTGAAATGGGGACACCTGAGCTAAAGATGGGGCTCTGGGAGACAACAACTCAGTACGTTTTCCATGCTGGCTGGGAGCCAAGTCCATGAGAAATTCTGCTGTCATTTCCTTTCAATGAGTGTGAAATCTGGTGAGCTGAAGAGACAGGCATGGTGGTAGAGATTTAACAGCAGAGTTAAGTAGATGAGACAGAAATACGCTTCAGGACTCAAGAGACCTGAAATAGGGAAGACAGAGAGCAGAGGCCAGTCCACCCAGAAACTGGAACACTTAGGAATTGTACTCTTTTCCAAGGAGAGAAGTAAGTGAACAAAACGCAGGAGGATCCGGCTGAGATGGAAGCCACGTGAGGGCTGCTGGGTCAATTTCTCTTGGGTCCTTTCTGACTTTACCACCTTGAAAGCCTGCAGCTGGCTCTGAATATAAACACCATTTCCTCAGAGGAACACATGTAGAATGTAACAACTTAATACTAACACGTTCATTTAATTTCCACTTATTGACACATCGCTTTTTATTTTGACTTTTTTATGCCCAAAACGGCTGTGTCATCAGACATGGAAGACGACCATCAAGGAGGTCTTTATGATGCTTCTTGGCTGATGCAACAGCAGCTCTGCCAAGACCACGAGGAGGCTTTTACCCAGATGGGCTCAGAAACACCGTGGTCTCGTCACAGAAGTTGGTTCCCATCCTGCATGGCATCTGGTCCAAAAAGGGAGCAGGGGGTTCTTTGTGGTAGGTGAGAAGATCTCTTTTGCAAAACCACCATGTGACACAGCCCTAAGGGAAATCATCTGTGCTCACCAGGATCAGAACAAAACTTCAAGGGAACTTGAATTTCTTCACTGTGGTTGGAAAGACCTCCGAAGAGGGAAGTCCAGACTTGGAAACAAGACTAACAAAGCCTCCTAAAACTTTGCAGAGGCTTCAAAGGGTAAAACCTCTGGGGGTGCTTTCCATCAAACTTATTTGCCACGATTATTAATGCCTAAACCATATAGTGTCCCTATCAGGAAATTGTGTGATGATTTCCCTAGTTTTTGCAGAGGAGCACATTGGCGCACAGAGAAGATGAGTGAGTTTGCCTCAGGCCCTGCAATGAGTCATTGCCATCCCAAGAATTACAACTCTGAGCTCCCGACTTGCAGCTCTGAGCTCACACCTTCAGGATCAATCTTCTTAGATCCACCAGACAGTGGCTTCAAAAGCTTTTAAGGCAACTAGATGAGGAACACTACCTCCTATTAGGACATACCTACCCAGTTCTCCTTTTGGACCTTGGCAGAGTTGCTGCCAGTGAGCAGGGAACAGGAGACATAATTTAGTGCTTGAAGTCTTCCATGTCCAAGCAGACTTCTTAATGGCAGAAACCACACCTTATAAGGAGAAAAGTCTGGAGACGGGAACTCTCCTTGGCATGGCTTACGAGGAGGAGAGTATCGGTATGGGGGAGCGAAGAACCAGACATCTCATCTGTTTGTTCTGGAACTTGAAACTGACATGAACTGAGTTTAACTAATATTATGCCATAGCATTGTTCCCAAAGTGATGGCCCACAGTTCTTGAGAGGATGTCTTTTTTCCTTCTTGTGAATGTATACTACACAAAAGAAGCACTTGAGATAAAAAGAGGGCTCTGATTTCTCAGCTTCAAATGATGCCCTCAGCCAGATGTGTAATGCTGATGCCGTTCAAGGAGGTTTCACTGTGAGCTAGAACAGTTATGTTCTATGGAAGAAGGCAGGAATGATCACAACGAATATTTCAAATCTAGTACTTGCCTTTCCCATAGGTTAAAACAAGTGAATATGGAAAACTCAGCTGTAAAGAAAAGTGAGAAGACTATGCTAATGAAGAGTCTATAAACACTACCATGTAATCTGTTCTTGGCCAGAGGTGGGGATGGGGGTGGGCGGGGCGGAAGCTTCTCCAGAAGTTTAAAGGCTAAATCTAGCAGACTAAATTATGGATGCCCTTCTCAAGGAAGAACACTTTTGATCTACCAGCCCCTCTAATTTAACTTGTCAGCTGTACTTCTAAGTCAAATGGCAAATAGCATTGGTGGGCCACCCACTCTCCTGGCAAGGACTGTGCTAGTTAAGTGTTAGAGGGCAGGGTCCATGGCTCTTATCCAACCTTCACCAGGTCTGTCTGAAGACAGCAGGTGGAAAGCCATTCTTGAAGAGAAAGGCTTGGAGCTGGCCTCAGCTGCTGTGGGCATGCCCTGTTCTCAGAAATGGTTCTTAACCGGTCTGAAGACAGTAGGCTCTTCATAGCAATATGAATTTGCAAAGCTTGCCCCTCCACTGTTCAGACGGCACTGTAATCTCTGATCATGTCAATTCGAGCACCAGCTGAGTTTCAGGGAGGGATGGAAACTTCCTATTATACCACAAATAAGGTTGTTTTCTTCTTTATATAAGAAGATCTAACTTTACATCCTCTGATGCTAATTTACTCTGAGACCCATAGAAAGCAAAGGATCCTTGTGATCATTTCATGAAACTGTCTAAAATCTTACTTCTGGAATTTTTAAGTAGAACAAGCACGTCTGAAAGTTTTATTTCGAAAGGTTTCTGAAGTACTTACATAACAGAGATGGGGAGGGTGGATTTGGTATTCACAAGGAATAATTTGAGAGAAGAAATAGATGACTCAACTCAGGATACACCCCAGGACCACATTACCCTTTGAGCTTTCTGGTCTCAGCACCCTCCAACAAGGCCTCCACAATAATAGCTGGGCAAAACTTTATCAAAGGAAGAAGCAAAAAGCCCTGACAGATGATGCTGCCAGCATTTCAGCAGCCAGGTTAGCTTTGTTCTAATGCCATTCTGTCAGGCTTAACAAGCAGATATTAGGAAAGGTTTATAGAGAATCGAGATGAAAGGCTGTCGGTAGAGATGAGAGCTGCCAGTGGGCACCTCGCATCACAGCTGGGTGTAGACTCTCCCGCAACTGGCTGAGAGAAAAAGAGGTTTGATATGGAAGCAGCTGCTTCCAACCCCTGCTAGAAGAGAGGCTTAATCATCTGGCACCCAAGAGTATGGAGCTCTACCTGGAGAGAAATACAGCAACAGAGGGTATTCTGGGTGTGAGCCTCATCATTAGATTAGAAACAAATGATGTATTTGCAGGAATTGGGTCCTTGACTAGTCCTGACCTGATATGACATTTCTCATCCAGAATGTTTTCACCTAAACATGCAAGGACAACGGAAGCAAGAAATAAGGAAGAGATTCAAGAGGAAATTAACCATTTTACTTAAGGGCTTGGGGGTAGACACGAGAAAGGAGGGGAACTGGAAAATACAAAAGGCTGACGGCGCCCTAGGAAAAGGGTGGTTTACAGCAAGGTGAATATGCTCCCGCAGGTAGGGCAAGCTGCTTGAGCTCTCTTTTATCAATTTTCAGTCATACTAAATTCTTCCTGAGTCCACATTCCTTTCAACTGGGCACTTTTTGAAATGTGGATGAGTCAAGATGCTTCGGAAGGGCTGTGTGTCATCAATACAAGGAAGGTCAAGTTTCAAGCCCCATGCAATCGTGCTATAACTCACCCATTTGTTCCCTCTCTCTGCTAAGTCCCATTTCTGCCAACTAAAATCAGTCGGAAAACAATTATTACATTGGTTTGTAAAAGAAACAGTTTTTCAAAATCACAACTCCTCTTCCAAATGTCTAGATGTCACTTGTAGCTCAGCCATGCATCTTTTCCAAAGAACACTACTAATGTCTTCTTTTTGAACAAACAGAATTATAAAACAGCAGCCATTCCATCTAAAATCATTAAAAGACCCTTACACCTATCTGCCAACGGTGATGCAACCATGCTTGCACTGGGTGAGCTCCTTCTGTCTTGAATTACAAACGTATTTTTGTTTTACAGAGGTGAAATTCACATAACAAAATTAACCACTTTAAAGTGAACAGCTCCTCGGCATTTAGTACATTCACAGTGTTGTGCTACCACCACCTCCATCTAGTTCCAGAATGTTTCTAATCGCCCGCAAAGGAAGCCCTGCATGCATGGAACTGCTCTGTTGCTCCACCCCCGCTTCTCCCAGTCCCTGGCACCAAGTTATTTTGGAACAGTGTTTTTTCATACATTCTTTGTTGTGATGGAGTACGCATTACTGTTCCCATTAGAAGACCAGTCATGTTGGGTTAGCGGCTTTCTCAAGGTTCAACCACAATTAAGATCTCGGGTCTTGAAACAAGTGCTCCCAAAGATGAGGTCTCTGGCACTTCAGGAATGCATGACATTGTTCTAAGCTACCACTGCCAGGAGCCAAGCTTTCAGCAGTTCTTTAAGAAGATTATCGTCACTCCTTTGTGCAGCTAGTGGGTTTTTCTTCAAAGCCAAATGATAAACCTAAAGTACATTTCACTGAGACTTCTTTGAGATCTCCATTCTACAGCTAACGAACACAGTTGACTCAGGGTTAAAGCTCTTCCAGCCAACAGATTTAAATCTACCAACAAATTTAAAGTTACAAACCCTGAGTTTCCAGCCAACAGATTTAAATCTGCCGACAAATTTAAAGTCACAGACCCTGAGTTTCCAGCCCACGCCTCCTGTGCTGCTCTGGGATTTTACACACATGCACACTGACTTCCATTATAATCTCCCTATATTTAGTTACACATCACTTTTAAAGAAGTTTCTCTTGGAAAGTGTGAGGGTTTTCAGCAGTTATTTTTGTGAACCCTGAGAAGGAAGACCTAGCTTTTTCCGCCTCAGAAATGCCAAATGTTTTTTTCTTTTTACATCTGACTCAAACAGCTGAATCGTAACATGCCCTAATTCCTTCTCACGTGGCTCCTCTTCATTCAAGGAGAGCAGTTTTACTGAATCCAAAAGAAAAAAAAAAACATTTAAAAATAATTTTCTCATAGGCACAGTGAAAAAAAAAATTGTCTAATAAGGTTCATTTACATTGTTACCTGAGGCCATAGGGAGTTGTGCAAAGCACATTGCATAATTCCTCCAGGCTGTTAGTAGGTGTATTTTTTCCCCATAAATAGAGAGAAGAGCGTTTTCAAAGAGATCAGGAAGCCAAAATTTAAAAATCCCATAAAAATGTTCATACTGATGCAATGGAGAGTTTTTCCTCTGCCCTCTGTCTTTGGATTTCTATTTTTAAAACTAGATTTTTAAAAAATCACTGCTGCAAACATCATAAAACCTAACAGTACTGATAAGGCCTAATGTACACTGAAAAATCCTAGGTATGTGGATTCTGTGAAGATGTTTATTTCTGAGTTTTCCTCCCTTTCTGTTCCAACTTAGAGGTTACCGGTATTACTCTTGAAAAGGAATGTCACAGAATATTCTCTCCAGTGGTAAAGGGCCCCTGATGCGGTGGTTAACTGGGGGTTCATTCATTCAACAATTATTTTTAGCACTTTATTATTCCTTTTGTTTCTCAAAAATACCCTGTGGAGAAGCTATACCTAGTCTTCTCCAAACCAGAAAAAAAAAAATCAATACTTTGGCAATCACAAAAAGGAATTATTCCATGAGTTTAACAATTGATTAACTCAAGACCACTGAGGACCAGCAGAATTACGGAGCTGGATGACTGGTTAAACTGTTTACACAAAGGGTAGAGCACTGGAAGCCCAATATTGTAAGTTCTACCCCGGTACGTACATATCGTGTTTGTGTTCCTCTTTCACAGGCACTGCATGCACCCATAGCCCGAACCTGCTCTCTCACACCCACGTCTCAGTGGCCACGGTGGAATTGTGAGTCAGGGAGAAAACGGGAACTAATCCAGCTATTCACGAATCCATCATGCACTTGCTGTCAGACTCGTAGCACTTTCTTATACCAAAGACCAAATTCTTGTTAGCATTAGAATAATGAGGAAGAAGAGAAAAATGGGAGGCAGGGAGGCCTACTGAGTATTAAGTATTAACTCAAGTATTAACAAAAATCTCTTGACAACGTTCAATTCAAAAACTGCAATACCTCCATCAATTTATACAGTTCACATAATCCTAGGGAGGTCACAGCTAAGCATGAGTTCCCTCAGTTTTTCTGGGGAAAGACTTAAATGACCTCCCTCCACCCCTAAATCACAGAGCTGGTACGAGGTAGAACATGAACTTGAACCCAAATCTTCTGAGTGTCAGTGTTCAGGTTCTTTACCTACATCCTGATCCCTCACACTTAAAATATAACGTCAAGACACTTGTTCCATTTATCTCTTAAATATTTATGGAGCAGCCATGAATGACTCTTCTCGTCATTGTCCTAGGCAATGTGATTCCGTGAAAAGCAAATGAGACCCAGCCTCTCAACTCAAGGCTAATGTGTCAAATACACAAAAGTCTGGAGAAGGGCATTGCAGTCAACACAGAAGCAACTCAAAATGCAGTGGTGGTTCTGTGAAGGGAAAGACACAACTACTGGGAAAACGTCTTGGGGGGAAACTGAATTTTCACCTGGATATCTAAAGGGCAATTAAAGAGAAGAAGGATGCATCAAAGACCCAGGGATGGGAAAACAAAGTGCAGATTCAGAGTCAGTGCCAAGATGCTTGTCACTGGTGAGCCACCCACCCCCGAGAATGTCTTGCTATTGCCAATCTCTAGCAACTCCTTCTAGCAGTGTCCTATTTCTCCTGAAGCAGAACAAGTTGGTATTATCTCTAAATCAGCCTCCTGAAGTTTCTGAATCTCAAATATTAGTGTCTTTCTCATAGAACTGACCGCTCACAATTGGAAATTTGGTATTTTCTTGGTGTACTTAACCGTGTTCTGTGTGTGTGTGTGTGTGTGTGTGTGTGTGTGTGTGTGTGTATGAGTGTGAAGTAGGGAATTCAGAATCATTCATGTTGTCAACTGATAGTAAACATATTAAACGTGCCAAATAACATGCTGGGACTTGGCAGGGTTATGTTTTCTCCATGTGAGGTGGGGTAGGGACAATACTGCCTGTCTCTTCTCTCAACAGTTTTGGCAGCTGACAGACCACCTTAAAGAATTTATATCATGGGATGTGAATAAAGGCATAACTGAACCACCGTGTCACACAGTAGCTGCCATACTGCACTGGGACACGCCTGCTTGAAAATACCATCCATCCTGGGATGGAAGGGAGGGCTGATCTGGGGACCTGGACTTAGAAGCGTGACTTGGAATTAAGGTGTGACTTTCCAAACCTGACAGTCAGCACGAGGAATGAAGCAGACAGGGACACACAGAGAACCAAGAGGATATTTCAGAGTCCTGAGTATGAGTGGCGACCAGTCCTGAGAGGAGATAGAAGTCTTCTAGAAATAATGCTGCTGCCAAGTTTGGTCTTTAGTGTCATTCAGTCACTCTTCCTCTCACCCTTTCTTTCTTCTTTCTTTCCTTCCTTCTTTTCTCTTCTGGATATGCTTTTTGTTCACAAAGACAGACCTGCAAGACCTGCACACCAAGTCTTTTTACCAAACAAAACTGAAATTGCAAATATATAGCCTAGTTTTTAACTCAAGGAAATTTCTGAAAACTTCATCTCTTTTACCTTCACCTCAAAAGAGCAAAGATTTTGCCCAGTGTGTTCTTTCAGGATGCATTTTGATAAGATTTCATTCAAATAGGCAAAACTATTTCCAATTAACCTGAAAATCAACGTCTCATTGCCATCGGTGTGAGACAAGGACAAGCAGCCTGTAACAGCGAACAGGCTGTTCTTCCCACTGAAGCACTGACTGGAGAGGTGCAAAACACAGGGGTTTTTTTCTCCAACCTTCCAGATTGCAGCCTAACCAGCCTGCCGGCTGCTCTTCTGTCACACCCACTATGAAGTGGCACACACGTAAATACACAGTCCTGTGTATTCCCTGGCGCAGTCCCAGGGGAAATAATAACACAAGAGTCATTTAGCAAGAGGGCAGCCCTTGTCCACGATCCGAGTGTCTCAGCTACCCACGTCCAGAGACAGAGCAAGGAAGAGTACTGGATCCTCCAACCACCCACCACATGCCATGTGGTGATAAACCCCGGGTGGCGAATATTGACACACAGGAGAGTCCCTGAGCTGACGTGAAATGTAGTTAGAAATAGCTGAAATTATTATTTTGATAAATAGTCTTTCTAAATGTTAAAATTGGAAAGGAATGAACTATTTTAGGCTCTCTTTGGATGTGTACCCCAATTATGGTCACCATGTTTAATCTGATGGTAAGAGGTGGAGGGGCACCCAAATCTTTGAAAAGTTTTTTTTAAAACAGGAAACATATGATTTTCTTGACTCATCTCTATTTTTAAAACCCAAAGTACACATTACCCATTTGCTGCAAAGATGAATCACTGTGGACATTTCATTTGCAATGAAATTTCATATATCTAAAGATGGGGATTGATTCAACAGCAGAGATAGCAGGGTGGTCACAAGCGAAATAAATACCCAAATGTGAAATGGGAAGAGAGATATACTTATAAAAACTTAGGAGAACGGTTTCAAGAGTCTTTAGAAAAGAAAGAGAAAACAAAAACAAAAAGAGGAAAGAATAAAGGAAAGGGGAAAATAATTTCCTTTTCAGTCTAGATATCGGCAAGTACACTGAGAACCTATTAAATACTCAGTATAGCTTTGTTACCAGAGACAGCTGAGTTCACGTCTTGCCCTGAGACCTAGTAGCTGTGTGACCTTGGGCAATTTACTTCCTCTCACCCAGCTGCACTTTCCCTACCTGTGAAATGGGGCCCAGTTATACTGTAGATAGTTTTTATGAGGGTTGTGTAAGACCACATTAGAGTATCAGCTCCATGAGAACAAGACCTCTTGTTCTCACCAAATCCAGGCTGCACACGTAGTAACAGAGACAGTTAATGCTCAGCAGACATTTACATGGGCCAGATCCTGTTCTAAATGTTTTGCACATTTCAGTCCATGTAATCCTCATAACCTCATGGGATGGGTGATATTACTGCCCCATTTCACAGGCAGAGAAACTGAGACACTGAGAGATGAAGTGTTACCAAAGGTCACGCTAAGCAGATGAGCCAGAATTTGAATGTCACCTCTCAAGAATCATACAGTAAGAAGGCATTCAATAAATACTTCTAGAATGAATTGATGAAATGGCATATGCAAAGCACTTAGAAAAGTTCAGCCACAGGTTGGCACTCAACAGATACTGAGATAGTTGACCTTCCTTTTCTCTTTGTCTTCACATCTGGAAGAACAGAGGCATAGAATAATGCACGATTTCTGACTCAGAGATCTGCCATCTTGTTGAGGAAACGTGAATGAGGACAACTAGAGAATTATAGGTACATGACAGAACCTTTTAAACTAAATTTTTTTGGCATAGGCCAGTGGTCCCAACCAGTGGCCATTTTGCTCCCCCAGGACATTTGGCAACATCTGGAGGCATTTCTGATGGTTACAACTGGAGGCAGTCAGTGATGGGAGTAGAGGGTGGGGAGGGGGTAGGGCAAGGGGTGTGCTACTGGCATCTAGTGGATAGAAGCCAGAGGCACAGCTAAACATCCTTGGAAGCACTGCACAGCCCCCAACAACACAGACTTATCCAGCCCAAATATCTACAGTGCTGAGCTTGAGAAACCCTGATTAAGCTACAAACCCTGATTAGGCTACAGTCGTTTCTAAGGGGAGAGAGAGAAACACCTGGCAGCTAGAAAGGTTACAGCAGACTTTGTTGACGAGGTAAGATCGTGTAAGGTAGTATGGTTTAAATAGATGTGGAACGGCATGCCGAGGGCCGAAGCAAAGCCTCCATCAACTTTCAGCTGTGTTTCTAGGTACTAGTGAATATCTACACATAACACATTTCCACACAGAAAAAGACCAGGATCAACTAGTTAATCATTGAGTTAGTTTTGGTTTGAAAGGTTTGGCCTGTGTTCATACTTAGGAAAACAGCAGTCAAGACCAGAAATTACTAGCATTACATGTGAATGGGTGACACCTCTATATACCCAATAAATAAGATATTTCCCCTACACTTTTTATTTATCAGTTTGAAAAGAGGCTTATCTGGGCTCAGTGTAGATACTGATACATGTTTCTTCTCCACCCAATACCCATAAATCGCTTAGCAAGGACTCCAACTGGACCCAGGCTTGAGATTCAGACATGACAGATCATGTGTAATCAACAGGTAGGACTGATCACAACACTCACCTTCCCTAGAAATCTTTCTGTGTGTGTGCCTAAGGAGTGTCCTTGAAGAAGATTCTTAAAGGAGCCAGACTTGACCATTTTGACCCAGAAAAAAAGCTTCAGCCACTGAAGAAAAATGGTGCATGTTAATGTCCACAATACCTTGCTATCAATCCAAGCAAAACGAACTCCATGAAACCATACGAGAATCCTAGGCAAGGAATATGGTACAGAGCTTGAGAGCACGACCTTGGGAATCAGGTGCCTGGATTGATATTCCAGCTCTGCCACCCATTAGCTATATAACTTTGGACAAGTTGCTTAACCTTTCTGAGACTCCATCTGTGAAATCTGACTAATAACATATAATAATATGATGTAAATTGTCACAAAGATTAAATGAATTACTTGATGTAAAGGACTAATTTACAATGCTTGGCCTAGAATAAGTACTCAGTAAAGCCCAGTTAATTATTGTTGTTTAGAAGAGCAAGGTATAATAAAGATTAAATTATCTGGTGTACTAAAATTTCTGTAAAATATTTCAACATAAGCTGTACTGTTTGGGACAGTATATAGTTCTTGCTTATCCCACCACCTGTTACTTCTTACCTTTGGTCCATTTGGGGTGTTTCAGTATCCACAAAAGGACCTCTCTGTGAGCTGGTGTACTATACCCCAGGAGATCTTCCAACAGTTCTTGACGGCTTCTTTCTGGGTACTGAAACTCCTTGATAAGTGAATGAATGCTAAAGGCAGTGCTATTAATATGCTATTAATTGATCTTACGATATTCACAGATTATTCATGGAAACTCAGATCATAAATATGATGCATTGAGCCACCTTTTTTCAAAAACAAATCTGTAGATACCAAATAATTTGCCCAAAGTCACACTAAAATAAGTGATGGAGTTGAAGTTCAAATGCCCCTGCTATGACCCTGAAGACCAAGCTCTTTCCACTGTTCTGTCCAGTCCAGGCTTCCAGGAAGTGTCCCATTTCTTTGAGACCTGTATTCTCTCAATTAGCAGAATAAAAATGTGTTAATTATTATAGCATTCCTGAGTTCTAAACTGGGTAGAGACCACATCCAAAGTAATCAAATGTATTGAGCAGGACATGTTGGCTACATATGACCAGAACCCGATTCAACTGGCTTAAGTATAATGAGGAATGTACGGGCTTGCATATGTAAAAATTCCAAACACTGAGCTTGCTTCAGCAGGCACAGCTGGATACAGGTCCTTCAATTATGCAATCATTATTCTGCCTCTCTCTCTATTGTTCCTATCTGCATTCGTCGACATCAGCATTCATCTCAGTCAAACATTCGTCAAATGGTGCAAAGATGGCCACCCACACCAGGCTTCCAACCAGCCAGTTTAGTACCCCTAAGAGAAGAAATTATGGTCCTCCCAGTGGTACCATAAAAAGTCCTAAGACTGAGTCTCGTAGGTCTAGATTGGGTCACCCACCTACTTTCTGGATTATTTCTGACTGCTTGTCAATCTACAATCATCTCAAAATAAAAGGTTACTCTGTAAAAGGTACACACACCATTGTTCTAGCCCCAGCCCCAGGGATTCTCATTTCATTGGTCTATGGTGGAGCCTGGGCACAGGCAGGTTTTTGGGGTCTCCAGGTGATGTAGGCTGTTTTCTACATCTGTGCTGTTACCAGAGGAAAGCATGCTGGCCAGTCAACCAGATATCATTTACACCAATGAAACCAAGCAGAGCATGGTTTATTCCAAGATATGTCAGGAAGGACATGAAGTAAAATCCCAGGGTCATTTTTCTTAATTCCATACTAGGACTATAAATCAGTCATAATGGTGAGTAGGTCCCTTTCTTTACCTGCCTAATGTCTGTAATTTCTTCAGCAATCAGCTACCAGCTCCTCTAAAACATCTTCTCTAACCCCACTCTCCCCACAGACTCTGTAAGGGGTCCCCATAGTAACCTGTGCTTCCTCATTCACAGCACTGTAACACGATGGACTCTCTTCTTTGAGGCTCTTACCATAGCTCCAGAACTAGCTATAATTTCAGTACAGTTTTATCTTTTTAAAAAAAAAGGAAATCAGAGGAAATGAACAAAAACATTAATAGAAGGCACTATTCACTGTACTATAGTTTGAGTACCGCTCATTTCATTGGGGAAATAAATTTAAAAGCATAAAAACCTGATGAAAATGTAACTTTGTAAACAGTTTTTTTTTTCCAATTTACCTATAAACTTACCCAATGCCATCTGTTACTAGTCTATAGTAAATGACATACTCTGGTCACAAAACTTCTCAAGTATTTAACTGAGGCCTTCAAGTGAAGGTATTCACAAGCTTTGTCATGCCCTTTATTACAGCTCCTGATGCACCGCGTTGTGACTTTTTGCTGCTGCTTTTACTTGCCTGCTACGTAACCGCATACAGAGTGGTGACAAGACAGTGAAAAGAGCATGAACCTTTGAGTTATGCAAAACTAAATTTGACCCCCAGATGATTCATATATCAGCTTGGAAAAATTTCTTCATTCACTCATTCATTCATTTGCCCACTCAAGAAATGTTTAGTAAGCACTAGACATAAAGGATTCTATAATCCCTATGGACAGGTGTAAAGAACGGAGAGATCACTCTGAAAAGGAAAAGTCTCAAGGAGAGACATCATAGTTGAAGTTTGTCATATAAAGGCAGAATTATCCTTACTCTGGTTTTGGATGGCAGGCTAAAGAGTAGTTACAGGAAGATTGAGAACATATGATCCTGACCTACGTCTGCAATTTTACCATCACAAGGTAGAAAGCCTGCATGTGAATGGAGTCAGCATAGAGGAAAAGAGAGCAAAGAAATGAAAACCTCCTTCTGATGAAGTCATTTGAGCTCCTGAATCTAATCACATCAAAATCAGATCCACTCATGGATTTTTCACTAATATGAGCTTTTTATTTAAATCCTCTTTTTACTTAAATAATGCATTTGGGTTGATTGGTCTGAGTTTGGTACTCGTAAATAAAAGAATACTGAATGGTACAGGAAACATCTCAGTTCCTAGAACAATCCCTGGAACACAAAAAGCACTTAATCAATACAAATGGCGTAGTAAGTGATCAAATCGTTCAAATGTAGCATAAATACGTGAATGAGCAAACGGACCAAACAGAGCATGAACATAGCATAGAATAGTCTCAGGAAGGTTCCTCCAGCACAAGAAATAGTCAACCAAATGCTGGAAAAATCCTAAGTCTGAATACTTTAAAAGGATCTCAAACATCAATAGGAGGCTTATATCTAATGAATTCTGAGGTCCCTTCCAATCCTGGTATTCTATGATTTTATGTTTTCAGTTCTTATCTGGATGAAATTTGGATAGGTTTGGGATTTCACACTTTCTAAGGCAAAGTAGCTTGCGCCATCGGAAAGAATATCATATTCAGATTTATACCCAATCCATCACACCAACACCTTGATTTAAGAGAACTGAAAACTTTGGATTGCCATCCACTAAATTTTGGGTAAGTGATACAAGTTATTGACCCACAACAGAGTGTTCTGCCCCCTTGTTTGCTTCTCTTTGAATACTTTGATATATGTCATGGGTTTGTCTAAAATATTCCTGCCTGTTATTTGTGCTTTGGGGTACTTATATGCAATAAATAGCCTTAAGTATGAAAAAATAGCTAGCGTGTGAACGAGAACTACTGAGACAGATGGGCCTACAGCAAACACATTTGGCCTGTTGAAACACAGAATTTCAACTTTAAGAAACTGCTATATAACTCATAAGATGTATTCAGCTGCAGTACAGTCTAGATGAAACGGAAGGAATTGGCAGTTACAGATGACAGAATGATGTCCAATCTATTCAACACACAGCATTTGTACTCATAGATGTATCTTCCATTTGAGGAAGGTAATCACAGTTCTATCACCGTGTATATCATGCCCTATTGTACAGGTCCACTCCCTCACTCCTAGGTACACACAATGTCATCCTCCTAAATGCAAAGTAGGTTTGACATGCTCCATCAGCTGTACATGAAAAGGAAAGCAAATAGAGTAACTTGTTCCCTGGATGAAATCTTACAGTTGATGTTGTACACAATGTCTCCTTCTGGTGTTTTTTAAATTATTGTTATGGATTTGGATGTGACAGCACACTTTGATATTGATGTGAATGGATGAAAGATAGAATTCCTTGATGAGACTCAGTGATCCATGTGGTACCTGTGGGTCTTGCCATCAATTATATTATAGAAAAAATAAATTATTTAATAACACTTTTTTTTCCTTACATGCAAATTATGTGCAATCCCTCGCTGTACAGTTTCCAGCAGACAACTGTTTTGTCATGGGAAACAGTGGCATTAAGAGTGCATGTGATTAACAAGGCTAAAGATTTGATTTTCTACATCAGTTTCATACAAACTTGAACCCATCTCTTAGGAGAAAATGAACTCCTTATAGGCATCTCTTCTAGAAAAGGAGGTGTGGTGCCAGGTTTCTCAAAGAATACAGATCTAACAAAGCAGTCAATAAATATGTATCAACAGCGTATATGCTCAACAATTAAGTACACACGGAAGGAGGGTTTAACAAGAAAAATGCTCACGGGTAAATGTGAAGGAAGATGCAAAAATTAAGTAAATCTGTTTTCTCTATATGGAGTTACTTGTTAATAGCCCCTCTCCTCAGAATACTAAGAGCAAAGAAATATTTTTATAATGATCTAGGAAAAAAATCATCAGCCAAGCACTTTGTTCTGGGTGTTCCATATGTGCCAGGCATGGGAGATACGAAGATGATTAAGATGTTGTTGTTTCCTAAAATGAGTTAACAATATAGAGAAGGTAAAACACACTAACGTATGCTAAGCTGATTTGACAACATGAGGCACTACTATCTGAAGGTGACACGCAGGGATCAGACTTCAGAGAGCTTTGGATTTTTCAGTAGCAACACAGGAGAGAAGCCTTGGAAATTCCCAAGATGATGGTGAATGGCAGTGTCAGGCTTGGTAGCTGTGTCCGATGAAGAAGGGATCCAGTCCAAACTATAGCAGGGCAGAAGGCCCTTGCCCAGGGCTTCTCACAGTGAGGTACAGGGCTCTCAACATTAGCGTCACCGGGAACTAGTTACAAATGAA
Organism: Neophocaena asiaeorientalis asiaeorientalis; assembly: GCF_003031525.2. NCBI lineage: Eukaryota > Metazoa > Chordata > Mammalia > Artiodactyla > Phocoenidae > Neophocaena > Neophocaena asiaeorientalis. The sequence continues at coordinate 1,924,554 of NW_020172779.1, forward strand.
AACTTTCCAGCCCTACCTCAGAACACTTGAGTCTCTGGGATTGGGGCCAAGGAATCTGTGTTGTAGGGAGCCCTCCAAGAAATTCTGATGGATGTGCAAGCTTGAGAACCACTGTTCTAGGTGGTTCTTCTTTGGGCAGATAAAATTGTTAGAGCGTCTGATGCGTGGGAATAATTTATGAAGATAATTAGACAACTGCTAAAGAGGCTGAGGATAAGTTAGAGGTAAATGCCATACAAAGGAAACTAAGGAAAAGAAAAGGAAATTATTAAATCCAGGGAAAACAAAACATTATATGAGAATGGCTAAGTAGCCATAGTTTACTATATAATTCAGATTTGAATCACACACACAGTCATCATAATCATGTAAATACTAAATCTTGATCTAACCAAAACTACAATTCAATATGCTGCGAGGTAGGGTGGGTGACTGCGAGGTTGCTTATGTGGCAGGAGCTGGGTGTAGGAAAAAGTGTGAAACCTCCATCTCCCACAGAAGAAAGTCCATAGATAGTACCTGAAATTAGAAAATCAATTTGGAGCAATACGTATCTATGTAATTTAGAGATTTAGAGGTTAATACTAGAAGAATCAGCAAAAGAAGTTGATAATGACTGGCTCCCAGACAAGGCAATGGGGGAGAGTGATGATTTTTCACAGTAAATCCTACAGAATAAATTGACTCTTTCTACTCTGTGCATGTTTAACTTGGATAAAAAGTAAAATCCAAAATAAACAAATAATACATTCCCTCTCCTCTTTGAAGACACTTTCCCAGTTCATTAATACTCATTAACTCTTCTTAACTCTTAGAGCACTTAACTGTCTAGTCCAGGGGTCAGTAAATTATAGATCGGCCTACCTGTTTTCATAAATAAAATTTATTAGAATGCGGCCACGTTCTTTTATTGACATTATCTATGGCTTCTTTCACATTACAATCGCAAAGGTGAGTAGTTGTGAGAGAGACTAAACAGCCTGTGATGCCTAAAATATTTATTTTCTGGCCTTGTATAGAAAAAGTTCACCGGCCTCTGATCTAGAAGGTACATTTAGCAACTAAAACAATTCTTTGAATTTTTGTATTTTCTATCAGATCTCACTCGTTTCTCACCATAAACATGCTAGTTGGATGCTACCATATTACCAATGAAACCAGCTCAGAAATTCCAGCTGAGGTCTGTCTGAAATGAAGGTTTATCTTTTTTTCCACTAGCATTGTGGCTGGTGTCAAATCAGCTTTTCATGTTAGTATAGCTTGCCTTTTCTAGATGTGAACTATTTAGTGCAAGAACCGTGTCTTAACCATCTGCATATCCCCTGTGCCTGCAACACAGGAAGAGCTCAGAACAAAGTTCTTGACTGGGGACAATGAAGATGAAGGCAAAAGGATGACTCAAAATTCTCAAAGTAAATTCCATGTATGCAAAGCAACTACAGTGATCCTGATTATTATATTTTCCCGAAGATCAAAATATGCCCTGAGCTGCTTTTTACTTGAAGCTTTCTGAATAAGTAAAGCATTATTGTCTGGAAGAGGTCACACATGCAGGTATCAATGATGCCCATTCATCTTCTTGTGGTAAAGCTCAGGTTTCCTGTTTTGCATTTGTCTCAATCTAGACTGGAAGCTCTCCGAGGCAGAGGTTTCATGCTTATGTACCCAGGGAATTCTGGGCACCTGTGCTGTTCCATGACTAATGGCTAAAAATAAATAAGTAATCATGCATTGTTGGTGTGAGGTTTGCTTCATGTCCTGAAATGTATTCTGAAAACACTGATTATGAACTTTCTTTAACCAACTGAGTCTTCCAAAAGCAGAAACCTGGTGAGAATTACTCAAGGGAAAATGACATTATTGTTTTCGTTGGAGAGTTTCATAGGACTGATATATAACTAGCTATGTACACTGTCAACACTGACTTGAGTAAAAGCAATGCTGTTTTCTTTAAAGTGAATAGAATTATTGAAAAGAAGAATTCATTGCTTGGAAGGAAGCACAGAGTACGTCTATTCTCACCATCTATCCCCATTACAACATTTCCTACTTGTTATCCAGCTTGTGCTTGAATGCTCTGCAGAAAGAGAAATCCCCTACCTACCAAGGCGGTCAATTCTCACTTCACTTCATTCATTCATCCATTCAAACATTTTAAAGTACCTCTCGGATGTTCAGGCATCGTTTTAGACTCTGTTATGTTATTTGCTTGTGTAAGGTTGAAATATGAGTCCTTACAGCCTACATCAATAAATCTGTTTTTTATTTCTTCAAAGCTCACAAGCGTAATCCATTCTTTACTTGTAGTCCTTCAAGTATTTGGAGGGAACGTCCTCTTCCTTGGTCATTCTTATCTCTGTTCTAAACATTTCCAGTTCTGAATCCTCTGTTCTTATGACGTGGTTTTATGTCTTCTTCTGCACTCCAGTTTGTTTGATTCCATTCCAAAATGGTATCACCAAAATTACTGCTCTGTATGTTATCTGACCAGTTGAAAGGAAATTCTAGTGTCTCTTTCTTCCTTTGTCCACTATATTTGTTAATGCAAACTTAGTGGGCATCCATGTTTGGGGCACGAAAATACTAATATTTGTTCCTATGGAACTAATCATTAAATCTAAGGTCCTTAGATCTTACTCAAGTGGATTGCTTCTAAATCACATTCCTCCCATACTGTATTTATGGGGTTGGTTTCAGGGACAAAGTTTCCTTACATTTATATATATATTAATGTCACCTTGTTATTAACTTCAGCTAATTGTTTAATTTTAAAAAAAATTAGTGAGATTCTGGGCTATAGAGATAAAAGACACAATTTTTGCTCTCCAGGAACAGAGTCTGGTGGTAATGATCAATAATTTAACAAAGAATCATAAATCAGGATATGCACCATGACTAATATAAAGACAAAGTAATTGATAACCTTTAGAAGGAATGCACAAACTTTTGCTACTGTTGTTGTTGTTGAAATCTTAAGGGAGGCAAATAAAAGGAAAGACTATGAAGAACTCTCAGAAGAGGTGATATTTGATGTGTACCTTGAAGGGCAGAAGAAATTAACCAGGCCGAGAACAGATAAGGCATTCTAGACTGTGCTATCCAATACGTTAGCCACTAGCCACATGCAACTATTGAGCACTTGAAATGCAGCCCATGTCAGCTGAGATGTGCTTTAAATATAAAATATACATCAGATTTTGAAGATTTAGTAACAAACAAATGTAAAATATCTCATTACAATTTTTATATTGGCTGTATGTTGAAATCATCATATTTTGGACATATTTGGATTAAAGCACATTACTAAAACTAAATCCATCAGATTCTTTTTTACCTTTATAACATGGCTACTAGAAAACTTAAAATCACTTATGCAGCTTATTATACTTCTACTGAACAGTATTGCTCTAAAAAGTAAGAACGGGCAGAGAGATGAGATGAATAAAGAACAACAAAAAAATACGGAAAGGTTGGACTTTTCTAATCCTAATTCTTGTTTCAGTCATTCATCTTATTTGTCGACCAATTTGGATAAATATACATATTACAATTTCAAGCACATCATTAAGGAATATTTTGATACCACAAAGTCTTAAGGCCTAACACACACTGCACATTATTACAACTGTAATTCAAACCGTATCTCTCCAAATTGCTCACAAAATGTTTTCTCCAAAACAGAAATCACTCTATAGCTTATCAGCATTTCTGATAGATGGTGCTTCAGTGTGTCAAACTGCTCCTCAGAAGATCCCTCATGAGACAATCTCCCAGGTCCCCATAGTGGTGATCAGCCTGGTAGAACACTCTTAGATTGGTTTTCCCTCTTTCCCCACTTCATTTACCCCATTTTCCAACTCTATTCTAAAAGATCACTTTCCAAGAGAATCCAATCACACACAAGCCTTTCCTCAGGCTCTGCTTTTTGGAGACCCTAGGATAAAATCATTGTTACAAGGAGTGGCTCTGGAAAATCAGACCATCAGGATGGGATTCAGAAATGGTTTTACTCCCTGGTTAGATAACAATACAATCCCTTTGATAATAACCTCTTGCATGCTACAGCATCAACACTATGAGATGTTCATCAGTGGTGACTTAAGTTGAGGTACAGAAGCTAAAACACTGGGCTTATGCAATAGCACTGGCACTGGAATTGTATAAGTCATAATTGGATCAAAGCTAAATTTATCTGCCTGGTCCTTGGGTGCATAAGTGAATGAAAATCCATAGCACCTGAAAGAATTCTCAGGATAGTTCTCTGACCACTGAAGTACAGCTATTATGATATAAAAAATCAGGAAGAAACCTATTTATCAAGTGACTCAAAAAGTTTCTAAGAGTAAGAGCAAGAGCAAGAGAGGTGTGTACAACTGGTCCAGGCTATCATGGAAGCTGTCGTGCCATTGAAGATATTTGACCCAGCAAACTGATGGTGCTAGAAGTACGTACAGTAGATTAGGATGCTGTCTGTAATCGCTGACAAGCCCTAACGCAAGCATCATACAGACACCAGGGGTTCTGCCATAAGGCTATGCCATTAGCAGTAGAGAATTTGTTGCCATTTTAAAAGCAGTTCATGGTATCTTTCTAGACCCTAGTGGAGACTGAGTGACTGACCATTAGATGCTAAGTTTTCAGCTGGAGTGGCCATCATGACCTGGATATAATTAGATCTAGTAAGTCTTAAGTGTAGGTGGGCAGAGCAGCAGCCCATTATATGATCGGGTAGGGCAAGAACAGATCCAAAAAGTACAAGTAAGCTGTGGAAACCGGTGGCCAAGACTCCCATATCACCTCCCTGCATTGCACTGAAGCCTCTCCTTTAATTTAAATCTATAGCCTCATGGGTGATTCCCTAAAACTAGCTAATCCAGGAGGAACAAAAACTCAGTCTTGGATCAGAAGGTCTTAATGCTGAACTAAACTGGTGGCCACCGTTCACTTAACCCCAGCCTACTGCCATTTTGCTCAAACCCATTCTTCCAAACGAGTTCCACTAACAAACCAAAAGACATTATTCTAAGATGATGACAGTGGTCAATGGCAAATACTTCCACAATCTTACAAAAATATCCCTACTTGCCTTCCCACATGTTTGCCATTAGCATGAGAAGGACTGGCCAGGGCTAGAACTGACCCAGCTAGAGAAAAGACCACACCCAATCTGTGGGTGAGTAACATGCCCAGTCTAGATTAGCCTGGATCAGCTGAGACCCAGTGACCACAGAGCTGTGAGATGTAGTAATAAATGTTTGACATCTTAAGTCAGTGAGTTTTGGGGTAGTTTGTTACACTGTAAGAGCTGACTGATAGAATTTGTAGCCTTTTCTCAATGTAAAACCTAAGGCATAGAGATTTTTTTTTTTTTTTTTTTTGACCATGGCAATGTATTACTTGCAGAATAGCAATGGCACAGGTCCTGAAGCAGAGCATGCTGGGCATGTTAAAAAAACAAGGAAGCCAGAATGAATGGAGTGGAGTGAACGAGGGTGAATTCACAGGAAACAGATCACAGATGCAGTGAAGGAGGAGGCAGTGAGAGTCGTGCTGGCCCTACAAAGACTTCGGCTTTTACTCTAAGTGAAATGGGAAGCAGTTGGAAGGATTTGAGCTGAGGAAAGACGTGATCTGGATTATTTTTAATCACGTTATTCTGATTTCTAGTTTGAGAATAAGAAGGCAAGCATAGAAGCTGGGACAGTAATAAAAATGCTATTGCAAATATCCAAGGAAAAGATGATGATGGCTTGGACTACAATTCCCAAGTAGTGGGGAAAGTTGTGAAATATGAGAAGGTTCTAGATATAGTTTGATGATAGAGAAAAAAGGATTTGCTAACAGATTGAATATGGGGTGTAAAAGGAAGGTTGGAGTTCAAGACTACATCAAGAATTTTGGTAAGAACAACTAGAAGACCCAAGGTGACATTTGCTGAAATGTATAATGCAAAAGAAGTAGGTTTGGGGATTAGTGTGTCTTAAGATATTCATAACTTCTATCATGAATTGTTTTTAAAGATTTGGAATGAGTCCCAATTGGATAAGGGAGCCTCACTGAGATGAATATTTGAGTAGCTGATAGAAAATATAGTTTTAAAAAAAAGTTGATTTATGTACTAGGAGAAATAAAGTGAAGGGTGCTAGAGGAGAACATGAGCAAAGGAAATAAAGAGCTATTGATGCAAAGGAAACATTCACATTCACATACACAGGACAGGTAAGAGCACAGGCCCTGCAGAAAAGGACATTTATTCTTACTCATAAGAATTCCGTTAAGGCATCTAAAATATACTAAATCTGTAAGTAAGTGAGAAAAATTAATTAAACTCAAGTTTGAGAGTAGATGTTTAATTTCAGTTCACTGTTTTAATTTCTTGCTAATCAAGTTGAAGGATTTTTCCTGTTTGGGAGACTATTTCAAGAAAAAAAGTTCTTGATTGAAACTGAATAAGTTAGAAGACAGGCTTAGGTATTAAAAATAAAGAAATAAAGGTGAAATAGATGAATCCAAACAATAAAGGAGGCTGCAGCATACCCAAACATCTCAGACAGTAGTATTTGTGGTTAAGGAGAAAGTTTTTTTTTAATTTCCAAACTTTCTCCTAAGTTATCCAATTCCCTTACTATTAACTATTAATGAGCAATGATCAAAGCAGACTTTTAAATAAAACTATTTCTTCAATGTGCCTACTTTGCCTATCTGCTTATTGTCAAAATTAGCATAAGAAAGTAAACCTCACGTGCTCAGAATAGACAATTAAGAACACATTTTTTGGCAGAGTTATTCAAATCCATTTAAAAATAATTCAAATCCATCTTGAAAGGCGGAAGATCCCAGCTAACTCTAATCATATCTCTAGTTGATTTAAAGAGGATGCTCCTAAGTTTATCTCAGGTTATCAGAGTCCCAGAAAATGAGTGCAATAAATATAGAGTTTAGATTAACCAATTAAAAAAAAAAACCAGAAATAGATGAAGGAGATGCTTCATGGACATACCACAAACAGAATTCTACAGGACAGTTAAGGGTTCTGCCACAGTTTCAAGAAAATACATAGAGCTACCATATGACCCAGAAATCCCACTCCTGGGCATATATCTGGAGAAAACCATAATTCAAAAAGATACAGGCACCCAATGTTCACTGCAGCACTATTAAAATAGCCAGGAAATGGAAGCAACCAAAATGTCCATCGACAGATGAATGGAAAAGAAGATGTGGTACATATATACAATGGAATATTACTCAGCCATAGAAGGAATGAAATAATGCCATTTGCAGTGACATGGATGGACCTAGAGATTGTCATACTAAGAGAAGTAAGTCAGACAAAGACATATATCATATGATATCGCTTATATGTGAAATCTAAAAAAAATGGTACAAATGAACTTATTTACAAAACAGAAATAGAGTCACAGATGTAGAAAACAAACATACGGGTACCAAGGGCGGAGGGATAAATTGGGAGACTGGGATTGACATATACATACTACCATACTACTATATATAAAATAGATAACTAATAAGAACCTACTGTATATCACAGGGAACTCTACTCAATACTATGTAATGACCTATATGGGAAAAGAATCTAGAAAAGAGTGGATATATGTACGTGGATAACTGATTCACTTTGCCGTAGAGCAGAAACTAACACAACGTTGTAAATCAACTATACGCCAATAAAAAAAGAAAGAAAATACATGCCAGGCAGAAACTAAAAGGAGAGCTAAAGGATGATGATAGGGTCAGGTGATGGATGGAAAGGCTAAAACAGTCTCAGTGCTTAGGACTGAGTGATGTAAATACTAGGCAGCACCTAATTAATTCTTGAAACTGATATGTAATGAATGTGGCTATGGCCTTAACATACTCAGCACCCCTGAAGATTCACCATCATGGCAAATATCTCTATTTTACAGAGGGAGAAACTGAGACATTGCATGTGAGCGTGTTGCAAAATGTTTGCACTGAGTCAGTGATCCCTTGAGAAAGCAAACTCTGGTAACACGGAGAACCTGAACTTTGAGAACCATTCACCAACTCCTTGACAATCTGCCATTCCCTCTGGGATCAGGTCAGTATTTCATCCCATGAAAAGCACACTGAGGTATTTGCTTCAAAATAGAGTTGTTGACACCAAGACTCTAACTGAAGTTATTAGACACTGATTTTCACTTCCTTCCACTGCACTCTTTTGCCCTCCCAGCTGTGGATACGCTGCACTTTTATAAGCATTAAGTTTCATGCTTATGTGGGTTTCTCAAGTGCCTGGTGTCCCTTCTTTATTATTCATCTTATCTCCTATTGGTAACATAATCTGCAAATTTAAAAGCCAGAAAGCTGCTTCAGCAGCACTTTAATTCTGCTTCTTAGGACTCATTCCTCATGAATTTATTATTAATAATATTTATTTAATGTTTTCAGTTTAATGGCCAACTGAGAAAAATGAAAATTTCTTCTCTAAAAGAACTTAAACACAGCTATTCCTGGGTCACTGAGCTAAGAATGAAGAAGAAAAAGTCTTTGTAGAGATTAACTTAGGAAACAAAAAGAACTATCATTTTTGCTGACTTCATTTTTAATTTGGGGGTACACAAACGCATAATAGAGCTATCCTTGAAATTTTTTAAAGAAAACTACAGTAGCTCCCTAAATTCTACTAGAAGTAGAGACCACTGATACTAAGAAATATCAGGGGAACCATCTCCAGCCAACTGCCTGATGTTACTATTATTCATAGAGGTAGCACTTCAGTTACTAATACAGCAAGAAATGAGTTGTCCTGGGCACCTCCTCCACCTAAGTGACTGTGAATTAAGCTCAGAAGTAAAGAGACAGAGGAGGGAAGGAATAAACTCCAGCTAGAACAGTACTTAATTACCCACCTAGATTTAGAGACACAACACCACAGCACAAAATTAGCACATGCGTACTAGCGGAAGGCTTCCTCCAGGGGAAACTTCCCCACAATTGGAAATGCCCCTCACGCTCGCTGTCCCCAGACACCAAATCCCAGCTTCGGTTCTTCTCTAGAAAGCACTGGCTGAACAGCACTTTTTCTTGCCCTGTTGATTTGCAGTTTGATAGTCATCGTGACCCCAAAGCTAAGCATAAACTACATGTTATTCTAACAGAGACCATGCCAAAGTGTATGGAAAGAAATAGAGCCAAATATTCACAGATAAAAAAAGCAAACATTAACACAAGAAAAACTTCCAGGGTTCAGAGGATCACGTCTTTGGGGAATACTTCCTACAAAATGGCCTGCCTTCAAATTGCACTACAGAGAATCAGAGATTCGTGGAAGGCCGGTTTTATCGTCATCCGTTTCCCATTCTCGATGCCATTTACAAACAAGGTGTCCAGGAAGAAGACAAGTAGCAGCAGAGCCACTATATAAAACACTCACATTTCACATTTCCTTCTTCAGTATTAAGAAGGATATTATTTTTCCGGCTGGTTGAATTAAAAAAAATGTTTTTTCTAAGTAAATCTTCTCTCACCTATTATATCCCAGTGATGTTTTTGCATGTGAGAGAACATCCAACCAGCCACAGATCCCTACCTCCCTGCTAAATGCAGCCGAAAAAAGAACAAAGCAAGAAAGAAACTGTAACAAAAAACATTAGTAATAATACTTAAAATATCATAAGTTGCCAGCAACTAACGTCTGGTGTATTGATTAAAAGACTGAAGTAAACAGTGGGCCCTTAATGCTGTAACAAACCACTGAGGTTTATTGCATCAATAATTCTGTGGAACTACTGAGTTTCAAGGGCCTACTGCTGAAATAAACCAATTTTTGAGCACCCACCAGCAATGGTGTTTATATACATACAGATATATTTCCCTTCTTAAATAAATTGCTTGGGTGGAAAATTGATCATTTCTATGATCAGAAAAATCAGTCAGAAGATTTGGAACATTTGTGGAGGTTTATCACTAGATAATGTGATCTTGCAAACTTGACAAGTTTTTTTCATCAATCTTTTTGCCTCCCTTTCAGGAATAAACGCCAGCAGAAGGGAGATGCAAAAGAGTGCTGGAAAAGATAATGCTAATCAAAGGGTGCTGACTTGAACCAGACCTTAGAAGGAGAAGGTATTAAGGACCAGCGCAGTGCATTAATCAGTTAGCCCCTGTGTCGGTGCTGCAGGGCTGGGGAGGAGTTTAAGGAGAATTGCTCTGCAGTAGAGTGCCCTTAATAGGATCTACTGGAAAGTGAACTTGGGATGAAGAATAGCTTTGAAGCTAGGTATACAGTGGAAAGCACAGGGGGGCGTAATCAGATCTGCAAGTAGCCTTTACCTCAGTGTGGAATCTAAGCTGTTTGCATATTCAAGGAAGAGGTACATAGTAACTGTCAATTTTTGCTACATGTATGGAGCACCCTGGAAGGCAATGGAAAGTGCAAAAACAATGTCTCATTTTTAGTTAGCTACTCCTAAGCCAACCCTCCTTGCTGCATAGGCTTCGGTATCTCTTCTCCCCCCGCCCATGACTCGGCCCATGACTCCAGCAAGTAGGGGCCTTGTGTAGTCTGGGCTCCACCCCTGCTCAGTAACTGCCATTTTGTGAGTTTCAACCATGTGCCCAGCACTTTCTTGGCCCATCTCTGCTCTTTGCTCCAAATCTGAAAGGCAAGCATCTTCATCTCCCTTCACCCCTATTTTCACAAATGTAAGTTAAGTAACTTGAATCTGTCACACAGCTAGTACAGTGTAGAGGTTGGCTTTAAACCTAGGTCCAAACTCTATGGACTTTCCATGATGGCTCACTAGCGCTCAACACTTCCCTGAAAAAGGACGTATTGATGGTCCCAACCATGTTGCCATGGGTTAGCAATATGTTACCCTAGCTGCCACCCTGCCCCTGGCTGGATGCCAGTTTAGGGTAAATGAATTTCTACCTCTTTTGTATGTTGTAGTTCCATCCATTATGGAAAATTGGGCCTCTGCCTTGGTCATCATTTTTATAATCTAGGGTATCCCATACATTTCTCCTCTGCACTGCTGCCTTCCATTTTTACCCCTCCCAAGACTTACAGCTATCATGCAGAAGAATAGTGATTACAGTTTATTCACCCCACACCAGGGACTCTGCCGAGTCTTCTAGAGACACTGTCTTGTTTATTTTTCATGACCCCTTATAAGGTATATATGCATGTGTATATCGTAACTATTTCAGGAAGCAGGAAACAGAGGCTCCAACAGATCAAGTAATTTGCTCAAGGCCACATAGTTGATAAAATGATAGAACGGGGTACAAATTTAAGACCCCCCTGACCCCAATTCCAAGCTTCCAGCTACCATGCTACATTGCCTTCTTCTCATGTCTCCTCCCAGGGACTAGAAATTCTAAATTCTAACAGAATGACTGGGGCCTTCTTTACTTAACTACCTGAGGATTGCAGATTGCTGTGTTTCAGTCACTTTCTGAGATTTGGGGTCGTCTCCTAGAACTTAAAGCCCTGGGGACAAGTGCATGCAGGATTTTAACCCGTTGATGTCCCCCTACTCATGGTGCCGTGTGTTCTGTGTGGCAGATTAAGACTTCCTTCAATACCTGCAGGTGAGACTGGGCCCTGAGGATCTGTCCCACCACACATGAAACATGCTTTCTTCTACTCCATCCAATTTTGTCTGGGTGCACCCAGGCCATTCCTAATATATAGAGGACTCCTCCATCCTCACCCCGCCATTCCCATGTGCAAAGGGGTACAATGGGAGAGTTCTGATGGGAGCAGTGAGCTGGCGCTGTGTTCCCCACAGTTCACAGAGCAATGAAGAGTGAATCTGCTCGTCTCCCTGCTCAGCCCAGGCTCCCCTCCTGCTCAACACACGGCACAGAGTCCTTCCTCCTGAGCATACATATATTTCTTTCAACAGCAACCTTCCTTAAGGCCAGACCAGACACCTCCCTGTTCACACCTTGCACCTCCAGCTCTCCAACTCAAACTTGTTATTATACAAGCTCCTGTGAAAGACACAAAGTAAGGAATAAGGGCAGCACAAAATTGGGGCCACAATGGCAGGCACCAAGACCGCCATATGTGCAGCTTTTAGAACCCACTTCTTCTGTCTGCCATATAAATTACCAACATGCCCTCCCAAAATCCAGCGTAAACTTAACTTCAAGTAATGAGAGAGCAAGAGAGAGAAAAAAGAAATGGGGAAAGAATGAGATTTTGATTCTCTCTGATCAAAAAGGCCTTTTATAGAATCTGTCTTTATAAACTTGCAGGGACTTTCGCCATGATTAAAGTACACTCCCAAACCGGGCCCTGCCCAATGAACTGACATAACTTACAGTCTTTTTCCAATCATCTTCTTGCTTCTGCATATGCCTTTTCCATTTCTCATTTAAATTCTTTCCATTTATCATCTAAATTAGTCCCATAGGCAGCTTTCCTCATGCAGTAGATATGGTTCCTTGAAAAGATTAGTAGAAATCAGAGCTCTATCAGTGGAATCATGTTTTAGGAAGTCCTCATTTTCAAGTCTGTCTCTCTTCAACCAGCATCATTTCTCATCATTTAAGTTGAAAGTTTCTCTGCTTCAGAACGTCCATGTTTAATAATTAATCGTCTGTAAACAAACACTCGAAAGCACTGGAGGAGTTCTCTATCTAAAACAACTAACTACAGCAGGAAACTACATGTAAGGTTAAGTAGCCATTCTTCCCATCTGGGGATGGACAGAACTCAGAGGGACTTGGTGGTTGGTGACGAGGAATGATGGGAAACTCCTTGATTCTAGGGAAAGGGCAACAGTGTTGGTAACTGAAAAGCGTGAATCTGGTGAGCCAAAAATTATCTAGAAAAATCTTGAGGGATATAGCCATCTAGGCACTTCCATCATGAGATTCTGATTTAGTAGGCCTGGGCCTGGGTCCAGAAACCTGCCTTTAGGAAGTATTCCAGGTGACTCTGATTATAGCCAGAGAACCATACTTTGAGAATCACTAGAGCAGAGTGTTCTAGAATGGTGCTTCTTAACTTTAATATACCGAAGAATCTCCCAGAGAGCTTGCTAAAACACAAATTCCAAGAGAATCCAATTCCACAGATAGGGAGATGTAAGAATTTGCATTTCTAACAAAATCCACAGACCACAGTTTTTAGAATACCACCGATACAACACACTGGTTCTCAAACTCGAATATACAGTGGAATCACCTAGGAAGTTAAAAAAAAAAAGATTGATGCCTGGATACCCCCCCACCAGAGATTCTGATTAAATTGGTCTGTAACCTGGGCATGAGGTTTTTTGTAAATTTCCCAAGCAATTTTAATATGAAGCACATGGATAGCAAGTATTATTCAGCACCTGCTGATTGGTCAGACAGGGTACCTGCTGTAACAAACAACCTAAAATCTCAGTGGCCTAACATAATAAAAGTTTATTTGTTGCTCATACAAAGTCCCATGTGGATGTCCCTATTGGGATGGCTCTCCTGGAAGCTCTCCTCCCAGCAGTGACTCAGAGACCCAGGTGTCTTCCATATTGTGGCTCTGCCCCTTGTGTTTCCAGGGTCATTCTGGTACCATCTTGCTGACACAGTGGAAGAAGAGACAATGAGAAAGGCACTCAGATCCTTAACCACCTCAGTCATTCCATCGACTGGGGAAGGTGAAATAGCACATGGATACTAGTGAGTGCTAAGTTTCTGCCTGGCTGGTTGTGTCAGGCACAATGATAGAAGTGAGAAGGAGGGAGAGAAGAATCTAAGCCATGGTGCTGAAATTTAGGCTTATTTTTTTTACAGTACTGAGCCCCTTTGCCCAATGCAGCAAGGACTAAATAAATCTCATATCAGCTTTGCTTCTGGAAGCAAAGAGGTTATCACTTTTACCTCCACTTGACCTAAAAAGAATCAGTGTGGGAAAAATCCATTTACACAGAATAACTCAGGGTAGTAGGATATGGTGGCTGATACATGACACTATTGAATCTACTTTTCCTTTTCGGCATTTGATTATACAGTCTTGAGCTACAGCCTTGATTTCCATATCAGCAAAACAGAAATAATAGTTTTTATCTTTCAGTGTTATTTTGAGAATTAGAAGAAACATGCCAAGTGTATTGTTCAGTAGGCCCTTGATAAGTGTGTATTATTCTTACGTATTATATTCTTACATATTCCTATATTATTATTGATGAATTCTTAGAACAGCCTTGTGGGTTTCCTCTAATAAGATTTCAAGTCTTTGAAAGTGTGGACCATAGCTCACAATTTTTCCATACGCCCCAGCATACCCAGCAAGTGAAAGACACAGAAACATTCCTTGATAAGTATTTGTTGAAGTTAGGTTCACCAGGGGTGAATCTGGGAGCCTGGGGCTGGCAGCTGTCTCAAAAGTTTCCTATGAGAATTATTGTTCCTAACATTGGCACTCCTATGAGGAAAAACTCTATAAAACATCCCCAAGGAACTAATATGATAGAGTGGAACTATTGCAAAATGAGAGCAGTTAAATATCATGAAAAAGCCTGCACTTAATCATCAAAACAGTCTCAGATTCAGACTTCCCCATTGGTTCTAGTCAGTCCTTCCCTCTCAACATTGAACAATTCCTCACCAAAAAGGTATCCCCAAGTTGTAAATTCAATCATCACTACAGCCCATTTTACAGATGAGACTCAATTCAAATCCAGTTTCCCTGCATCTAAATCATATGTATTTCAGACTGTGGGTGAGAATAAGCAGTAACCAGTGCAACTGTGCCAGGATAAAAAAGGTACACATGCCTGAAATGTCAGTTAAAACACTTAGACATGTTTATATATAAGGAAACACAAATATATTGTGATGTAGAATGCACATTTTCCACAGTATGTGACTATAAAGACTTTTTAAATTTTGGTGTGGGCTGTTTCGGATTATGTCACTAGGCCCCCTAGTGACAGGCGGGCTTTCATGTTTGCTTCTCAGGCAACATGTAAGAAGCACTGCCCTTCTCTGTGCCATTAAAGGGCCATTGAAACACCAAACAGAGTCCATTATTTGAGCCCATTACTGGAAATCTGTCTGCAAAACTCTGTTCAGATGCAATAATGATTTAGGCAGGTCAGACTTCCCAGAAATGAAGAAAAGTGCTGAAAATAAATAGGAGACAATAAATCTCTTAATGGTGCAAAGGGGAAAAATAAAGCAAATTATGTTTTATCTGGCAAAGATATAATGGTCAGGTTTTTTGGTTTGGGTGGTTTTTTTTTTGGTAATTCTTATTTTTCCTTTCTGTAGAAAACAGTCAGTGCCAAACTGAAGAAAATTTAGATTACAGTTTGTAACACGGTATCCCACTTGAGCTTATTAGCCCAGGATGCAAAGACTAGCCATTTGCAGAAAACAGTGATCCAGTGACCATTTTAGGAATTTATTTACGAGTTCACAGATATAAACTGTGTGGACTATTGATGGTATAGACATCTGAGTTACCCCTCCTTTATGAGAGCCCTGGGGGAAATACTCACAGAAAAAGCAATAAATAAGAGCAAATGAGTTTCATTTGTTTTGTTTTGTTTTTTATCTAATTTTATGTTTAGTCCAACATCCAATGCAGAGTTTTAGTAAGGCTAGGTAGAGACAGATAAGCTTGCTCTAGCAGCCAATCAGGGTCTCTACCTCCCCTGAGCTTAATCCAAATCTTGCAGTCTGACCACTCTTGGGCTGGTTCCATGATACTGGAGATGGAAGAAAAAACAGTGCATATGCTTGAAAAGATATATATACAAGGAAGGAAAATAAAGAATTAAGGTTATCACATATGATGATATCTTTTAACAAAGAGTGATGCTACCCACTCGCAAGTGACCCTACCCACATCCTGAAATGGGATGAATCCAATGGCAATTATTCCTCCTAGATGGTGGGAGGATATAGAAAAGAGGTGAGATAAAGGGGTGGGGAAAGAGAGCCTCATGAAGAGAGGAATTTGTTTTGGGGTTCTAAGAAAAGAGATGGGAACAATGAGGATAATGAACAGTGTTTGTTTGGGGATTCTTGCATCCCCATTCCCACTTTTGCCTCTATCCTTGTTCTGAGCTCAGACAGAGAGAGGAGTCAGGCAAGAAATTAAAGAGTGGTGTTCACTGAAGAGTATGTGAGATGCTGAGCACAGTCAGGACGGCTTTGGGGTCTGGGGCCAGGAGATAACACAGAAGTAGGGAGAGGCAAAAGGAACATTCTTTCGCTGACCTCTACTCTCAAACTGTCAAAGACCACACAGCTCAGCTTTGAGATTTTTAGGTTCTAGAACAGTGATCGGTAGAGGGGAGCTGTGCCTGGAGGAGCAGCACATTCCTTTCCAGAGAAGACAGATGCCAACACAATGGCGAGACCCTTTGGCAAGGAGGCTGCAAAGGAAAATTAACGGGCTGGTTCCTGAATACAAATGAAAAGCCTTTGGAGATTAGGAAAAACCATTGGAGGAACTTTTGCAAACGGGTAGTAATAATGAGTATGTGTGCTTTACTCTGTAGTTTACAGGTTATTCTCCCATATCTCATTCGTTTCTCACAGTAATCCTCACAGGTGTGGGGAGCATTATTAGTATCCTCATTTTGCAGATGAGAAGAGTGAGTCTCAGAGTTAAAGCAACCTGCCCAAGGTCATTCATCTGGTAAGTATCAAGGTTAGGAACTCAAAAACAGGACGGCTGGCTCTAAATTCTGTGCTTTTTTCCACTGGAATATATTGCCAGTTTGGAGTCATGACCCATGACCGTTTAGTTAACCAGTCCTTCAGAAAACAAAAATCTTTTGACAAAGATGACTTAGCATCATGGAGCTGAGAGGAATTCAGCACTAGGTCTACTGGGAAAAGAAGCTGCAAAAATCACGGGGCTGACCAGGACTTGAGTCCAGATGGGGAGAAAGATGCCATCTCAAGGTTCCCACGAACTGCTTACTGAGAGTCCAGGAAGCACCGCCAAGGCTAGCTGACCAAGAGGTGGGTGGATGGTAAGAGGCTGAACCTCGGGCGGAGCAAAAGGAACAAGTATATTGCTGAGACAAACAGAGAATCTCCCTAATTTAGAATGCAGGTGGTTTTTTCTTTGAGTGATGAAATCCCTGGGTAGGAAGAGTATACACAGGGAGAGCACATTCTCTTCCTGAATAAAGACATTAACGAATCATTTTGGCCAAGTGCCTCACCTCAGCCATCGTGCCCAATTACACATTTGGCTTATACTCTCAGATGCTGAAAAATAGGTGAGCGGGGATTTTAAAATATTCCTAGGGCAAATATAAAGTTCATAATTTAAGGAATGATCATTTAGAGCAGGGGATGGCAAACTTTTTCTGGAAAGGGCCAGAAAGTAAATATTTTCAGCTTGGCGGCCCATGTGGTCCTTATCACAAGTACTCAAATCTGCCCTTGGTAGCAAGAAAGCAGCCATAGACAATATGTAGACAAATGGGCGTGGCTGTGTTCCCACAAAACTTCGCTTACAAAAACAGGTGGTAGGGTGGATTTGACCCAAGAGCCCTGGTTTCCAATCGCAAAGTTAGAGGGAAATTGTACCTACCTAAAGACTTTGATATTCTCATTTCTATCTCTGAACCAAGTTGGACCATGGGAAGGGGTCATATTAGCTATTTGCTATCCACTTTTATAACATTAAAATGTTACTCGCTGCCACCATAAGAAATGCATTTCTGTACTTGTTAACCAATTGTTGTTTCTGTTTTTCTATATTCCCTATGAAATAAATGTTCCATGTAAGACTTTCTGACAATGCAAACCAAAACTACAATGAGGTATCACCTCACACCAGTCAGAATGGCCATCATCAAAAAATCTACAAACAATAAATGCTGGAGGCGTTGTGGAGAAAAGGGAACCCTCTTGCACTGCTGGTGGGAACGTAAATTGGTACAACCATTATGAAGAACAGCATGAAGGTTCCTTAAAAAACTAAAAATAGAGCTACTATATGATCCAGAAGTCCCATTCCTGGACATATATCCAGAGACAACCATAATTTGAGAAGATACATGCACATCAATGTTCATTGTGACACTATTTACAATAGCCAGGACATGGAAGCAACCTAAATGTCCATCGACAGAGGAATGGATAAAGAAGATATGGTACATATATACAATGAAATATTACTCAGCCATGAAAAAGAACGAAATAATGCCATTTGCAGCTATCTGGATGTACCTAGAGATTGTCATACTAAGTGAAGTAAGTCAGACAGAGAAAGAAATATCATATGATATCACTTACATGTGGAATCTAAAAAAAAAATGGTACAAATGAACTTATTTACAAAACAGAAATGGAGTCACAGATGTAGAAAACAAATTTATGGTTACCAGGGGAGAAAAGGGGGAGGGGAGAGATAAACTGGGATATTAGGACTGGTATATACACACTACTATATATAAAACAGATCACTAATAAGGACCTACTATATAGCACAGGGAACTCTACTCAATACTCTGTAATGACCTATATGGGAAAAGAAGCTAAAAAAGAGTGGATATATGTATATGTATAACTGATTCACTTTGCTGTACAGCAGAAACTAACACAACATTGTAAATCAACTCTACTCCAATAAAAATTTTTTAAATAAAATAAATAAAGACTTTCTGACAGTGTTTGGTATTAGAATACATTTTTTTCCACCATAAACTTGTGTGTTTCCTTCTATCAAAGGAGTCAAATATTTATCACACATTCCCTCTTTATCCTCACTGGAAAGGTTTGAATAAGGGTTTATGTTTAGTCCAATAATTTTATGACTTTTATGGTTGGCATACTTTTCTCCTGTTTTTACCTTCAAGCACACACACACACTTATTTCTATTATGTTGTGGTCTTTTCTTTGGAATCTACCTCAAATTTTTGCAAAAAAGAAGTGAAGTCCAAAAAAGTATACATGTTATTACAGAGAAAAATGTTAACACTGAATAAAGAGATCGAGCCAACTGAAAAATGTAAACCAAAGTTTTCACCCAAGTAGACAAATTTGTCCAAAGGACCAAGAAGAGATGAAATTATCTTGAAGAAGAGGAATGTGAGAAGAATTTCTCTATCAGATACCAACATTTTCTAGTCATTTCTAATTTCAAGTAATTTAAAAGTTTAGTATTATTCTAGAATATACAGAAGATTAATAGAATGCTCAGAAAAGTCTGGAAACAGATACAAAAATGAATGGAAACTTCGTTATGAAAGAATTGTGACCAATTCCCCATATGGAAAAAAATTAGCTTCCTACGTTATACAATGTTCATAATTAATTTCAAATAAATTAAAAACTGTGAATAAAATGAAAGGAGAAAAATTTAAGTATATAAATAGGTGCTAAATCTTTATGGCATCAGGACAGGGAAATATTTCTTAAACAAAATAATGTAAAAGCACATATAACAAAGGAAAATATTATTCCATTAATATTTCAAAAGTTTCTCCTTCAAAAATACCATACATAAAAAGAAAAAAATCACAGTCTAGGAGATTAAGAGATTTGCTGCCTATTATCAGATCAAGGATTAATGTTCATAATATGTAAAGAAACTCTACGAAGCAATAGAACAATGAAATAAACAGATAAACAAACCAGTCAACCTAACTGGGGGGAAAAAGGCAAAGGATATGGAATTCACAGAAAAGAAAAAACATTGGACATTAAATATAAGATATTATGCTGAATCTCACTATTAATCAGAAAAATATAAAATAAAACAGCAAGAGATATCATTTGGATTAACAACAATTTTAAAGACACAATACCAATTTTCAACAAGCTAGCAAGAAATAAGGATGCATACATTGGTAGAGGTATACATTGGTGCAAACACTCTATATGTTTAGAAATCCCTAGCAATTTGGAAATCCCTAGCAAAGTGGAAGATATCCAATGACCAACACCCATACCTATCAACCCTAAAGCAGTGGTTCTCAAAGACTGATCCCTGCACCAGCATCAGCATCACCTGGGAATTTGGTAAAAATTCAGACTCTTGGGCTCACCTACAGCTCTTGAATCAAGGACTCTAGGGATAGGATCCAGAAATCTGTGTTGTGCAAACACTCCAGCTGATTCTAATACACACTAGTATATGAGAGCTACTGTGCTAAAGAACCCCCCATAGGTGTTTTCTGAAGACATGTGCAAGAAGGTTCACTGAAGCACTGAATGTAGTTATAAAAACATGTAAACTACCCAATGGTCCTCTGAAGGGAATGGATACATAAACTCTGGTTTATTCTTTCCATTGACTGTTTTACCGCTATTAAGATGAATGAACTAGTTCTATTTATCAATATGGATAAAACTGAAAAACAAAGTTGAATGAAAAAAAATTAAGTGACAAAAGATGACATAGTATGATCGTGTTAATATAAATTTTGAAAACAAAAAAAGATGGAAATATTATATATGTCTTTAATCGTTTATTGTCATATACAAAAACATGTAAAGAAATGTCCCACCAGCATCAGGAGGATGGTTATTTCTATAACGGAAACGGGAGAATGGGGCAAAGTGACTAATGAGGTGGGGAGAAGTTCAGTAACATCTGAAATATTTTTAGTTCTTATGAAAATTCTAAAAAGAACATGGCAAACAGATAACATTTAAAATTAGGTGAGGGATGCATATTAATTTTTTGCACTTTTGGTATTTTTGAAATATTTAAAAAATTTTACAAATATTTTAAAGAAATTATAGCTAGCCAAGGTGGGAGGAGAGAGTGGGACTGACATAGGAGAGTGTTTTCTTAAATACTCCCAGTGCGTCTTCTTAGGCATCGCATGGCTCTTAAATGTCAGCAGAGGTCTCTGAAATCCCTGAGAGCTAAAAACATTATCTCAAAACCCAATTTCACAGTTTGTGGAAATTCTAAATAAAAAGAAATATACATAGATACATAGTTTCTTCAGTTTTCATTTCTTTCTCTTATTGTTTCCATGTGAAAAATCCATATTACATATAAATTTAAATATATATCTCAATATTCAAATGAGGTTTCTTCTAAGTGGCATATTGTGAGACATTTAAAAGGAAAATCTAGGGACTTGGAGACAACAGATACAATGAAAAGTGGTAATAATTAAAATAGGTATAATAATTTGAAACTCTATATTTGGAGTGGCAGGACACCCAGTTCACATGCAGAATACCTGTCAATTATTTCTTGCTTTAAGGACTCTCAGTAGCAGTAAAAACCTCCACATACTGCCATTCGTAGAACATCCCTAATGAAATGGATGGCTTCCCATTTGGAAAGCTCAGCTCAAAATTCCAAGTCAACAAGCCCCACCCACAGAGAATTTCCAATTTACTTTCTGTTCAATCAGCTTTATTGAAATATCCGTTGCATATAATAAAATTCACCAATTTTATGTGTGAAATTTGATGAGTTTTGACCAATGTACATGGTCATATAACTACTACTACAATAAAGTATAGAACATTTCCATCACCTAAAGATTTCCCTCATACTGTCTTGCAGTCAAATTTTTTATTCAGTCTCTGGATCCTGGTAACTACTGATCTGCTTTTGTCACTAAAGTTTTGCTTTTTCAAAAATTTTCCATAAATATAATTATAAGGTATGTATGTTGTTGTGTTCCCTTTCTTTCACTTAGCATAATGCATTTGATATTCATTGATGTTGTTCCATGTAACAGTAGTTTAATGTTTTTCATTTCTGAGGAGTATTCTACTGTATGGATACACAACTTAAACATAATTTAAAATGCCTTAATCTTAAATATGAATGGATCAGCTAACACGAATAGCTTTCCACATAAAAAAAGGGACTACAGTGAATGAAAGGCGGGGAGGGGCATAAAAGAAAAGTAACTCAGGGAACAGAAAAAAAGACTTCAAGGATGTTTTAATTAAAAGTATCAGAGAGTTATGAGAATATTTTCCTTTCTAACACTATGAGAATATTATGAGAAAGGAACAATTAAAAAGCAAGAAACAGCTCTTGAATTTAAAAATATCATACTTTAAAAAACTGAAAGCTAAGAAGTCAGATAAAGTGAAAAAAATTCCAATAAATAAAAATACATGAAAATCTAGGGGAAAAATGAGATTTAAAGGACCAAAGAGGTTGTGAATGGATAAAGAAGATGTGGTGTATACATACACAATGGAATATCATTCAGTCATAAAAAAGAATGAAATTCTGCCATTTGCAACAACACAAATGGGCCTAGAGAATATCATGCTTAGTGAAATAAGTCAAACAGAGAAAGACAAATACTGTATGATATCACTTATATAAGGAATCTAAAAAATGAAACAAACAAATGTATATAGCAAAGCAGAAACAGACTCAAAGATATAGAAAACAAACTAGTGGTTACCAGTGGGGAGAGGGAAGGGGAGAGAGGCAAGATAGGGGTATGGGATTAAGAGATACAAACTACTATGTATAAAATAGATAAGCAACAAGGAAATATTGTATAATACAAGGAACTGAGAGGACCTTCAAGATAGCAGAGGTGGAAGACGTGCAGATCACCTTCCTCCCCACAAATACATTAAAAATATATCTACTTGTGGAACAGCTCCTCCAGAACACCTACTGAATGCTGGCAGAAGACCTCAGACTTCCCAAAAGGCAAGAAACTCTCCTTGTACCAGGGTAGGGCAAAAGGAAAAAGGAAAAACAGAGACAAAAGAATAGGGACAGTACCAAATGTAAAATAGATAGCTAGTGGGAAGGAGCCGCATAGCACAGGGAGATCAGCTCGGTGCTTTGTAACCACCTAGAGGGGTGGGATAGGGCAAGTGGGAGGGAGGGAGACACAAGAGGGAAAAGATATGGGGATATATGTATATGTATAGCCGATTTACTTTGTTATAAAGCAGAAACAAACACACCATTGTAAAGCAATTATACTCCAATAAACATGTTAAAAAATAAAAAAAGAACAGGGATGGGACTGGCCCCTCTGGGAGGGAGCCGTGAAGGAGGAAAAGTTTCCACACACTAGGAAGCCCCTTCACTGGTGGAGACGGGAGGTGGGCAGGGGAGAAGCTTCAGAGCCACCGAGGAGAGCGCAGCAACAGGGGTGCAGAGGGCAAAGCGGAGAGATTCCCGCACAGAGGATGGGTGCTGACCAGAACTCACCAGCCTGAGAGGCTTGTCTGCTCGCCCACGGGGGTGGGTGGGGGCTGGGAGCTGTGGCTCAGGGTTCAGAGGTCAGATCCCAGAGAGAGGACTAGGGTTGGCTGCGTAAACACAGCCTGAAGGAGGCTAGTGCGCCATGGCTAGCCAGGAGGGAGTCCAGGAAAAAGTCTGGACCTGCTTAAGAGTCAAGAAACCACTGTTTTGGGGTGCACGAGAAGAGGGGATACAGAGCACCGCCTAAATGAGCTCCAGAGATGGGCGAGAGCTGTGAATATAAGCACAGACACCAGAGACGGGCATGAAACACTAAGGCTGCTGCTGCAGCCACCACGAAGTCTGTGTGCAAGCACAGGTCACCATCCATACCTCCCTGGGAGCCTGTGCAGCCCGTCACTGCCAGGGTCCCGTGATCCAGGGACAACTTCCCTGGGAGAACACATGGTGTGCCTCAGGCTGTTGCAATGTCACACGGCCTCTGCACCACAGGCTCGCCCCACATTCCAT
>NW_020172779.1:1948201-2102923 GCF_003031525.2 Neophocaena asiaeorientalis asiaeorientalis
CAAAGAACTGAAAGGAAAATTTCTCCCAACAGCCTCAAGAGCAGTGGATTAAATCTCCACAATCAACTTGATGTACCTGCATCTGTGGAATACCTGAATACATAACGAATCATCCCAAAATTGAGGAGGTGGACTTTGGGACCAACTGTAGACTTCAGGTTTGCCTTCTGCATCTAATTTGTTTCTGATTTTATGTTTCTCTTAGTTTAGTATTTACAGCTTATTAAGATTGGTAGATTTGTTTACGGATTTGGTTGCTCTCTTCCTTTTTTTTTAATATATATGTATATACATATATATATATTTTTCTTCCTTTTTCTATTTTTGTGAGTATACACATACACATACACATACACATACAAAGAAGCATACCAGAACTAAAAGCTGGTCCTTTGAGAAGATAAACAAAATTGATAAACCATTAGCCAGACTCATCAAGAAAAAAGGGGAGAAGACTCATATCAACAGAATTAGAAATGAAAAAGGAGATGTAACAATTGACACTGCAGAAATACAAAGGATCATGAGAGATTACTACAAGCAACTATATGCCAATAAAATGGACAACCTGGAAGAAATGGACAAATTCTTAGAAAAGCACAACCTTCTGACACTGAACCAGGAAGAAACAGAAAATATAAACAGACCAAGCACAAGCACTGAAATTGAGACTGTGATTAAAAATCTTCCAACAAACAAAACCCAGGATCAGATGGCTTCACAGGCGAATTCTATCAAACATTTAGAGAAGAGCTAACACCTATCCTTCTCAAACTCTTCCAAAATATAGCAGAGGGAGGAACACTCCCAAACTCATTCAGTGAGGCCACCACAACCCTGATATCAAAACTAGAAAAAGATGTCACAAAAAAGAAAACTACAGGCCAATATCACTGATGAACATAGATGCAAAAATCCTCAACAAAATACTAGAAAAAGAATCCAACAGCACATTAAAATGATCATATACTATGATCAAGCAGGGTTTATCCCAGGAATGCAAGGATTCTTCAATATATGCAAATCAACCAATATGATAAACCATATTAACAAACTGAAGGAGAAAAACCATATGGTCATCTCAATAGATGCAGAAAAAGCTTTTGACAAAATTCAACACCCATTTATGATAAAAACCCTCCAGAAAGTAGGCATAGAGGGAACTTACCTCAATGTAATAAAGGCCATATATGACAAACCCACAGCCAACATCGTTCTCAATGGTGAAAAGCTGAAAACATTTCCACTAAGTTCAGGAACAAGACAACGTTGCCCACTCTCACTACTATTATTCAACATAGTTTTTGAAGTTTTAGCCACAGCAATCAGAGAAGAAAACAAAATAAAATGAATCCAAATTGGGAAAGAAGAAGTAAAACTGTCACTGTTTGCATATGACATGATACTATACATAGAGAATCCTAAAGATTCTAAAGATCTTTCTTTAGAATCTAGAGATCCTAAAGAAAACTACTAGAGCTAATCAATGAATGTGGTAAAGTAACAGGATACAAAATTAATGCATAGAAATCTCTTGCATTCCTATACACTAATGATGAAAAATCTGAAAGAGAAATTGCGGAAACACTGCCATTTACCACTGCAACAAAAACAATAAAATACTTAGGAATAAATCTACCTAAGGAGACAAAGGACCTGTATGCAGAAAACTATAAGACACTGATGAAAGAAATTAAAGATGATACAAACAAATGGAGAGATATACCATGTTCTTGGATTGGAAGAATCAACACTGTGAAAATGACTATACTACCCAAAGCAATCTACAGATTCCATGCAATCCCTATCAAACTACCAATGGCATTTTTCACAGAACTAGAACACAAAATTACACAATTTGTATGGAAACACAACAGATCCCGAATAGCTAAAGCAATTTTGAGAAATAAAAACGGAGCCGGAGGAATCAGGCTCCCAACTTCAGACTATACTACAAAGTTACAGTAATCAAGACAGTATGGTACTGGCACAAAAACAGAAATATAGTTCAATGGAACAGGATAGAAAGCCCAGAGATAAACCCACACTCATATGGTCACCTTATCTTTGATAAAGGAGGCAAGAATATACAATGCGGAAAAGACAGCCTCTTCAATAAGTGGTGCTGGGAGAACTGGACAGCTACATGTAAAAGAGTGAAATTAGGACACTCCCTAACACCGTACACAAAAAAAAACCTCAAAATGGATTAAAGACCTAAATGTAAGGCCAGACACTATAAAACTCTTAGAGGAAAACATAGGCAGAATACTCTATGACATAAATCACAGCAAGATCCTTTTTGACCCATCTCTAGAGAAATGGAAATAAAAACAAAAATAAACAAATGGGACCTAATGAAACTATAAAGCTTTTGCACAGCAAAGGAAACTATAAACAAGATGAAAAGACAACCCTCAGAATGAGTGAAAATATTTACAAATGAATCAACGGACAAAGGATTAATGTCCAAAATATATAAACAGCTTATGCAGCTCAATATTAAAAAAACAAACAAAGCACTCAAAAAATGGGCTGAAGACCTAAATAGACATCTCTCCAAAGAAGATACACAGATTGCCAATAAATTCATGAAAGGATGCTCAACATCGCCAATCATTAGAGAAATACAAATCAAAACTACAATAAGGTATCACCTCACACCAGTCAGAATCGCCATCATCAAAAAATCTACAAACAATAAATGCTGGAGAGGGTGTGGAGAAAAGGGAACCCTCTTGCACTGTTGGTAGCAATGTAAATTGATACAGCCACTATGGAGCACAGTATGGAGGTTCCTTAAGAAACTAAAAATAGAACTACCATACGACCCAGCAATCCCACTACTGGGCATATACCCTGGAAAACCATAATTCAAAAAGGGTCATGTATAACAATGTTCATTGAAGCTCTATTTACAATAGCCAGGACATGGAAGCAACCTAAGTGTCCATCGACAGATGAATGGATAAAGATGATGTGGCACATATATACAATACAATATAACTCAGCCATAAAAAGAAACTAAACTGAGTTACTTGTAGTGAGGTGGATGGACCTAGAGACTGTCATACAGAGTGAAGTAAGTCAGAAAGAAAAACAAATACCATATGCTAACACATATATATGGAATCTAAAAAAAAAATGGTTCTGAAGGACCTAGGGGCAGGACAGGAATAAAGACCCAGCCGTAGAGAATCGACTGGGGGACACGGGGAGGGGGAAGGGTAAGCTGGGACAAAGTGAGAGAGTGGCATGGACATATATACACTACCAAATGTAAAACAGATAGCTAGTGGAGAAGTAGCCGCATAGCACAGGGAGATCAGCTCAGTGCTTTGTGTCCACTTAGAGGGGTGGGACAGGGAGGGTAGGAGGGAGATGCAAGAGGGAGGAGATATGGGGATATATGTACACATATAGCTGATTCACTTTGTTATACAGCAGAAACCAACACACCATTGTAAAGCAATTATACTCCAATAAAGATGTTAAAAAAAATACAAGGAATTAAAGCTATTATCTTGTAATAACTTTTAATATAATCTGTAAAAATACTGAATCACTATGCTGTACACCTGAAACTAATGTAATATTGTAAATCAACTATACTTCATTTTTTTTAAGAAAGGACCATCCAAAGAGGTCTAATATCCAATTAATATGAATTCCAAAAGGAGAGGATGGAAAAAACAAAGAGAAGAAAATTATCACAGGAAATTACAAGAAAACACCATGAAATTGAAGGACACAAAACGTCTATACTGAAAAAGACACATTTGAATGCTCAGCACGATGAATGAAAACCACTACACCAGTATACATCACTGCGACATTTCAGAAATCTGGGGCCAAAAAAGACAGCATCTGAGAAGCTTCCAGAGGAAAAAGTATCAGATTTAATACAGAGGGCCAAGAATAAAAAGGACATTGGACTTCTCATCAGCAGTGCTGCCTTCAAAATCCAGAGGAAAAGGGAACTCATTAACCATGCATTCTAAAACAAATCACTATCAGCCCAATGTAGATTAGAATGAATAGATGCAAGTAAGAAGAAAATTAACCTAACAAATTCTCTTTTTTGGTAAGCCCATTAGGAATGTACTCTAGCAATGAAATAAAGGGGAAGAGGAAAGGATGGTGAATCCAAGAAAGAGAAAGCAAAAATCCATCACAGAGGAATCAAAACCACCTCAAGGCTGACACAAAGAGTTCAAATTGGAAAAGGAGGACTTAGGACTCTAGAAGGGAAGACTCTAGAAAAAAGGGAAATTTGATAGAATAATTGATAGGATGAACATTTGAAAATAATTAAAATTTGTAGCTAGCAAATTATATTAAGTAAAATAATGACCCGGTTAGAAACTCCAGGAAAAACAATGTTTTACAAGAAAAATATGAAATCCTGATATACTATTTGGCTTAGCAATAAACAATTTTTACAAATCATGATGATATAATCAACCAATTGTGATTTAGCTAAAAACAGAGATGTTAACTGCATTGGAGTGATCGGGGGGAGGGTACCCAAATAAAATGTCATGTATCATCAGGAAGTCAATAAATATTGTGCAAAAAATATAAATCAAGACATCAAACTACATAAATCAAGCCTTCTAGTACCTTCTAGTTACCTGATCCCCCAACTCTCCCTTTTCTGATCCATTTTACACAAAGCCAGAGCAACTTTCCTAAAACACTACTTTGATTTTATTATAGCCCACTCAAAAATCTTCAGTGGCTCTATTGTGTCTAGTGAACAAAGCTCAAACTCTGTTACGGCTAATTTTATCATCCACCTTGACTAGGCCAAGGGTGGCCAGATATCTGGGTAAACATCATTTCTAGGTGAGGCTATCAGAGTGTTTGCAGAAGATATTAGAATCTGAATCAATAGACTGAATAAAGCGGATTGCCCTCCCCAGTGTGGGTGGGCACCATCTGATCTGATGAGGGACTAATTAGAACAAAAAGGCAGAAGAAGAAAATTTCTGGCTCTTGAGCTGGGATATCCATATTTTCCTGCCCTTGGCCTGCTTCTTGTACCACTGTCCCTCTGGTTCTCAGGCCTTTGGTCTCAGACTGGAACTTACACCATCCGTTCTCCCGATTCTCAGGCCTTTGGGCTCAGATTGAATGCCCGCAATGATTTTACTGGGTCTCCAGCTTGCAGACAGCATATCATGAGACTTCTCAGCCTCCATAATCACACAAGCCAATTCCTTATCATAAATTTGAAGAACTCTGACTAACTTCCTTAGCATGCCATGCAAATTTCCTATATAAACCAGTCTTTTATAAATATGGAAGTTATCTTTCCCCAAGATGTCTTTTGCTTTGTGTTCTCCTTATGTCATATTTGCACCTAAAAATGTCCCCACCTCCACCCCTTCAAATTTACTTATCAAAATCCTGCTCCAAGCTCTATGTACCCACTGCACCTCCTGGACAATTTTCTGCCTTTCTCTGCCCTACTCAGTACTACTGACTACATCCCAGTTTCCCTTGTACTTCTTTCCTGTCCCTTCTTGCTCTAATGCTGTGTCTCTGATAGTAGTTGCACCTAGCCATGGCCACAGATCACCCTTCCTGGTTCCAACTCTCCTTGGGCCCTGTTAACTCCCTTTTCCCCTGTTCTTTCAGCCCTACAGTGACAATGGCTACCCACTGTTGCTACCGCCTTTTCCTTTCTTTCTAACTTAACCCTATCTGCAAATCTATAAGTAGACTCATCCTTAAATTCAAGAGCATGCGAACTAGAAAGCAACTAACAAAACGCCAATAAGAAGGAAAGAGAGCTAGATGAACCATCTGGAGTGAATTCTGTGGCCCAACAGGACTCCAGCCCATCCGACATGCATCTCATTGCCTTCTATCATAATGTAAATCTGCTTTCTTTATCCAGAGATTATGGGTTTTTTGATTAGGGAGACCATACTCGATTTATCTTCGTTATCTAGGTTCCTACTGTGTAGATGGAGATGTTCAAAAAATGACTGGGACGTAAATGAATCACAGGGTGCCTATTCAATGTACTCTACAAAGATCTGGTCATTAGCAGTTCCTGGATAGTAGAGGATTTTCACAGAACTTTCTGTTCTTAGATGTCACGCTGATTAAGACTACTGAGAGGACACAGTCCTGACACCCGTGAACAAAGAGGGGAAATAGAGGATTCGGAGGAAGAGAGCACTTTGAACCAGAGATGTGTGAACCCAGAAGCATTTTGAGATTGGCATCATGTCTTGAACTAGTTTTCAAAGGAATCAGACTTGGCCAAACCCAAAGAGAATTTTGCCAAACACTTTTCCCCTTAATTTTTAAACCCATGTGTATTTTAAGGGAAATTCAGTCCATATGCTTCTGATTCATTTACACTTAACTCATCAAAATGTTGTTTTGTAAGAGTTATTTGATGTCCCAGTCTTTTGAGCTTTTGTGAAGAAATGCTTTCTCCCCTTAGAAATAGAAATCTTCTTTAGGCAAGTCACACACAAAAAATTGATCCCTAAAAGGTTCGAAGTCACTTCCAACCTCAAGGCCACGAGGTTCCAAGGGCTCTTCACTGGACCTGATGTGATTGCCATCTCTGTAGGAATCTGACGGTTTTTGTGGAGGAGCTGCAAAGTGCAGGTCTGATGAGCAAAAACTGCAAGACAAAGATAATTAAAAACTCCAAAATGGGAGAGGAGACATGTCAAGATTGGGGAAGAGATAAGAGGAAGCTACAAATCAAACACCCCAAACAGAAAGACAAAGAGAGTAAATGGATCAATTTTCTGTGTACACGAGTTCAAGATGAGGTAGGATGAGAGGAGAGTGTGTGCAAATAGATGTCACAGAGCACATCTATCAGAGCTTTCAGAATCCTGTTGTAGAAAACCAAATGCCTCGGCCATTTGGGAAGCAATTACGAGAACATGTTACTAATTACTTAGATGTGCCTGTTTACTTGAACGGTAACAGTTGTTGCTATGGACCCTGCCAACTTGCCTGCCTCACTTCTACCGCCAAGGTTGGTGCTACTTATGCTTATTGAAATAGGTTCTTCATTTTTCTTTTCTCTTATCTACTGCAGAACTCATACGTATGCGTTTCTGAAAAACATTATGCTCCACAGTGTCAATGAGAAGTGGCTATTTAGAAACACAGATGACCAGAAATTGGGGACTGTATAATTGCTATCTCCTTGCAATCCATGACACTGTTGCCAGTGAAATAAAGTATCTTAGATCACAGCATGGTGTCCTACGTCACAAGTTCTTCCTTTGTAGAATGGCCTACCTAAGACGTCATAAGAATGAAAAAACTCAAGAAAACAAGAAAGCACTCTGCAAGGACAAGGAGAAATAAGAGTACTTTGATGGAGTGTTTAAGTGTGAGCGACAACTGGTGTGGGCTTTAGCATTAAGGAGAGGTGATTTTAAAATAACCGACAAAACTTGAGTATCTTTTCCTGGGTTATATGCTCTCAAAGGAAAGGAGGCCCAAAGGGGATAAATAAGAGACTCTAAAAAGAGAAAATTCCGGCACTTAACTTTTCAAGTGGAAGTGAAGGTACAGACACCTAAAGAAACAGTGATTTTTCTAGTTCTCTTTAATGAGCTCAGGAATTCTTTTTTTTTTCTTGTTTTTATCTGCAGTACACGGGCCTCTCACCGTTGTGGCCTCTCCCGTTGCGGAGCACAGGCTCCGGACGCGCAGGCAGGCTCAGGGGCCATGGCTCACGGGCCCCATGTCCCCTGCATCGGCAGGCGGACTCTCAACCACTGCGCCATCAGGGAAGCCCAAGAATTCTTTTTTGTTTAATGATAGGAGCAATGGGAGCAGGAGCCATCAACAGACACAGGCCCGAAAGAATGGTTCAGACTGGGAAGGATAAAGGGAGTCAAGCTGGCAGAAATACGCTCATGGAAATAGGACAGAGCTTTCACATCTATCCTGGGAGTCCAGAGAACAACGGAAAGGAGAAGATTCCTATCCCAGAGCAAATCAGGCAACGTTATCTGATAACACTCAGAAAACAGAATTTTGTAATCCTATTATCTGCCCTATCAAACAAAATGGCACTATGAATTTGTTTATATTCCTCAACTAGATTGTGAGTTCCTTGAGGACAGAGGGTAATCTTTGTTCTTTGTTTGTGCCTTTGGAACCAGAGCAACTAGCACAATGCTTGGTATCTAATTCATGTTTAGCAAATATTTGTGGAATAAAAAGGGGATAAGCCTAAAGCTGGCATGTGACGGTCTCCATCTCTGCTCCAGCCCTAGCTCTCTCCAAATATATGTATTCTTCATGTAGCAACTTGAAGGCCATTCCACTTTCTGTTCAAAACCAATAAGGCTAAGTCTTTATGTCTGTTTGTCATCCCGGGGGGCATCTAACATATACCTTATCTAGCTGGCTGCACCTTTTTTCCTTCCACCCACATTTCCCAGAAGTGAGTGGACCATTGGTTGGTCTTTCCAGGCTTGTCTACATCTGTGCTTCTGCATCCCTGCTGAGCATACCTCTCCATAGCCATTTGTAGGCCAGTCCAGAACTGAACCACACTTATCTGGTCTGCAGTGGGATATCCTGCATGATTGTCTACCCTTCTCTAACATCACCTCTTCTAAGAGTGTCTCAGTTTCTGCTTCCTGTTTATTCCAGATCCCGTTGCCCCAGTTTTCCCAGCATGCTGTAAGTTGACTGCCCCATGACAGCCCAGGCTGAAGATGCCCGTGAGGCAATGCCGTACAGCTGCTCTCCAAGGCAGAGATGCCTCCTGACCCAGAAACATTACACCTAGGGCCATTAGGGTAAGGAATGGCAATATGCAATAGGCCAGGTCAAATAAGGTTTTTTTCCCCTTTCTAATTAGGGATATCAGAAGGATCACATGGATATAACTTTTAAGCAAGGCATTTAGAATGATAAAACCTTACAGAAGTGATGCTCAACATTTGGAGATGAACTCTACTGAGAATCAGATGGAAGCCAGGAACCCTACTTGTACAAGTTAATCATGCAATTTCAGAGGGAATCATATACTACATAACAAAATTTTTTTTTTAACGGATCAACAAACCTAACAGCTATTCTCTATCGGTGATAAAAAATAAAGCATGGGGCTTCCCTGGTGGCGCAGTGGTTGAGAGTCTGCCTGACGATGCAGGGGATGCAGGGGACACGGGTTCGAGCCCTGGTCTGGGAGGATCCCACATGCCGCGGAGCAACTGGGCCCGTGAGCCACAACTACTGAGCCTGCGCACCTGGAGCCTGTGCTCCACAACAAAAGAGGCCGCGATAGTGAGAGGCCCGTGCACCACGATGAAGAGTGGCCCTCGCTCACCGCAACTGGAGAAAGCCCTCGCACAGAAACGAAGACCCAACACACACAGCCAAAAATAAATTAATTAATTAATTAATTAAAAAATAAAGCATGTCGAGTAGATGGGATCTAAATTGCATTCAAATACTAAGAGCCTATGATTCTAATAAAATAGTAATAACAAGAAGAAATTAATTTCTTAATGCCTACCATATGCCAGGTTCTATACTAAGTAATTTGTCTACATTGCTTTATTTAATTCTCACAAAAACACTACAAATTTAGCATTATTATACTCTCCCAATGAAATAACAATACAGATGAGGGAATTCAGGCCTAGAAAGGTTAAATAACGTATCCAGCGTCCTATAGTATGTAGCAGAGGTTAAAACTCAAACATGGATTTGACTGTCTCTCTGTCAGGATAGGCAAAGTTAGGACTTCCCAAACCCCAGCAGCTTAAAGTTAGATGTATTTCCTCCTGACACTACATGTGCATCACACATCAGGGGAGCTCTGTTCTTCTTGGTCACTTAGGGTCCCAGCTAACACAGCAACACTGCCAGTCATTTTATATGAAAGAAAATGGAGGTCTTAGGGTCTCAAAGCAGCAATTCAAATGCTGTAGCCCAGAAGTAACGTTTATCTCTTCTGCTCATACCCCACGGGCCAGAATGAGTCACACGGGCAAACCCAAGGGAAACAGGAATTGCAATCTTACTTCTCGCCTAGAAGATAGAATCCCAAAAATATCAGACAGGCATCAAAATGTCTATTGCACTCCCGAAACCCAGGTATTACCAATGAATTCTATATACCTTCAACCTAAGAAATGAAATGTTAAGCAGAGAGGTGTATCTGTTTTTCCATAATCTTGATGTAATCATAGAGCAGGGAATAAGCTAGGACAAATGTCATTCCTCACCGCCTAGTTCTGTGTACCTCAAGTTTTATGTTATGACCTAATTGGAATGTTGGAATTGTACTAAATTCCAGATACCTGCCCATAATCTGTCTTTAAAATGCAATATATTATAGTATAAGGTTTCAATACAGAAGAAGTTTTAGAGGCAACCAAATTTGAATCCTGATTCCTTCTGATCCTTGCTCTTATTTTCTGGAGAAAACTTTTAAGCAAACAAAACATTTGTCGTGCTACCACAACTCACTACAAACAATGCTGTTGATTTCCTCTTTTATTTCCAAAATCATTCTCTTCTGGAGGCTTAAAGTAATACTATGTCTTCAAATGTCTGTGGTGCTTTATAGTTTGCAAAACAGGCACTTTTCACATCAGTGATCTCATTTCATCAGCCTTTCACACAGGCATTATTTTCATTATAGTTCTCCAGATGAAGAGCTGGAAGCCCAGAATGGTAAAAAAACAAAACAAAACAAAAATACTAGCCTAAGGCCACAGCTACAAGGAGGCTGGACCGGGTCCAACCCTCATCTGACCCCACAGTCTGCGCTCCTTCCTGTCGCACCTCCCAAATCTTTGTGACAATTATCTTTAACTGCTGGTAAAATCAGTCATGGCCTATCCTCTCCTTTGTGCAAGAATATCAGAGACAAAGGGTCCCTTATTCCAAAATGATTCTGACCTATGAGGCTCCCACAGGAGGAGGTTTCAAGGGGAAGGCTGCAAAATTAACAGCCATAAGAACTTCCCCAGTCAGGAAAGTTTTCATGAGCGGGCAGTAAATAAATAAATAAACCCCTGAGTGGGAATACTCTGGAAATGGGAGAACTGAGATTTACCAAGCTCACACTTAATATTGTTTGTATTGACAATGGCTGATGTTTATGGAGGGCTCCCTCTGAATAAGTTCCAGGGCTAAGAACTGACCATGCATTATGATTGCCTTTTATCCTCGAGACAGCCCCGTGATGGACACATGGTCATTATTCCTCTTTTGCACACGAGACGGAGCATTGGAAACCAACTGCCAACATCACACGCAATTGACAAGTGGCTGAACTGGGATTTAAACCCAGAATGTCGAGCTCGAGAGCTTGCATTCTTGTGACTTCATGACCACAGCAAGGCTGGTACATAGAAATCATTATTCTCACTTTATGGATGTGGAAACATAACACAAAGAGGTTCAGTAACTCTACAAAGCCGTACAGCCAATCAGCAAAGTGAAAATGAACTCAGATTTGTTCCGTATCAAAGGCCAGTTACACCAGGCACTGAGGAAGCAAGGGTCTCTGTGCCTTTTAACTCAAGGGCCATCTCAGCAAAGAGAAAACCACAGAGATAATCACCAGAGGATGCAAGACAGGCAAGACTGCATTTCCACTCTGGTTCTCAGTCTTACTGTGTCATACATGCTGTTACCTTTGGGGTTTATGAAAGAGGGAATTCCTGATGGTTCCTGGACACCTTTGGGGCACTTTCCATTAGAGACTCACACAACACTGTCCCACAGAGAAAGGCTCTGAGTGTTTGCAGCAGTTCTGGAGCACTGTTCTGTTTCTTCGCGTTTGCTTGATGCCTTCATCTTCCAACACTCCTTTGGACATCCTCAGACACCTCCCTTCTCTAGGGTCACCACAGAGCTAATACGTTCATCCACAAAGACAATGTGCAACCCACATACTAGGGTGAAGTGTGTCACCTTTGAAGGAATGTTCTGCCTAGAACTGTCACTCTTTGTGCCTTTCATTTCACACTGGATGAAGTGAATGAAGCCAGTAAGCCATTGCTTTCGAACATTTACAGAATCATCTTTCTTTGTAGCTGATGAACTGTTGAACAGGAGTGTTGAAACATTTTTCTGATT
Organism: Neophocaena asiaeorientalis asiaeorientalis; assembly: GCF_003031525.2. NCBI lineage: Eukaryota > Metazoa > Chordata > Mammalia > Artiodactyla > Phocoenidae > Neophocaena > Neophocaena asiaeorientalis. The sequence continues at coordinate 1,960,307 of NW_020172779.1, forward strand.
TAAAAATAATATCTACTGTGATATAATGCTGCTCAGATCTCCCTCCTGGAAGTGAGCATAATCTGGGAAATCATGCTTTCATAATAACGTGCAGTTGCAGGAACACAGCAAATAAAATAGCTGTCCCATCAGAAGTGTAGCACCACCTCAGGACCCAGAGAACTGGGCAAATAGAAACAGTGGGCAAACAACTCTGCTGTTTAATTTATATCTTTGAGGAAAGAAAAGAAGGAAGGAAGTAGGACCAAGGGTTGATTAGGAAAGAAAAAAAATTCACAGTCATAAAAGCTCAGATGCTACTTCCAGAATTAAAGTACTGAATTTAGGTACTGAATATAGTCTCCAAGGCTGTGGTTAAATTGAGTAAAAGAACTAACAATAATAATAGCAGCTAACATTTATTTAGGGCCTAATTTCTCATCACTCAAAGATTTGACCCTTCTAAATATCCCGTCTTAAAAAAACAAACACTATGAACAACAGCAACCCAAACAGCCCCCAGAGCCTCCCTGCCTCTTCCTCCTGCTTCTCAAGGAGGTTCTCTCTGTTGTTCTCCCTCCAGACCAAGAGAAGTGAGAAGTGGTGTAGGGCTTCTGCTCCCTCTGCCTGATCCCTTGGCCACCTCACTAGGGGTCATGACCCCCAACTAAAGGATTAGAGAAATAAAGCAGAGTAATTCTTTGCTCAGGCTTTAAATTCAAGGGTATTGACAAAAACAGCCATTCCAGTTGCAAAAATATTTATCTCCTTTACCTTGGATATAGCCACCGCTATCCTAGTTCATCCAAGTGCCTCCATTCCTGCTGCTCAGACCACTCAACCCCTCCCTCAGGATCCCTGGACATTCTTGCTATCCAGTAACTGATGGGTTAATGCCTCCCTTTGGGGGAGAAAGTGATGGCTCCAGGACCCCACTATAGCCTGTGCTCAGTACCCACGACTGCTGCATTTGCCTAGATGTTTTTTCTGAACTGTGATCTGAGTATCACCAATGCCCCGTGATGCCTTAATAGGTATGTTCTTAGGAATGAATGGTTCTGAGACAGCCCATTAATTTCTGAATCCTGGAGTTAACAAAACCAAGCAGGTTTCTTTACTACAGAATATCTTGGAGTTTTAAATATTCTAATGGGAACTATGAATCTGCAGGAGGGACACAGAATATACAGGATTACACCCAAATTATTTGAAAACAAAATCTTTTTTCCATAAACACTGAACACATTCACTGAGTCAGTCATTCAAGAAATACTTACTGAGGGCTTCCCTGGTGGCGCAGTGGTTGAGAGTCCGCCTGCCGATGCAGGGGACACGGGTTCGTGCCCCGGTCCGGGAAGATCCCACATGCCGTGGAGCGGCTGGGCCCGTGAGCCAGGGCCACTGAGCCTGCGCATCCGGAGCCTGTGCTCCGCAACAGGAGAGGCCACAACAGTGAGAGGCCTGCATACCACAAAAAAAAAAAGAAAAAAGAAATACTTATTGAGAGGCCTGTTTTATGTATGCTCCTCAGGACTGTGGATACAACAGTAATAAAACATGGAAAATCTGCATTTTTTATTGTCCATCATGTTCTTCCTAGCAGGAAAGCTAGATGATAAACAAACAAAAGTATACAGAACACAACTGCTATGAAGAAAAACTAAAACAGGGTAAGGCAGTATTTATCACACAATAGATTATAACCATTCAGTTGGTGGTGAAATCAATTTGAAGGGATGTTGCCAGCATGATTTTTAATGAAATAATCAGGATGGAATGGGATGAAATGAAATAGAATGGAATGAAATAGGAGGTATTAAAGGGCATCTCCCATAGTAAACATAGGTATTGTTTATGAAATTTTTGCTGTGATTTTCTGTGTATGTCATATGGGGTGATGATACAAGATGTTTTACTCACTGTGGGTGACATCAAGTGAGTGTGAAAGCCACTGGGGTAAGAGGATATAGAGTGACAGGTGGGTCTTATTTTAGAAGCAGTGGCCAAGGAAAGCTGTTTAGAGAAGATGTCATTTGAGTAGAGATCTGCATGAAATGGGAGGGCAGTGTTCCAGACTGAGCTAATTGCACATGCAGAGGCACTGTGGTGGAAGTATGCTCACAGGTTGGAGAGTCAGCCAGAAGGCCCAAGAGGCTGGAATTGAGTAAGCAAGAAGAAGAGTGGGGGGAAATGGATGACAGAGGAAGCCAGGAATCAAAGATTGAAGGCCTTTGAGGATATGGGAACAGCTTTAAATTCCAATGTGGGCAGAGACATGATCTGATTAAAGTTATAAATGGAATCACCCAGGTCCACTGGAGTGTTGACCAAAATGGACAAGAGTACAAACTACAAGACCAAAGTGTTGGAGGTGCTGGCGGTCATAAGCATTCCCTAAAACTGGATTTGGGAATGTTTGCCAAGATCAATCCCTTAGCACTTGGACTTCTGCCACACGGGTGACTGAATGGTAAGAGGAACTGTAGGGCAAGGAGGGGAACGTAGAGTGGGCACCCTGTGCAGTGAACAAAAGCGTCCCCGTGAGGCAGTCCTCAGGGGAACGAGTGCTGGAAAGGTTCTGAGGCTTCCAACCACATGGTGACTCATAAATCCCCCGACCCGCCTTCCTACCATCAACAGAAAAGGAGAATTTTCCATGCCCACCTTCCAAGCATCTCCTGATTCCTTCAAACCTGTTTGTGGTGCTGTTTAACCTTATTCCTTCCAGGTAGAAATGCTGGAGAAGGTGGGAGCATGAGGAATTACTCAAGTAATGGAACACAAGGCAGAGAACCATGAGACTACCAAGTATCTTACCTCAGTCCCCAGGCAGGGATTGCCCCACCTGGAGCTAGGCTGGGGACCATTCAGAAAACCCATTAGAGCCTCTGTGGGCAATGTGACAATCACAGACACAACTGATGTGAACCTGATGCTCAGGTTTGAAATGGGATAGTGCTTACTCCACAGGTGACTTACTTTGGTTCTACCTCATATATGTGAAAATACAGTATCTGGAATTGCTGAGTATGAAAACCTAAATTTAGAATCACTTCAAAACTGCCTCTGATTCCAGGAAGATTGCCAAAGAGAACAAGAAATAAAGAGAGCTAGAGACTTTGGAGGACAAGATGTTAAACCCCCAAAAAAGAAAAAGAATGTGTCTAACTTGACAAAATACATCAACCTATTTCCATTTGTTTTTCTAAAAGTGAAGTACATGGCAGCTCAATGAGGCATCTGAATGTGCAAAAGGGAAGTGAATATTCATGAAGTTTATTTTCTTGAAAGGCCTGTGTTTTAAATGTACAGAGCCAGCAGTCCAACAGAATCATTTAAAAATTAGGTTTGAAAATCTGGGTTCCTTCCAAGGGTTCAGTCTAGTGGGGACTTGTACTTCCAAGATAGTGGGGAAAGCCCTGGCAAATGGAGGCTGCTAGGAAAGAGAAGATAATATCTGCTGTTCCTTAAACAAAGCGGTTACTGTACGGTGGGTAATTTAGCCATGAGATGCAGACCAGCACTGTACGTGGGTGCTACCACCTCCCTGCTAGGTAACATCTCAACTGTCCCAGGCCTGAACATCGATGCCCAGTTAAACTGCCCATCGGGAGAGGGGGAGAGAGAAGCTATGTGTTCTTGATAGGGAACATGTTCAGAGAGGAAGCTGGCGTCAAGCTTGAATGTAAGTAGAAAGAGGGAAGAGAAGTGTCTATAGAGAGAAGAGGACAGAGCTAAGGTAAAAAAGTGCTTCAAAATGCCACGGAGAGTTACAGCAAAGAAAGAAACCAGCGGGAGAGTCCACTTACTAGACCTACACAGACATCAAAGTCACCCAGTCTGATATATACAAGTATGCTGGAATCCTACAACGACACAGACTAGCATTAACTGCGTGAGGCTCTGCCATCACTGCCATTGTGGAGCTGCCTTCATGAAGTAGCTGAGCAAAGATCCCAGAGCAGAAGCCCAGGGCAAGCAAGGAAGGAGAGAAGATACAGGGTGGGGCTTCCAGAGGTAAGAGAAGAAAATGTCAGGCAAGGATGAGTCTCTATTTCCCCCAGTAGTTCTCATCATGGTGATGAGTTGGGGTTGGTGGGGAGGTTTGGGGGTGACTTAAACAAAACTGTGAAGATAAACATCTTTGGCACTTCTTAACCTCATTAGCATCCTGGGCTCTCACTTATATCCTATGTCTGCCAAAGCTTAGTTGGAAGGAAGTCTGGAGACAGATAACTCCAGGACCTGCAACTGCCTAGCTAAGTAGCCTTGAATATGATATTCAAATCTACACTTTCCCCACTTTCCCTTCTGAGTAATGGGGATAGTAATTGCACTTCATATTTGGGTTAATGAGGATTAGTAAGATAATACTGGTGAGGAACTTAGCATAGTAGTGGAACACACTAAGTACTCAGTGAGTATTCACTTGCTATTATCAAGACAATTCTTAACTGATAGCTAAAATGTAGATTGACAAGGACCTGTGGAATAATCTCTACCCCAGAGTAGAGGAAGTGCCCTTTGATAAGATGTTAGATGAATTTTGGGGGCAGGAAATTTCCCTTGTGCCCTCTCAAAGTTTAACAGATAGTTGTGTTCAAATATAGAACAAGTGTGTCTACTGGGCCAGGTGCTGTGTTAGGCATCAAGGGAAAAAAAATATATATGTATATATAATAAAATATGATTCCTGCTCTTAAAAACATCTTTAAAAGAAAACACAGGGGCTTCCCTGGTGGCGCAGTGGTTGAGAGTCCGCCTGCCGATGAAAATTAATAGTATAAAATAGGTAGCAAATTTCTATTTGGAAGAGAACCAAAAAGTATTTTGGAATTTAAGACTTAAAGTTTAATATAGCAGGCCTCTTTTTTTTTTTTTTTTTTGGCCCATTTTCTTATTTTTGAAGTGATTTCTTAAACAAGAAAATTCTATTTTCTCATTCTTGGTTTTAGACTGTATAGAAAAAATTCTATCTCTTTAAATGTCTGGTAAAAAATGATTATTTCCTTCCTTTAAAGATAAGTAATAATATTTTGGATACACTTTGTGTTGACTTGGAATACAAGCACAGATTCCACATGGAGTCTCTGCTTTGGTTCTTGTGAAATAAGTACAGGAGACTGCAAAACTGGGAAAATGAATTCTGGAAAATGAGATGCTTTATGGCCAAGGCTGAAAAACAGATTTAATAAAGAATTAATCTTCAGAAAGTAAGTGTTCATGAGCATTTGAAAAATATTGTGCTGTTATCCATCTAACATTTTCCTCACCTGTGGCCTGATTCTCTTCCCACACTCTATCTTTGTGTTTTTGTCATAACCTAATTCAAGTGTACAGGGCTTGTCGCCATAGTGCCAAAGGATCTTTCTTGAAAAGCCCTTATCCAGGGGGTTAAGAGATTAACCGTGTCACTTGACCTCTCACCCAGTTTGGACCTAACTAGACATTTAATGTCAAGATGAAACAGGGAAGAATTAAAAGAATGCACTAAGGCTTTCAGAATTATATTTAACACTGTCAAAATCTTTTCGATATCATTAAGAGCCCGCCGAAATTATTCTAGGCTAAACCTTTTACTTGGGGAGGAAACAAACATTTCTTTTGGCCTCCGTCTTCCCATTCACTGGATTTGAAAACTTTAATGTTATGGAGAAAGAAACAGGGAAAAAAGATCCATATTAAATTAGTCAATTCTGCTTTATCACACATATAAAAATAAAGTGTAATGGGGAAAAAATTGTCTGAATGTGTTAAAGACTTTCTGTGGATTATGATTACTCATACTGTCACTCTTCCTTTATCACACGGAAGGTGTTTTTCAGAAATCAATGATAATAAAAGTTAAGGTCCTTAACTTTTAATTTAGAATAAAGGGATAAATATGGCCAGTGTTTTCATCATAAATACTTATATTTCTCATTTAAATAACTTATCAGTTCTTATATTATAAACCTCAGTTTTTCAAGGTCTTGAGTAGGGAAATGCCAATGATTCCAATTTACTTGTATAAAAAAAATTGTGGGAGAGTGAGGATTCTATATTTTAAAATACATTTTCATTCCTTTCCAATGTCTTCTAAGCGAGACCAACGTCCTGATAAATGGAAATTTTCAAAAGTCTGCATTAAAGAATAATATTTGTTTAAATAAATACTATTACTAATAAGTGAGTAGTGATAACCAAAATATAAAACTTTTTTTTAAAAAAGAACTTCTTCATCCAAATGCAGTTATTCTTCAAAACAAATAGCTCAAATAGGTATGTTTATCAATAGTAACATATTTGTGTTTTCATTTTATAAAGCACATTCTCGCATATCCTCATTTAAATCTTACTGTAATCTTGTGGGGTCAGTTATAATAATCTTCATTTTAAAGATGAAGAAAAGGAAACTTCGAGCAAGCAAGTTGCTTAAGGTTTCACAGGCAGTAGCTGCAGAGCCGTGACTTTAAAAATGTTCTTACACTCCAAAACTAGAATTATTTCACCTGTATCACAGCAAATTCCTTGTCCATTATAGTAGTATTGGTAATGCTCAAAAGATTAGTAGGATTTTGCTTTTAGACTCGTCTTTGGAGTCCATTTATGGATCACAGGGAAAATAGACTTCATTATTTTAGAGTTGCAACTTAGTTATTAATCAGTTTTTTTTTAAAAAAGTGCCCAAATGAATGACCACATTATTAGGTTATGCCCCCAAATCAAAGCCACTCTCAAATTATGAAGATTTTTTCACACCAGAGGATGTTTAAAAGACTATAACTTGGTCTTAGAAAAAAAATTTGAAAACTGAAATTCCAGAACTGTTTTAATCAATGCAGCATGTTTGAAATGGATATACAGAGTTTTAAAATGGGTACGTGTCAGTTGCTTAGAACCTTTTAGGCTCTTAAATGAGAATAAATAACCCCCTGTAATTCTGCCTGCATTATCTGTACTGTTTTTCAAATGTAATGTATGACACACTCAGGCAGGAATGGATCTTGTTCAGGCAAATTCTACTGGAGCAGAGTGTCACTTTCTTGTTCTTACCACTCTAGGAACTGGAACTTTGAAAAAAAAAAAAATTAATCAATCAGGTCCAACTGATTAAAATATCTCTTCTTAACAATACTTGAAACTTTTTAATCAGACCTTTAAAAAAGAGAGTGGGGGAGATTAACTAAGAAGGACTGAACTCAAATGACAGAACTGGACGGTTATCCTAAGTATATATAAATAAACTACAATTACTAAGCAACTTTTACTACAATGTTCATCTAATCTTAATCTCATTCTATGTTTCCATTATATCTGGATTATTTTCCTCTGCTGTTTTTTTCACTGGGTGGGATTTATGATAGTTCAAGAGCTAAAATATTAAGGCAAAGAATTTGGGGTCTTTCTGTATGCAGTTATTTAAAGCTGAGTTGTTAGCATGGGAGGATTCACCACCTATAGTCTCTATAGTTCTAGCTTACATTTTGTTTCAGTGTATAATTAGCAAAGTAAAATGAGAAGACCATATAGGGCTCAACACCTTCTGACCCATTCTATTCTATATTCTGCAAGGAGACCAAATACGAGTACACAGAAAAATCAGCTAGGGATCCATGTTAAAAATGCAGCTTTCTGGTCCCATGCTCATAGACCCTGCTATAATGGGTTTAGAGTTAAGCCCAGGGATTTAAACTTTAGTAGGAACTTCCCAGCCCACGCAGACAGTCCCTGGGCCACCTTTTAAAAGATACTGAATATAAACTTCTACTTACAATGTGTTGGTAAGCAGTTTAATTAATTCCCCTGGCTTTTGTCTGGAAAATAAGTTCCTAGATAAATGCAACCCCAAAGTCCTTTCCTAGTAAGTCTTGGCTTTCTATTCACACAACTATCATATCCAAATTACCAAAACCTGAGATTTTGCTGTGTTACATGCTCTTGCTTTTTGAAGAAAAATATTTTAGGCCAGTCTCTGATTATTAACAAATGTTATATTAGTTAAAGACCTCTAACTGAGACTATGATGTTTTCCTTTGCAAATATCTTTGAAAAGTTTATCATTGTCTGTACTTTACCATAACAGCAGCAGAATTTAACAATTACTCTAAGTCTAGAGATATACATAGGACATTTCTTTTGTGGTCTGATGAAAGCACGCAGATATATACCTGACAGACTAATGGAAATGGTAGGAAAACTGAATTTTAGCCACAGGAAAGTTACTGTATATGGCTTCATAAGTTTTTATAAAGATGTCATTCACATATTATTCTTCTTTTACAAAATAAAGGAAATTGGATGATTACTTGGAGACTTAACCTCTGAAAATAATTTTTCTGGTATTATCTGGGAAGCTGAGTGAGAATCTCTTTGGACTTGCTTCTCTCTTTTCTGTTTATTACTGGGGTTAATCAAATCCCAGAACTACCTCCAACCTCAAACATAACTGGCTGAGAAAATTGATAGGCATAAAGTTTTCTTTGATTACTCAGGCTGTCAGTGTTTGGTAAGAGCAAGATGCAGAAGACAAAGACATCATGAATAAGAGCTACTTGCGGGTCTATTCATCTTGCACAAGGCTCAACTAAAGAATTTCTATAGTGTTAAAGAAAGACAAGTTACTGAAGGTCAAGTGCTTGTTCCAACAAGCTGCCCCTTTGGTGATGCTCTCTCTGCCTCACATTCTAGAAACATGTCTTTCAGCCTCTTGGCCGTATCTAAAAGGGAGGCTTCTCTGGATAAGAATGCTGGGTTGGTGTGGTCTTGTTGTGGGAGCTGCATTTTGGCTGTCTACCTTTGGATTGTGCAAAAAGTAAAAATATTTGAAGGTCTATGAAAGAAGAATAAGCCCCAAACCATGCCAGATAAGTGCCATTCTTTCCATCATGATAATTAAAACTCCAGCACAATGAAGTTTCACATTCTTGTCACCTAGTTTTAAAATTCGCTATGTAATACTCACCATTTAAAGTATTCACCAAAGGCCAAAAAGACATTTCACTGTGTATGATGCTTTGAGCTTCAGTCTCAGATAAAACACCCACAAAAAAATCTATGGGGAGAGTCAAGACAGCGGTGTGGGAAGACACGGAGTTAGCATCTTCCCACAACTAGGTTACCTGCTGGCCGCTGGTGGGGGACTCTGATGCCCAAGGAGATGGGAGGAACCCCAAAGTGAACCTGTAGGACACAGGGGGACTGAGAGGGGAAGAGAAGTGGAGGCCAGACAGGATCAGTGCCTCTGAGGCCAGGGAGATCAGGAGAGGCAGGCAGGAGGGACTCTCTGGGAGGAGCAGGAGAGGAGCAGATGGCGATCGCTTGGCTCACTTGGGCTGGGGAGCCTGCTGAGCTCCCAGGCCAGTACCCCCTGTCCAAAGGCCCCTCCAGGCCATGTGGGTCCTGGAAGCATAAGAGGGAGGCTGGAGAGATGAGGAGAGGCAGGCGGGAGGGGTCCTCTGGGAGGAGAGGGAGAGAAGTGGAGGGTGATTGCCCCACCCACTCGGGCATGGGGAGCCTGCTGAGCTCCCAGGCTGATCCCCTGCCCTCCAAAGCCCCCTCCAGGTTACACAGATCCTTGAGGGCACAGGAAGGAGGCCAGGGGGATCAGGAGAGGCAGGTGGGAGGAGCCACCCAGGAGGAGCGGAGGGAGAATGCCCGCCCCACTCAGGCACAGGGAGCCTGCTGAGCTCCCAGGCTGACCCCTGCCCTCCAAAGCCCCCTCCAGGTTACATGGGTCCTTAGGGGCATAGGAGGGAGGCAGAGGAGATCAGGAGAGGCAGGCGGGAGGGCCCCTCAGTAGGAGCTTCGAGTCCGAACCACTGGACTAAGGGAGAACCTCAGATCCCAGGAAATATTCATCGGAGTGAGGTCTCATGAAGTTCCTCATCTCAGCACCAATACCCAGCTCTACCCAATAGCCTACAAACTCCAGTGTTGAAAGCCTCAGGCCAAACAACCAGTAAGACAGGAACACAACCCCACTCATAAAGAAAAAAACAAAATATGGCAAAAAAATATATATCACAGATGAAGCAGCAAGGTAAAAACCTACAAGGCCAAATAAATGAAGAGGAAATCATCAATCTACCTGAAAAAGAATTCAGAGTAATGATAGTAAAGATGATCCAAAATCTTGGAAACAGAATGGAGGCATGGATTGAGAAAATACAAGAAATGTTTAACAAAGATCTAGAAGAACTAAAGAACAAACAAACAGAGATGAACACCACAATGACTGAAATGAAAAATACACTAGAAGGAATCAGTAACAGAAAAACTGAGGCAGAAGAACGAATAAGTGAGCTGGAAGACAAAATGGTGGAAATAACTGCCGAGGAACAGAATAAAGAAAAAAGAATGAAAAGAATTGAAGACAATCTCAGAGACCTCTGGGACAATACTAAATGCACCAATATTCAAATTAGAGGGGTCCCAGAAGAAGAAAAAAACAAAGAGTCTGAGAAAATATTTGAAGAGATTATAGTTGAAAACTTCCCTAACATGGGAAAGGAAATAGTCACCCAAGTTCACAAAGCACAGAGTCCCATAAAGGACAAACCCTAGGAAAAACACACCAAGACCCACGTTAATCAAACTAATAAAAATTAAATTCAAAGAAAAAATATTAAAAGCAGCAAGGGAAAAAAGAAAAATAACATACAAAGGAATCCCCATAAGGTTATCAGCTGATTTTTCAGCAGACTCTGCAGGCCAGAAGGGAGTACCAGTATATACTTAAAGTGATGAAAGAGAAAAACCTACAACCAAGATTACTCTACCCAGCAAGGATCTCATTCAGATTCAACAGAGAAGTCGAAAGCTTTTCAGACAAGCAAAAGCTAAGAGAATTCAGCACCACCAAACCAGCTTTATAAAAAAATGGTAAAGAAACTTCTCTAAGCAGGAAACACAAGAGAAGAAAAAGATCCACAAAAACAAACCCAAAACAATTAAGAAAATGGTAATAGGAACATACATATCAATAATAACCTTAAATGTGAATGGATTAAATGCCCCAAACAAAAGACACAGACTGGCTGAATGGATACAAAATCAAGACCCATATATATGCTGTCTACAAGAGACCCACTTCAGACCTAGGGACACATACGATTGAAAGTGAAGGGATGGAAAAAGATACTCCACGCAAATGGAAATCAAAAGAAACCTAGAGTAGCAATACTCATATCAGATAAAATAGATTTCAAAATAAAGACTGTTACAAGAGATAAGGAGGTACACTACATAATGATCAAAGGATCAATCCAAGAAGAAGATATAACAATTACAAATGTTTATGCCCCCAACATAGGGGCACCTCAATACACAAGGCAAATGATAACAACCATGAAAGGAGAAATCAACAGTAACACAATAATAGGGAAATTTAACACCCCACTTACACCAACGGAAAGATCATCCAAACAGAAAATAAATAAGGAAACACAAGCTTTAAATGACACAATAGACCAGATAGGTCTAAATGATATTTATAGAACAATCCACCCAAAAGTGGCAGAATACACTTTCTTCTCAAGTGTACACAGAACATTCTTCAGGATAGATCACATCTTGGGTCAAAAATCAAGCCTTGGAAAATTTAAGAAAATTGAAATCGTATCAAGCATCTTTTCTGACCACAACACTATGAGATTGGAAATCAATTACAGGAAAAAAAAAACTGTAAGAAACACAAATACACAAATAATGGAGGCTAAACAGTGCACTACTAAATAACCAAGCAATCACCCAAGAAATCAAAGAAGAAATAAAAAAATACATAGAAACAAATGACAATGAAAACACGATGACCCAAAACCTATGGGACGTAGCAAAAGCAGTTCTAAGAGGGAAGTTTATAGCAATTCAATCTCACCTCAAGAAACAAGAAAAATCTCAAATAAACAATCTAAACCTACACTTAAAACAACTAGAGAAAGAAGAACAAAGAAAACCCAAAGTCAGTAGAAGGAAAGAAATCATACAGATCAGAGCAGAAATAAATGAAATAGAAATGAAGAAAACAATAGCAAAGATCAATAAAACTAAAAGCTGGTTCTTTGAGAAGATAAACAAAATTGATAAACCCTTAGCAGACTCATCAAGAAAAAAAGGGAGAGGACACAAATCAATAAATTTAGAAATGAAAAAGGAGAAATCACAACTGACACTGCAGAAATACAAAGGATAAGAGACTACTACAGGGGCTTCCCCGGTGGCTCAGTGGTTGAGAGTCTGCCTGCTGATGCAGGGGACATGGGGTCGTGCCCCGGTCTGGGAAAATCCCACATGCTGCAGAGTGGCTGGGCCCGTGAGCCACGGCTGCTGAGCCTGCACGTCCGGAGCCTGTGCTCCGCAGTGGGAGAGGTCACAACAACGAGAGGCCCACGTACCGAAGAAAAAAAGAAAAAAGAGACTACTACAAACAACTATACGCCAATAAAATGGACAGCCACGAAGAAATGGACACATTCTTGGAAAGGTACAATTTTCCAGGACTGAACCAGGAAAATAAGAAAATATAAACAGACCTATCACAAGTAATGAAATTGAAACCATAATTTAAAATCTTCCAGCAAACAAAAGTCCAGGACCAGATGGCTTCACAGGTGAATTCTATCAAATATTTAGAGAAGAGCTAACACCAACCCTTTCTAAACTCTTCCAAAAAATTGCAGAGGGAGAAACACTCCTAAATTCATTCTATGAAGCCACCATCACCCTGATACCAAAACCAGAAAAAGATATCACAAAAAAAGAAAATTATAGACCAATATCACTGATGAACATAGATGCAAAAATCCTGACCAAAATCCTAGCAAACAGAATCCAACAGCACATTAAAAGGATCATACACCATGATCAAGTGGGATTTATCCTAGGGATGAAAGGATTCTTCAATATATGCAAAACAATCAATGTGATACACCACATTAACAAAAATTAAGGAATAAAACCCATATTATCATCTCAGCAGATACAGAAAAGGCTTTTGACAAGATTCAACACCTATTTATGATAAAAACTCTCCAGAAAATGGGTATACAGGGAACCTACCTCAACAAATAAAGGTCATATATGACAAACCCACAGCAAGCATCATACTCAATGGTGAAAAACTGAAAGCATTTTCACTAAGATCAGGAACAAGACAAGGATGTCCACTCTCGTCCCTCTTATTCAACATAGTTTTGCAAGTCCTAGCCACAGCAATCAGAGAAGAAAAAGAAATAAAAGGAATACAAATTGGAAAAGAAGAAGTAAAACTGTCACTGTTTGCCGATGACATGATACTATACATAGAAAACTCTAAAGACGCCACCAGAAAACTACAAGAACTAATCTATGAATTTGCTAAGGTTGCAGGATACAAAATTAATGCACAGAAATCTCTGGCATTCCTATACACCAATAATGAAAAATCAGAAAGAGAAATTAAGGAAACACTCCCATTTACCACTGCAACAAAAAGAATAAAATGCCTAGGAATAAACCTCCCTAAGGGGGTGAAAGACTTGTACTCAGAAAACTATAAAACACTGATGAAAGTAATCAAAGATGACATAAAAAGATGGAGAAATATACGATGTTCTTGGATTGGAAGAATCAATATTGTGAAAATGACTATATTACCCAAAGCAATCTACAGATTCAGTGCAATCCCTATCAAACTAGTAATGTCATTCTTCACAGAATTAGAACAAAAAATTTTACAATTCATACAGAAGCACAAAAGACCCCAAAGAGCCAAAGCAATCTTGAGAAAGAAAAACAGAGTTGGAGGAATGAGGCTCCCTGACCTCAAACTATACCACAAAGCAACAGTAATCAAGACAGTATGGCACTGGCACCAAAACAGAAATACAGATCAATGGTACAAGATAGAAAGCCCAGAGATAAACCCATGCACACATGGGCACCTAATTTATGACAAAGGAGGCAAGAACATACAATGGAGAAAAGACAGCCTCTTCAATAGTGGTGCTGGGAAAACTGGACAGCTACATGTAAAAGAATGAAATTAGAACACTCCCTAATACCATACACAAAAATAAACTCCAAATTGATTAAAGACTTAAATGTAAGACCAGACATTATAAAACTGTTAGAGAAAACCTAGGAAAAACACTCTTTGACATAAGCCACAGCAAGATCTTTTTTGACCAACCTACTAGAGAAATGAAAATTAAAAAACAAACAAACAAACAAATGGGACCTAATGAAACTTAAAAGCCTTTGCACAGCAAAGGAAACCATAAACAAGACAAAAAGACAACCCTTAGAATGGGAGAAAATATTTGCAAATGAAACAACAAAGGATTAATCTCTAAAATATACAAACAGCTCATGGAGCTCAATATCAAAAAAACAAACAATCCAGATAAAAAATGGGCGGAAGATCTAAACAGACATTTCACCAAGGAAGACATACAGATGGCCAAGAGGGACATGAAAAGATGCTGCACATCACTAATTATTAGAGAAATGCAAATCTAAACTACAATGAGGTATCACCTCACACCAGTTAGAATGGGCATCATCAGAAAATCTACAAACAACAAATGCTGGAGAGGGTGTGGAGAAAAGGGAACCCTCTTGCATTATTGGTGGGAATGTAAATTGATACAGCCACTATGGAGAACAGTATGGAGGTTCCTTAAAAAACTAAAAATAGAACTACCATATGACCCAGCAACCCCACTACTGGGCATATACCCCGAGAAAACCATAATTCAAAAAGAGACATGTACTACAATATTCACTGCAGCACTATTTACAATAGCCAGGACATAGAACCAACCTAAATGTCCTCTGAAAGATGAATGGATAAAGATGTGGCATATATATACAATGGACTATTACTCAGCCATAAGAAGAAACGAAATTGAGTTATTTGTTTTGAGGTGGATGGACCTAGAGTCTGTCATACAGAGTGAAGTAAGTCAGAAAGAGAAAAACAAATACCACATGCTAACGCATATATATGGAATCAAAAAAAAATGATACTGATGAAACTAGTTGCAGGGCAGGAATAAAGAGGTAGGCATAGAGAATGGACTTGAGAACATGGGGTGGGAAGGCGAACCTGGGCGAAATGAGAGTAGCATCGACATATATACACTACTGAATGTAAAGTCGTTGGCTGGTGGGAAGCAGCAGCATAGCACAGGGAGATCGGCTCTTTGCTTTGCGATGACCTAGTGGGGTGGGATTGGGCGGATGGGAGGGAGGCTCAAAAGGGAGGGGATATGGGGACATGTATGCATGTGGCTGATTCATTGTGTTGTGCAACAGAAACTAACACAGTATTGTGAAGCAATTATACTCCAATAAAGATCTATTTAAAAAAATCTATGGCAATTCTCTGTACTTTCTGTTCAATTTTTTTGTAAACCTAAAACTGCTCTAAAAATTAAAGTCTGTTACATTTTTAAAAATCTACCATTAGATTGACATAGTATTTATGAATATCCTAAACTGTATCTTGAAGTTTTATCTAATATGAATTGCTTAATGTTATGTGTATAGACATGCTGCTCTTGAATCAAAATTTGCCAGGAAAAATTATCTGCAAAAGCTGGCAGCCATTGAAATAAAGTAGGTCATTACTGGTTGACAAGTGCTACAGAAATACATGAATGGAAACAAAAGGGGAAGGGAAATTCTGATTTATTTCATTCCCAGGCATATGGAACGAGGAAGAAAGCACTCTTATACATGAGAGCACTATTAAACTGAAAAGGCTGTCAGGAAACAGAAAGGTCAGACACATGATACAATTCCTTTAAGGCTTCTAGAAATTCTGGCCAAAAAATCATTCAATGAGTGGTGACCTGGAAAAGTTTGAAGTATCAGTATAAAGCACACATAAATAATAGTAGCAGGAAGCTGGGAGATGATTATCCCTGGAGAGACTTTCAGATATAAGTTGGGGAAAAGGTAAGTAATATCGTATTTATTTTTTCATTCACCTGCCAAATGTTTACTAAGCACCCGTTGTTTAGGGCTGTGGTCCTCAAACTTTGCTGCACATTAGAATCGCCTGGGGAGTTTTAAAAAATTCTGATGGCCCGCTCACATCCCATACCAATTAACTCAGAGTGCCTGGGGGTGGGGGCCAGGCTTAGGACTTTCTAAAGATCATTGGGTAACTGCAATGTGCAGCCAAGGTTGAAGACACTTATCCATCCAAGAAAAGTCAATTGTGCATGTTTTTTTCTCTCAAGGAACTTGAAATCTAGGTAAGGAGATTAGTCATGTAGACAAGCAAATAGAAAGCAGAATTCAACAACACATGCTTTAAACGTACCATCTCATTTTGAGGTTGGCTCAACGCTCTATCATTTCTCCAACCAAGCAGCTCTGGGACTCCAGAGAGCTCTGCAGAGAATATATTTGTAGTGATGCAGTCATTTTGGGAGCCTCAGTTCCAGAGAGAGGCAGACAAACTGGAAAGATTTCAAAGCAGAGTAACAAAATGATTACAGGCCTGGGGGTTTGGACTTATGGGGAAAGATGAAAAGAACTAAATATGTAAAACCTGGCTAAGTGACGATTAAAGGGGGGTCATGATAACAGTTAACTAATACCTGAAGGGTGCAAACATCAAGGAAAGAAGTGAATTACTTTGGATAACGCAGAGGGTGTTAGCTAAAGGTAATAGGATGGTATTATGAAAGCGAACATGAAGGCACAGTATCGGGTAATCCTTGCTGACTGAGCAAGCTCCTGGGCCATGGAGCTGGCTCCCAAAGGAGGGGTAGCAGCCACATCATTTGAGTTCCCATAAAACAAGTTTGGACAAAGACTTAGGAAACAAGAGCAATTCTGTATGATCTGGACCGTGGCAGGCGGTGGGGACAGTTGAAGGGAAGAGACAGAATAACTCAAAGATTTTTCGACTCTAATACCAAAATGATATTATTAAAACTTCACAGAAAAACAGAAATTGGGAAGAATCTTTCACTTTAAATGTCATTACAAATGAGGTTGACCCATTAGGTCTTATTAATGTACTCACTATATACTCAGAAATTACATCCTGAGCCACGTGCTGCATACGCTTTATGTGATAACCTTGTCAGCTTTTTCATTCATTTTACTTTAATATAAATATAGTCGTTACAGTATGAAACACTGCTTCAAAGACATTTAAGTATAGAAATTTCTGCTATAGTTTTATGACGTTCCTAAACTGGGACATCTTGTTCCCTTAAACCAAGGACAGAACACTTTGTTTTTTATGCAGGGCTCCTAAATGTTACAAAATTGAGGATAATAATTATAGCTAATATTTTTGGAGCACTTTCTATGTGCCAGACACTGTGTTACAATAATTTCTACCCATTATTTAATGTAAATTAGTGATCACCACAACTCTCTGAATAAGCACTGATTTTTTTCCCATTATTTACATGAAGGAAACAATTTTTAAGGAGGTTAGGTCAAGGTCACACAGCTAGTGACTGATGGTGCCAGGAGAAATGAGAACCCAATCCTGCGTGGCTCCAGAGCCCACACCCTCTGTCTCTTATTTTTATGAAGTGTTTTTAAATAACATAAAACTGGAAACCAAATAAAAATTGCCTACTTACAAATTCCCCTCATAAACCTTATCAGAATATTAATACCTAATTTATAGGATTATTGTGATGAGTAAATAATTTTTTAAAATAACTATCATAAACTAGCACATAGTAAGTTCTTAACAGAAGATAATTTTAAAGAAATAAAACAAATTAAAGCCTAAAACACACAAATCATCCATTTTTGACACCAATTTCTTCTCATATCGTTTATATAAATCTAGCCATCATTCTTTTCTCTGCCTCCTACTCCCTGGGTATTATTCTCATAAAACCAGGAGGAAAACAGATTGATAAATTAATTTTTAGTAGGCTTTCACGTGTTAAGAGTTGTGCCTTGATGTTTAAAAGAAGAATCATGGGGGCTTCCCTGGTGGCGCAGTGGTTGAGAGTCCGCCTGCCGATGCAGGGGACACGGGTTTGTGCCCCGCTCCGGGAAGATCCCACATAAAATATTATAAATAATTTGATGTCACATATGGTTGTGGAGGGGGGAGAGGGAGCCTTTGGCTAGAGAGGGTGACAGGGAAGTCCTCTTTAAAGAGATGATTGTTCAGCCCACACCTAAGGGACAAGAAGAAATTCAGATGTACACAAAATCTAGAAAAAAACTTTCACATAGAAGTTACCAGCAACTGCCGAGTTCCTGAGGAACTGAGTTTAGAGTGTTCTAGAAACTCAAAAAAGCTGTGAAGCATAGTGAGTGAGGGTGAAGATAGCATGAAATGAAGTCAGAAAGCTAGACTGTGGTCATATCCTGCAGGAATTCCAGCCCATGGTCAGGAAGTAGGCTTCATTCTGAGCATGTTTGAAATCTCACAACTCCAGACTTTTAAGTAAGGGAGTGATATGCTCTGCTCAATGTTTTTAAAAGTTTACTCTGGCATGTGACTGGATAATAGATTATTCCTATGCTGCAGGACAGTGATGGTGGGGGATTGAGAAAAATGGAAAAATAGAAAAGCAGAGTACAGTATGTACAGTTTACAGCTTTTACATTTACTTGTTGATTTTTTTGGTTCTTTAATTAATTGTGGGGTTTTTTTGGTTGTCTGTTGTGTCTTCTCCATATTGAGATCAGATAAGTATTGATTTAGACTAGCATGGTAGCAGTGGCTATGAGGAGAGGTGTATAAATATAAGACATATCGTAGAGCTAGAACTGAAAGAAGTGGCAGGTGGATTGAACATGGGAATCAAGGGGAAAAAAAGGTGCTGTCCAAGTTTCTAGCTTTATTTTTGGAAGTAGTGTTTACTGAGATGGTGAAGACTGGTAGGGCCAGGTTTAGAGATAGATTGGTACTTCATTTTAGGCAGGTTAATTCTGAAATGCCCTAAGGCATCAAAGTGATGATGCCAAGTAGCAGCTGGATAGATGAATATGCATGAAAGGGAGGCCTGGGCAGCAGATCCCAATGTGGGGGATTGTGTACATTAACTATGTTTTCTTGTTTTCTGTATCTTGACGCTCTGCCATCTGAGGCCTCAGTGACCAGGGAAAGACTGCCCTCCCAGGGCTAGGTAATTCCTACAGACAGCAAATGCCTCCCCTGTGAGCACGCCTTTCATATGCAAACCAACTAATCCTGAGTTCACACCCCCAACTACCTCCTTTATCAGGCTCTCATCATCAAACCACTATCCTCTGCTCTAATCTCCCACAGTCAGGTACCAGACAACTAGGGACCACTCCTACAGCCCAGAGCCCACCTAAATTATTCAAACTATCCAACCTTAAGCCTGCTCAACTTGCCTACCCTGCCTTGTCCAGTCCTTCCTATGAAAACCACAGTAAAGCCCACTGCCCATGCTTTCCCTTGCTCCTTCTGCCTCCTGCGGACCTGGTCCTTCCTGTGGAACATGACGTGCCACTTCTCCTGGGAACTGAGTGACAAGCTATTTTCCAAAATCATGTCATTTGATTTCATCACATATTTTTTTGCCTTCAAATCTGTTATTGATTTTATTTATTGATTCTATTTATTTTTTGATGGCCATCATCTCCTGATCTATTTGCCTGACCATATATGTAATAAAAACAAAATACTGGGTACATTTTAAAACAGGTTGTCAGCATAACTATGGTATTTAAAGCCTTCAGAATGATGGAGATGTCTTAAAGGGAGAGTGTAGATGGAGAAGAGGAGACAAGCGGGACCCCCAGGGAGTCCAAAAGAATAAACATACATGTTTTTGGGTTTCAGGCTGTGTAGCAACTGAGTGAAAGAATTATTTCCAAGCTTTCTCAGCATCCCACAAATCGTGCCACATAAGCCGCTGCCTACTCCATATAAGTGTAAGGCTGATCCTGTTTCATAATGAGTAATCTTCACTAAACCCACAGGCACAGCTGAGTTATCTTCCCAGGGAAACAACATGAAGCTAAAAGCCACCTACAGGAGTCCGTACCCATTAGGCAGAACTCTTGAGATAGAAAGCAACCATCCCTACGTGCTGATAAAAAGGGAAAAACACATAACCTAAACTTCTACACCGACACGCATCTGTGATCTGTATTGTCAAAGTATCAGGCATCCAGACAAAAGCTGAGCTACATCCCAAAATCAGGTCTCAGACAGGTTCAGCTAGAACACAGTGTTCTCATAGGTCTGGTGTGAAATGAGTAAAACAGGCAGTGTGTTTTCAACAAAGCTGAATGGATACGTTTAAAAGAACTCTCTTTTAATCTGAGAGATGATCCTTTTTTGGTATATACACATCCTTTCATTTATAAAATGGCTGCAAAAGTAAGCAGAGTTTGTTCCTTTTTTTTAACTGACAAAAGTAAAAGTAGGCAGTCCTACAGAAGCCACCCACATTTTTTACTCATTTATTTTTACGGGACCATGAATTTGAGAATTGGGGGACTACTAATCTAAGAGATGTCAATATCCAGATATTTGAAAAAAAACTCATCATTTATAATCATCCAGATTTTCACTTTCCATCTGCATCTTCACTGGAGTCACAGGGAAGCAACTTCAGTGAGATTTCCCACTCCCAATGTTTCCATTCTGCCAGGCTGGCCGTGAATAAGGACTCTTATCACAGTGATGGAGAGAATGAGGAGACATCATGAGCTGAAGTGCATATTTTCTCAGATACTGACAAGTAAGGACAAAGGTTCAACAGTGACTAATGAGTAAAATGTTAAGGTGGAGACGGCACTTAATTGTTTAAAAGCAGTCACAGGAGTCATGTAGCTGCATTTACTTTGAAACCAAATCAAGCTACTGATGATGTGGCAAGGAAATATTTATTTATTTGTTCATTTAAACAAAAAAAAAGCTTAATGCTTAATCAAAGGCCACTCACTGCTTCTACCTTGAACAGCTGCTGTAAGAGGGTATAGGATAAACAAGTTTGATAATTCTTGGAGTAATTACAGCATCAAATTTCTGGGCATGTTCTTCAATAAATAGGTCAGACTCAAAACTGTTTGGAAGGAGAAGCTAGTCCTGAGGAGGTTGCTAGGAGGGGGAAGAGGGAGACAGAGCCAAAAGCACAAATAAGTGATGAGGTTATGCAATAATCAAGCCATTCCTTCCTCTTCCTATTGGAGTTACGAGATTAAAATACTAATCTCGCACTAGGCATTTCATCAGATGAGAAGCAGTGAGAAAGGAAACTTCCACTGTTTTCTGTGGAGGAAGTGATGCAAAGTTTGAGAAACTGACTCCAGGATTCCCTACTGTTGCTTCCACACTCACCTGAAGTGATCATCCTGAACCAAGCCTATGAGAATAAAAGGGAAGCCATTTGTCATTGGGATCTAGATAGACCTCTGACCTCCCTAATGTCCTTATGGGCCAGAACGGAGGCTGCAGGCAGAGCAGGCAGAGGGTCTGCTCATTCTGTATAAAGAAAGACATCATTCCCTGACCCTGTTGGGGTTTTCATTCAGTTGTAGCTGCAAAATACTGACATCACACCAAAGAAAAAAAGTCACATATTTCATGTAAATATAAGCATATTTGTAAAGGCATGTATAAATGATGTTTACATAGATACGTGTGCATGTGTGTGCATACATTTTTAGAGGGGGCATGGGAAGAAAAAAAACTAATCTCATTAGAAATCTGAAGTAAGAATTATTCTTTTCACTTATAAAAAATAAAAGGCTCATACAAAGATTGGTTCATAAACTAAATGGTACTTCAGCGTTTACTAAAGACAGCAGTTAACCATTTAATTCCTAAGATAACTCGCTTGCTTACAATAAAATCTGGATGAGAAATATTTAATTCTTAAGGCTATAAAATCATGTCATTTGATCTCATCACATATGCTTTTGCCTTCAGATCTGTTATTGATTCTATTTATTTTTATTTTATTTTACTTTTATATAATTTTTAAAGGTTACTTTCCACTTACAGTCATTACAAAATATTGGCTATATTCCCTGTGTTGTACAATACATCCTTGAGCCTATTTTATACCCAATAGTTTGTGCCTCCCACCCCCTGACCCCTGTACTGCCCCTTCCCCACCCTACTGGTAACCCCATTTGTTCTCTACATCTGTGAGTCTGCTTCTTTTTCGTTATACTCTTTAGTTTGCTGTCTTTTTTTAGATTCCAAATAGAAAACAGTATGGAGGTTTTCTGAAAAACTAAAAATAGAACTACCATAACCCAGCAATTCCACTCTTGGGTATACCCCAAGAGTATACCCAAGAAAAAAAAAACCCAGTAATTCAAAAAGATACATGCACCTCAATGTTCATAGCAGCATTATTTACAATTGTCAAGATATGGAAGCAACCTAAGTGTCCATCAACAGATGACTGGATAAAGAAGATGTGGTACACACACACACACACACACACACACACACACACACACACACACACACAATGGAATACTACTCAGCCATAAAAAAGAACAAAAATTTTGCCATTTGTAGCAACATGGATGGACTTGGAGGGCATCATCATCATATATTTTAAACAGAATTATACAAAAAGGAGAACCTGATTTTGCCAAAAAAACTTAATCCTGACTGAATCCTTCTTTAGTTTTGAATCGCCTCTCTTTTCTTTCAGTCTTCCTCTCTCTTCCTCTGACCCATCTCTTACACAATTTCAACTGCCACACTCAGAAGACCCAGAAAGAAGAAGTCACAGTTGGTTTACATTACTACCCAGAGATGAACTGAAGCTCTGGTAGTGGAATATGGATCTGCTAAAGAAAAAAAGTTGTCCCACTCACTGAGGAGGAGGTGGAGAAGGAGTAATGAAGGTGCAGAATTCAAAGTAAAACTAAAATCTCCATCAGGTACATGCTAATTCAGAAGTCCAAATAAGTAGAACACCAGCAAATTAAAGAACGAAACAAGAGTAACTGCTATCTCTTCTGGCAAACTACTGAGAGCTCACAGGATTTATTATGAGCAATTAAGGGTGTGGTGGCCTGGGAGAACAGAAGCTGTAGTCTTTGCTACACGGACATGGAAGGGAACATAACAAAACACCTCATGTTTAGAGCTCTTATTTGCCCCCAGACAAAACAGCTTGTGCATGCATCTAAGCATGTACCTGAATATCCAAAAGCCTTCCAACCTCTCATCTCAGAATTAGAAATAAAAATTTCTTTATAAAGGGGGGGGGGGCTAGGATAAAGCAGGAACTAATTATGATTAACACTTAGAAAATAAAGACATTAATGCAATCTTAGTTCCCAAAGAGATAAAAGTCATTATTCCCAGTTAACTGTGATAAGATAAGTTTTACAGAAGTAATTGAGAAGTTCAGAGGGATCTTAAAAGAGCGCTCAGGCATTGAGACAAGTTTCAATAAAACATCATTTCAAGAAGGCTCCTGCAGTGTAGAATCTTTGAAAACTAGACCCATCCTACCTCATTTGTTAGCTTAAATCTGCCTAAACTAATCTAAACTAGCTAGATCAGAATCACTCTGGAGTCCTAAGGGTTTACTCTGTTCTTGCATCTTTAGGAAACGTGTGATTCTCTTCTCCCACCTCTGAAAAATTTGAAGCTTCCACCAACACCCCCCACTGAAGCATGTACAGTTTCTGTCTCACATCCAGGTTTCCCCAAGCACTTATGCCACTGATGTTCCATAGACCAGTCAGACAAAGGACCCCGGTGTTTGTGAGTATCCACTCCTAGCACTGGGTGCTGGCTGGCTGACAAGTGACCAGTAGGGAGCAATGAAGAGGGATTCCCTTATCCCCTGAAAAAATCAGAAACCTACAGGCAAAATGGGCTGACTCATTCAGAGAGATTGGCAAGTGGACAGAAAAGTAAATGCCTCCTAATTTTAAAAAATGCATGTCTAAAAAATAAACCTTATATCATCTTAATAATAGCAACACATAAGCACACCCAACAATATGCCAGATACCACGGGAAGCATTTTGTTAGTATCATCTAATTGAATCCTCAAAACCCATAAGGAAACTGAAGATTCAAATATGATAATGAACACAAGCATTTGAGCCTAACACCTAGATTCAAACCCTAGTTAGCCAGATGCAAGTTGTTTAGAGGAGTTACCTTATTTCTCATTCACCCCTCAATAAGACAATCTTATAAGCATTCATTCTGCCTCCAAAACCTAAATATCTCCACTTTTCTCCATCTTCACAGCCACCATCTAAGTCAAAGAGACAAACTCAGGTTTCATGGGGCTCGAGGCTTATCCAATTTGGCAAGCCATATTTAAAGAAAAGGAATACAGAGCTATTAATACAAAATTGGGGAAAAACAAACACATATTTAGAATGAGCAAATAAATCTCATATGAAAAAATTTTAATGCTGAAAAATACTACAAACTTTATAAAAACCCAGAAAATAACATATTATTTTTATTAATTAGTATGTTCACACACCTCTATAATTTTCCTACATGTTTTTACCTGCATGCTCTTTGATCACCTCTTCATATGACAACAGTTTTGTAAAATACTTTTTGATAAAGAAAATAGATAATTCAATCTTTCTTCCATCAAGTTGAGGATTGTTACTGAGAGCTTAAAACTTTTATTTCAACATCACTACACTTTATTGTAGTGCTACGTAAATGTTTAAGACTTTCGTCAAACTTGGAAAGACTACTTTCTACTTTCTTCTGTAGGTGAGCTATAAGATTTCAGAGCATTTCAAGTTTTTATATGTAGTGACTAATCTTCAACACTCTTTGAATTAGCAAAACTCACTAAGCAGTTTGTTGTTGATGTTCTAATTGAGAATGGTGTAGTATGAGTTTTATGTTATCTTCACCTTGTCAAAACAGCAAGAAACTTAAATCTTTTACTAATATGTTCATATGACTCATTCCTCTTCATTAATTGGGTTATCAAACAATCAACAAACTCTCAATTCTACTCAAAATTTGTCTCTTCTTCTTAATGAATTAATGAAATTTGAAAATGTGAGGGTTATACAGTTCACTTCTGGATGTCAGAAAAATTTCTAGTAAATTTATTGTTAACCTTTATCACTTTTGTCTCATATCTCATTAGTTTTTAATCTGTATTTCTTTAGTTCTCCAATAAGTGTAAAGATTGTGAAAGTAGTATGCTTCGTTTGTGTAATGGAACCATTGCAAACTGTAGTTTAAATGACATACACCCACATCAGTTTCCCCCAACAGATCCTAAAAATGCCCAGAGCCAGTCCAATATATCACTCCATCCAAGTGGAAATATGGTGGAAGGAAGATCAGAGTGGAAAGAAACAGCTGTCGTAACAGCTCACAGTTAAGGTATCTTATGTTTGCAAATATCACAAAGACATATGACATCACGAATACATTGCACAGGCTCTTTCCCAGCTGAAAAAGGGGCTACTGTGAGCAAGGGATGCTGAAGCTTAAGTTTCATTAGCTTCAAGGTGAATCCACCCCAGGCCACCACCACCTATCAGCCAAGCAACTTTAGTAACTTTCTGACTCGTCTTCGTGCTTTCACCCTATCCTCCTAGAATCCACTTCCATGTGACAGCCTAAGAAACTTTTAAAAATGTAAATGAATTCATGTCACTCTCCTGTTTAAAACCTTTCAGAGGTTTCCCTTTGCATGTATGATAAAGGCCAAACTCCTTATCACCAAATACTGGCCCTATGATCTACATGCTGTTCAGCTCACAGACTCAACTCATACCTCCTCTGACCATTACTCACATGCTGTTGTTACCCTGGCCTTGTTCCCACAGTGAGCTGCCCCACGATCCCAGTGGAAATTATGCAACAGTGTTTCATAAACTCAAAGCACCATATCCATGTTAACTACAACTATTAGCAGAGTCAGGGGTAGAAGGCATGTGATTAGGATGGTTGAGGAAGAAAATTTGCAGATTTTGATTCTTGCCAAAGCCATTCCTGCTCTTCTCTTTCTTACTCCTATAAACACTGTTCTGAACCTCCACAAATGGAACTGCTACAAATACAGATCCAAGTTTTACAGCCACATAGCGAGTCACCATATGTGTGCATATGGTACACACGTATACATACAATATGTATAAGCAAATGGCAAGAGTATTTAGCTATACTAGCTTGCCTACATTACAGATATTTTATCAAATTACTGTCTACATTTAGAAACCTAGCTAGTAATTAAAATACAACTTATGGCACAGTGTTGCTTAAATTACAATGGCAATGGAAAGTTTTAAGATTTTAGTCAATGATTTCTAACAATCCTCCTTTATCAGAAAGAGTCACTGTTTTTTTTAACATTATCTAGCAGTAATGTGGCTGCTCTCCTCAGGTCAGAGATGAAAAGACTGAGGAATAAAGAGCTGATTCAGGTCATGTGTAGTCAATAGAGCAGTCAAAGAAATAAAGGTCTTGTTATTCCAGGTCTTGAGAGTGTTTGTTCCCTCACCACACTGGATTTATTTCCTGGGTACAGCAACATTAAGCATTTTTCAGCAACATAAAACAACTCAAAGACACACATGAAAATTTGGTGACCAGATGAATATAAAGAGAATTGATAAAAATAAGAGAAAAAAAAAACATTGCAGAAGACCATACAGGCAGGAGATCATTATAACTGTTCGGTTATCTGCCTAAAGATGAAGGCTATGGGGTTCACAGGATACAACCAACATGAAGTTTGAAAACATCTGTAACGTCTGTCATTTCATATATCATACGTGACAGGCTTATCACCTTTCAAATGTGTCTACAACATTAAACTGCTTTGCATTGTCTGATGATTATTTCTTCAGATGATTCACCATTTGTACAGCACCGGATTTTGCACAAGTTCTGGTTTCTCTCTCTCAATATTGAGGCTCATCTCATATTTATATTCAAGGACTTCCACAGTCTCATCCAAATTTAGGTGCTGCCTGACTCACACTTCCCCTACATGCATGTATAAATCAAATAAGTTTCATTATGGCTCCCTTTATAGGTCATGATTATCCTTTTGCCTACTGCTCAAATGTCCACTGAAACACCCTTCTACTACCTCTCTGTTAATTCAAAATCCACTCTTCTTCCAAGATGAGCCCAAATCCTTTTCCTCCACAGGCTGTCCCCAAACAGCTTGCTCCACAATGTCACTGCCTAGAAATTCCTAAATCTCTGAAGCATAATTTTGCTCTATAATATACACATTTCTCATGTGCCTAAGACTTTTTATTCCCACAAGCCTGTAAATACCATAAGAATGGAGCCTTTTAAAATTCTCTCTGTCATCACCATATGATCCAGCAGTCCCACTCCGGGGCATATACCCAGACAAAACTATAATTCAAAAAGATAATGCACCCCTGTGTTCATAGCAGCACAATAGCCAAAACATGGAAACAACCTAAGTGTCCACTGACAGATGAATGGATAAAGAAGATGTGGTACATATATACAATGGAATACTACTCAGCCATAAAAAGAATGAAATGATGCCATTTGCAGCAACATGGATGCAACCAGAGATTATCATACTAAGTGAAGTAAGTCAGAATGAGAAAGACAAATACAATATGATATCACTTTTATGTGGAATCTAAAATACAGCACAAATGAACCTATCTACAAAACAGAAACAGACACACAGACATAGAAAACAGACATGTGGTTGCCAAGGGGGCAGGGAGAGGGAGGGACTGGGAGTTTAGGGTAAGTAGATGCAAACTATTACATTTAGAATGGATAAATAACAAGGTGCTACTACTGTATATTACAGGGAACTATATCCAATCTCATGGGGTAAACCATAATGGGAAAGATTATTTTAAAAAAGAATATATATATGTCAAAAAATAAAATAAAATTCTATCAAGTCTTGAGCTAAGCATATACTAGGGACCCATTAGATATTAGTGTATTTATCCCCTTAGAAAAGTTACCCTCCACCCCTACATTTTTATTTTCTAATTTTAGACACCATTTTATTCCACTGCAGTCTCTGGTGTCAGATTGCAAGGTTTAGAATCATAGCTCCATCATTCCCTAACTTTGTTACTTTAGACAATGATACTTTACTTTTGTGCACTTCAATTTTCTTAACTACAAAAAGAATGGGGACTTCCCTGGTAGCACAGTGGTTAAGAATCCGCCTGCCAAGGCAGGGGACACAGGTTTGAGCCCTAGTCCAGGAAGATCCCACATGCCGCGGAGCAACTAAGCCCGTGTGCCACAACTACAGAGCCTGCGCTCTAGAGCCTGTGAGCCACAACTACTGAGCCCACGTGCCACAACTACTGAAGCCCGTGCACCTACAGCCCACGCTCCACAACAAGAGAAGCCACTGCAATGAGAAGCCCGTGTGCCGCAAAGAAGAGTAGGCCCTGCTCGCCACAACTAGAGAAAGCCCGTGTGCAGCAACAAAGACCCAACGTAGCCAAAAATAAATTAACTAATTAAAAAAAAAGATGCTGAGTAGTTATGTTACAAGTTTAGCAATAATTAAATGATAATGGTTAGCACAGTACTTGACACACTGAAGTTTTCAATAAACAGCATCTATTATTATTAGAATTATTATTGTTACTACCTGCTCCTCATGAAATCCAGGCTCATATATACTCCACCAATTAAACATCATTGTTATAACTATATTAATGTAAGATTTATTTGAATGTATGTATTTTATTACTTTATTCTTACTAACATGACTTCTTTTTCTCGTATCTCCCTCTAGTATCATGTTCCTTCTGGCAGGACATTTTTTTTTCTTAATTTAATTTTATTTATTTACTTTTTTTTTACAGCAGGTTCTTATTAGTTATCCATTTTATACATATTAGTGTATACATGTCAATCCCAATCTTCCAATTCATCTCACCACCACCACCACCCTGCTTTCCCCCTTTGATGTCCATACGTTTGTTCTCTACATCTGTGTCTCTATTTCTGCCTTGCAAACCGGTTCATCTGTACCATTTTTATAGATTCCACATATATGCATTAATATACGATATTTGTTCTTCTCTTTCTGGCTTATTTTACTCTGTATGACAGTCTCTATGTCCATCCACGTCTCTACAAATGTCCCAATTTCGTTCCTTTTTATGGCTGAGCAATACTCCATTGTATATATGTACCACATCTTCTTTACCCATTCGTCTGTCGGTGGGCATCTAGGTTGCTTCCGTGACCTGCCTATTGTAAATAGTGCTGCAATGAACATTGGATAGCATGTGTCTTTTTGAATTATGGTTTTCTCTGGGTATATGCCTAGTAGTGAGACTGCTGGGTCATATGGTAATTCTATTTGTAGTTTTTTAAGGAACCTCCATACTGTTCTCCATAGCGGCTGTATCAATTTACATTCCCACCAACAGTGCAAGAGGGTTCCCTTTTCTGCACACCCTCTCCAGCATTTGTTGTTTGTAGATTTTCTGATGATGCCTATTCTGACTGGTGTGAGGTGATACCTCAATGTAGTTTTGATTTGCATTTCTCTAATAATTAGTGATGCTGAGCAGCTTTTCACATGCCTCTTGGCCATCTGTATGTCTTCTTTAGAGAAATGTCTACTTAGGTCTTCTGCCCAAATGGGTGGGGCTGACTTCCCTCCCTGTTGGTTGTTTGGCCTGAGGCGACCCAGCACTGGAGCCTACAGGCCCTTTGCTGGGGCTAATGTCGGTCTCTGGGAGGGCTCATGCCAAGGAGTACTTCCCAGAACTTCTGCTGCCAGTGTCTTTGTCCTCGTGGTGAGCCACAGCCTCCCCCCGCCCCCCGCCTCTGCAGGAGACCCTCTAACACTAGCAGGTAGGTCTGGTTCAGTGTCCTATGAAGTCACTGCTCCTTCCCCCAGGTCTTGATGTACACACTACTTTATGTGTGCCCTCCAAGAATGGAGTCTCTTGTTTCCCTCAATCCTGTTGAAGTCCTGCAATCAAATCCTGCTAACCTTCAAGGTCTGATTCTCTGGGAATTCCTCCTCCTGTTGCCAGACCCCCAGCTTGGGAAGACTGACATGGAGCTCAGAACCTTCACTCCAGTAGGTGGACTTGTGTGGTATAATTTGTCTCCAGTCTGTGAGTCACCCACCCAGTGGTTATGGGATTTGATTTTATTGTGATTGCGCCCCTCCTACCATCTCCTTGTGGCTTCTGCTTTGTCTTTGGATGTGGGGTATCTATTTTGGTGAGTTCCAGTGTCTTCCTGTTGATGACTGTTCAGCAGTTAGCTGTGATTCCAGTGCTCTCACAAGAGGGAGTGAGCGCTTGTCCTTCTACTCTGCCATCTTGAACCAATCTCTGGGGACATATTTTAGATCTAGCAGCTCTCAAAAAAGTGTGGGATGGAGACCTCTATGTCTTGCCCAGACTGTATCAAGGGATCTGTGAGCTCAAAATTATTTTCGTAAGAACACTAGAAATTTTGCTTTTTTATTCTCACTCTCTTAGTGGAGTCTTCCAAAAGCTCCATGGCATAGAATATCAAAAGAGACTGAGAAGAAGATACGATGGGACTTCCCTGGTGGCACAGTGGTTGAGAATCCACCTGCCAATGCAGGGGACATGGGTTCGAGCCCTGTTCTGGGAAGATCCCACATGCCGCGGAGCAACTAAGCCCATGTACCACAACTACTGAGCCTGTGCTCTGGAGCCCGTGAGCCACAACTACTGAAGCCTGTGCACCTAGAGCCCATGCTCTGTAACAAAGAGTAACCCCCGCTCGCTGTAACTAGAGAAAGCTCGCACACAGCAATGAAGACCCAATGCAACCAAACATAAATAAATAAATAAATAAATAAATAAAAGAAGATATGAGACTCCAACTGTCTACTATTAAGCCAGACATTAAAGAAAGTTGCAAAAATGTAAAATAATGTCATTACTATTTCAGTTTAACTGTTCTTTCTCTCTGGTTGATTTAAAAATCTTTTTTGGCTTTGACGTTCTGCAATTTCCCAATGTGTCAAAGCATGAAATTCTTTTTATTTATCCTGCTTAGGGTACATGGTGATTCCCAAACCCTAGGATCCATGGTTTATCATCAGTTCTGGAAAATTCACATTCACTACCTCTTTTTTTTAACTTTCCATTTCTTTCTTTTTTTTTTTTAATTTACTTATTTTACTTATTGATTTTTGGCTGTGTTGGGTCTTCGTTGCTGTGCGAGGGCTTTCTCTAGTTGCAGTGAGCGGGGGCTACTATTTGTTGCAGTGCACGGGCTTCTCGCTGTGGTGGCCTCTCTTGTTGCGGAGCATGGGCTCTAGGTGCATGGGCTTCAGTAGTTGTGGCATGTGGGCTCTAGAGCTCAGGCTCAGTAGTTGTGGCACATGGGTTTCGTTGCTCTGCAGCATGTGGGACCTTTCCAGACCAGGGCTAAAACACGTGTCCCCTGCATTGGCAGGCAGATTCTTAACTGCTGCGCTACCAAGGAAGCCCCATTATCTCTTTAAATAGTACCCCTCTTCCATTCTCTGTGTTAGACCTTTACTTTCTAGCCTTGGTTCTAATATGCTACCTAACAGTCTTCTGAGTTTCATTTCATCGTCATCTCAACAATGTTTTTCATATTTAGAATTTTTCCTTTTTCATTTTTACTTGTTCTTTCCTAATACATGTTTTAATTGGTAAACTTTTTGTACCCTTTATATCTTTAATCATTACAAGTAGAGTTGCCACATGTAACACTTTATATAATATTCTATATGTATATTCTATATATGAAAAGTACAAATATCTCAAGGTTCTAACGCTATCATCTGTTGGTCCTAGAATTCTAAGTCAGAGTGGCTAGTTCCTCATACATTTAAGAATCTTTGTGGGATTATTTCTTGATCTTAATTGCAGGAGTTCTATAGTCCTTAATTGAGAATTGGGGAAACTTTTCTGGAGAGAAGATTTGCTCCTGCAGATAGACAGGGGATGCAACTAAACTGGGTTCACTTCAGGTCCCCTGAGCATTTCAGCTCATCATAGGAGATCCAAGCTCTCTCACTACATAACATGATGCCTGGAAATTCACCATCAGAAAGTTATACCTAAGGATTCTGAAGACATTTATATTTTTAGTAAGTTTGTTAAAATGCAAATACTTCTGTGGTGGACAATACCTTTGAGTTATGAGGTGCCTTTCAAAAAAAGGACCAGTTGAAAGATTAATAGAGCGATGTCCTACAAGGCTTCTTAAAGCTGGTTTTCAAAGGACTTCTCTCATGACAGTAGAAAGAAATATATTTTATGACTATATATTGATAGAATAAAGATGACAAATTAATTTCACCTCACATGCTGCTCCAATCTGGTGATAGGGGTTGTCTGGAGTGCTGTATCGAGAAGGAATCTGATGCCTTTTTGGGCCCCAGCAGAAGTAAATGCCATAAAAACCTGGTAATGTAATAATGGCACTGCCTGTGTGCCAGGCACTGTTCTAATTGCTTTGCATGTGTTAATTAATTAAATCCACCCAATAATCTTATTATCAGGTGTTGTTATTTTATATTTACAGCTAAGGAAATGGACATTGGTTTAATAACTTGCCTGAAGTCACACAGCTAGTAAGTGATGGAGCTAAGTGCTGAACATGGAACACCTAGCTTCAAGGCTGCCTGCATAATCCTTAAGCAATAATGCTCTGTAAATTAGAGCAGATAAATGGAATGAAAGGGACAAAGCAATTTGTCTCCCCTCTGTGCATACAGTGATGCAAAACTAGGACTTCTAAATGCTTTATCTTTAGATACCATGTGAAATAGTTTCTAAGCACTTCTAACGCTATCTGGTGCTACTTCCAGTCTAATATCTGATCAGAAATAAAAGGCTCTTCAACTGACACAGATGTCACTTGGGACAAGAGACCCCCATGGCATGACTCTTGATTGATTCACGAAGAGTGGCCAAAACTGAGGTATGAGCCATAAAGCCCCATGGCTGGTGCTACCTGCTTTTAACACATAAAGAGTCCTCACACACTCAACCAAGAATCGTATGATACACAGTGATCAGTAATAAGTACTGATCTTGGGCAAATGCTTCTGGTAAACCCTTCATCTAAATCTAAGGTTAAAATAGCACCAGATCTGCGAACAGAATACTTCTTGGAATATTTGTTTGTGATTTTTTTTCTTTTACAATATGCCTATCCCACCAGACCACGAAGTCTCCAAGACCAAGTCTAGGGCACATTCTCATCTGCACCCACAGCCTGGCAATATGCACGACAAGTAGTTGGTTCTCAATTTTTTGTGCATGGGGTGAATGAGTGGTGGATGGGTGGTGTTCCGTCTAAAACCAGAAGATAGTCTATAGGAATGCAGAATGTCGGTGTTCAGATCCCAAGCCTTCTGTGGAGATACCAACTGCTTTTGATTCTTAAGTAAGAAAGGGCAAAGTGAGATACACTTACACATACACACACACACACACACACACACACACACACACACACACATTCACAGTTTGACTGACTTGGTTTAACAGTTACTAAAACGCACTCCCAGGCTAAAAGGTAGGGGAAATTTTCAAGGACAAGATGTCCCCTCCCCTCCCAGTAAATTTTTCACCGTATCAGAAGTATTTTACATTTCCAATTTATATTTAATTTTGAGAAATTTAAAACAGCATAATTTCTTGTTTAAAAATGTAGAAATAGGTGGAGGGCCATAGTCACCCTGTATACACTTTTTAAGGAGCTTGGGATAATTGATGTATACACACACACACACACACACACACACACACACACACGCAAGTTAAAAATGGAGAAATGCACACACATCTCTGGGTTTCCAGAACCACAAAAAGTGACCACGTGCTTCTCTGATGTTTCAACATTGTCTCCAGGGACATATGTGATATGTTTCCCACACTTACAGCACCTCTCTTAAAGTTATTCATAAGGTTTTTCTACCTGTAGGATACATGTCATCTTCTCACATCCATTTATATCATTTATTCATACATATCTTGAATAATAAATTGGCAAGTATTTTGTTTTTCTCATTCATATGGTGCTTGCATTATGGCATGTTCCCCTTTGGCAGAAGTTTCACAATTACAGGCCCTCAAAGATATAAACAAAAAAAATGATATATTTATAAAATATATATCATATATATGTATAAAAACAAATGTATATTTATATATAAATACATATATATATGTATACATAGTTTTTTCCATCCTTATGTCACTTGAGGACATACAGTAAAATGATTTTGTTATCCAATCACAAGAAAATTAGCAACCTTGATAAAAATTATCTGGGCAAGTAATGAAAATTTTAGTTAATCAAAAAAAAATTATTTCTAAAAGTACTATGTTATTTCCTGCCCTCTAAAACTGATTCCAATAGACATAACTTAATCTTTTGTTGGTAACTTTAGGATGAAGATTGCTTACTCCTCGATTTTATAGGACACCTATGACCAAAGTTACTTATTCAATAAATGTCTATTGATTGTCTCTTGTGTTCAATGACAAAGTTAGACTCTGTGCTACCAACATTATAAAGCATCCCTGCCTCAACTGTCTCACAATCTGGCAGGGAATAGAGCTATACCTCCCTAGTTATTTGTAATATGAATACAGTAAAATAACTTTTTCATACATTAAAAAAAAATTTAGAAGGTATTTCACCTGATCCTTAAAAAGAAAAAACTCCCAACAGGAATAAAAGAGAGTTAAGACATTCTAGACAAGGAGAATGGCATATGGCTGCAGCATAGATTTGAAGAGGTGACAAAGGGGGGAAATCAAGGGGGAAAGTTAGTAAAGAGGCTAAATGAATAGTGGTTAATATCATGAATTTGGAATCAGACCACCTCATTTCAAGTCCCAAATCCCCCACTTATTAACTTTACACCTGGGTAGGTTTTACCCTTTCTGAGCCTGTTTATTTATCTGCAGTTGTTGTGAGAATTAAATGACATAACGAATGTGAAGACTATTGTTGAGGTCCCAGAACCCAACATTTGGAATATTTGGAACTACTGTTGTTGATTCATTATTTATGTCGTTATTATTAGAAGTGACCTGTAGTAATGTCTCCAGGGACATGTCTCTAAAGACAGTGTGGCAAAGAGACAGCTCTTCTGCCCCAAAGGCAACTTTTTCCACTTTTGCCCACCCCCACCACTACAATGGGCTCCCCTACCAATGCCCATTAGGCCTAAACATTGCTGATTTCTTACCTGGATCAACTATTGTCCTTACTTCTATTTTGTCACGGCCCTACGTTCTAAGAAAAAGTGGCAAAATTAGAAAATAAGAAAAGCCTATCTATGTTAAACTAAAAATAGGCTTCAACCGAATTCAGTGTTCCTACCCTCGCAGGATATTTCTATGCATTTTAAAGGTGCTCTTACTGAAATGATCTCTTAGACAAAGAATTCACTCTAATGGTGAGAATTTCAGATATAATGGCAGGCCTGAGGGAGAAATTTCCACACAGATACTTCCAGACCCCTCTAATGAATGATGAGTAGGTGGCTTCCTCCACCTACATGAAGAGCCATCTCTGCAGACAGCATTGCAGCTGGGTTCCAGTTTTGCATGCCATGAATTTCCAGTTACGTGGGTAGAAGATTCCATGGCACCATTCAGTTTATTCTTAGCATGTGTGGGTCATGCGTTATTCAGCATGATGAGACATCTCTGAATAATAAGGTGAAGATTATTTTTAAGGCCACAGCTAGCAAAACTGTAAATATTATTCAAAAGACAGAGCAGATGAAGCCATGAATACTCACAAGGCACAAGCAATAAAGTCAAGAAATTTTTATAAGGGATCTAAGAAGAACCAAACTGGTTCCTCCAATCTGCGAAACTCCAAATCTCATTGCACCTGAAGGCCTTGCAGGGCCCATTTATTGCCAACACATCCTTCTGCAGAATCCCTGGGCATCCCAGCTGCCAACATTTGATTCTTCATTAGCAACATTTCCAAACAACCTAGGAGTTTTCTAGGATCAGATAAATGAAGAATGCATAAACAAGAACTTCTTAATATGATTACGGGTCTTGCTCTGGAGGGAGGAAGGGACGCAGTAGAGTGATCCTTAGGCTGCTCATTAAAATAAGTCAGCTGCAGGTTGCTTAGGAGCCTGCTCCCCAGCAGCTTCTCCAAAGGAAGACTAGGCAGCTGGAGATGGTAGCTGATTAATAACATGACAGGTGTGGCTGATTGTC
Source organism: Neophocaena asiaeorientalis asiaeorientalis (assembly GCF_003031525.2). NCBI lineage: Eukaryota > Metazoa > Chordata > Mammalia > Artiodactyla > Phocoenidae > Neophocaena > Neophocaena asiaeorientalis. The sequence continues at coordinate 1,996,418 of NW_020172779.1, forward strand.
TCTAGGTGCCTTGACAAAAATATGTTCGTGCTGAAGCCACCATTCATTTTAAGTTAACACAAGGGTATGGTGTCTCGAAGTTTCCACGTTTACCAATTATAAGCTGAAACTATTAAGCGTTTTGAAAACTAGCCAGAAAGCAGGCACACTGAAAAGTCCTGACTACACCTCTCTTTATGGACATCCTTTTTTCTGATCTTGTGTTACAGCAAAAATAACTTCAATCCCTCTCACCACTGACACGTTATAATCTTAACTTGTAAACCCTAAGCAAAAATAAATACTAAATTTGATAACCTCTATTTCAAATAGAAAAGAGTGGTATTAAGGTTTTAAAAAAAGCCAACTGTTGTAAGTGAAATTAAATCTCTCCAGGAACCTTTATTTTAGAAAGGTTGGTATTCAAAGTTTGATTCCTCATGTTGAAACAGATGGGCAGAGCAGGAATAATCTTTACTGTGTATCACTTTAAAATTCACTATTTATGTGAAGGATTCATGTTTCTAAAGTACCAGTAAAATGTCTTTACTCTTCTTTTCCCACGTCTTTGAACATTTCAACTACTTTTGCGGTCTGAACCATCACTCCAAGGTGAATTACTTCTATTTCCACATTTCCTCTCCCACTCACTTCAGTTTAACAACGTTTCTGCTTACTGGTTCCGCCAGCTGTGTCTCTCACAGGAACCTCAAGCTCAAGCTGGTTGAAATGATTCATCCCCTTATCCAATAATTCAGCAAAACTTCTGGGCTTCTAATTGCTCTCGATGACATCTTCATGTCTGTAGTCACAGAGACTCAGAATCGCCAAGTCACTTTTGTCTCCCTTTTCCCTTCTTTCTTTACAGCAGGGTTTCTTCAACCTCTGCACTGTTGGCATTTTGAGCATGAAAATTCTTTGTCCAGAGAGGTAGGTTAGAATTGTTCTGTGCATTTTACAATGTTTGGCAGTATCCCCAGCCTCTTCCTACTAGTTGCCAGTAGGCAGTGCCCACTCCCCAATCTGTAACAACCAGAAGTGTCTCCAGACTTTACCAAGTATCCTCTGAGAGGAGAGAGGCAAAATCACCCGCCCTCCCCCAGCCAATTATAGTTGACACAGCCAACTTGTTCTACCTATTCTTCTCTTGCAGGTTCCTTGCATTATTTCTTTCTATCTCACTTCCATTTCAAGCCCTCACGTGACAATCAGAATGTGTGCTGTCTTTTTACAGTAATTTTTTGAGATGTACTGGATGGTGTCCCAAGACATGTCAAACTCAACAACCAACAACCAATCCAGGGGGAAAGAAAATCTAAAGAAAAGAAATCTGAGAAATAGTTCTGGTGACTCCAAAAAAGGTGGGAGTCTGAGGGCTTCAATGCTGATTTCATCTCTCACAGTTTAAGTTATAGGATTATTTTAGAATAGGAAAGACCCAATAAGAAGCCATCATTTAACTATTTAGACAATCTTGAACTGCAGTGTTGTGAACAAGGACACTGGGTTATAGCAAAGAATGTAAGTATGTACAGTGGAAAGAACATGGGTTGGGGGTGTTAGGGGGACCTGGTGTGAGTCCTGCCTTTGATAATCTGATGTTGGGGGATAAGAATATTTAACTCAGCAGATGTGTCATAAGGACTAGAATGATTTGTTGTTAATTGTTATTTCTATAGTATATCTTTTACCAGAAGGGAGTTGAGATAATAAGAAATGTGAAATACATGGCACATAGCAGGTGCTCAATAAATGTAAGCTGATAATAACATGAATACTTCATACTGATGCTGTTACAATAGCTTTAGATGAAATTAGGGTGATACTGTGATGGTTACATGAAGAATCTCATTAAGACAAAAACAACAGTGCTGAGGATACAGTCAGAATTTCCTAGGAAAAAAGAGGGACAAGAGTAGACTTGGAGTTAAGTGATGGACCCTCCTAGGTCCACCACTATAAAGTAATGGTAGTAATAAGATAGCTTTAAAATTGATAATCAAGGGCTTCCCTGGTGGTGCAGTGGTTGAGAGTCCGCCTGCCGATGCAGGTGACACGGGTTCGTGCCCCGGTCCGGGAAGATCCCACATGCTGTGAAGCAGCTGGGCCCGTGAGCCACGGCCGCTGAGCCTGCACGTCCAGAGCCTGTGCTCCGCACCGGGAGAAGCCACAACAGTGAAAGGCTCATGCACCGCAAAAAAAAAAAGAATTGATAATCAAAAGTTTACTAGCATCCCACAGATATGCACTAGTAATATTTCAACCTTTTATTATGAAAACAAAATTAAAACAATTACACTGGATCTTTGAGAATCAGCCTGAATTACCTTTCTAAATGCAACAAAGACGGTGAAGGATGGGTTTCTTGAGAGAGTCAGAAAACACCAGCAAAAGTGTGGTGTCACAGACACCAAGGGAAAAATTACCTCAGATGGAGCAGTCAATAAGATTAAGTGGTGCTGAATGATCAAATAAGAGTTTAAAGTGCCTGGCTGGAATGGGGGTCACCAAACTCATTAGGAAGGGCAATTTCAGTCTGATGGTCATGGTGGACACCAGACTCCAGTGCGCTGAAGACAGAATGGGAAGTGAAGTAGTCAAAATGGCAGGTATAAGCATTCCAATGAGTTTGACAGTGAAAGATAAAAGGAAGTTGAACGGCACAGTGGAATTGAGAGAGGTTTTCCTAAAAGTTGAGAAAGGCTCAATCACATTTAAATACTGAAGGGAAGAAGTTCGTTGAAATTTCAAGAAGAGGAATCGTGCAGTAGAACATGGTTCCTGAAAAGGCAAAAGCGTACGTGATCTTGAAGAAAGGTGGAGGTAGATTCGAAGGAAGAGAGTAGATTCATCTTTCATAGCAGCAAGCGGGAAGGGGGAAAGGGTGGCTCCTTGGGCACGGAGTCAGTCACAGGAAGTTGAAAAAGTTCCCATCTGATGACTTCCATTTTAATAAAAGAAGTTGCTACATCACCCATGCCTCTGACTCTTATAAATAAGATAGTATTTTTTCTTTTATCCATTTTTCATTTGCAAGAATAGAGGGACAAGAATGGTCAATAGTTAATTATTTAAGATGGTCAACGGTTACATAATATTATTGGTGTATTCTTTTGATAATCCATGGTTCTTTTTTTAAATCCATGAACCCACCATCTCACACATACACACACACACGCACACACACACACCCCAATTTGAACACAAAACAAGGTCTAAGCTGTCCTGTGACTCATCAGTATGTTCTCAAATTGATAACATTTATACTTGTTACAAATCGGTACAGGATACACTCAAATAATACGTGATCTTCGAGTTGAAGTGTTGAAGTAAATGTCTCTTGCAAAGATGTAGGGCTCTCTCATCAGGACACAGGGTACTGGAAAATCACCTGCTAAGAATGTGGCCATTATGTAGGTTTTGTGTGCAAAACAAAGGTAGATGAGACTGTACCTTGGCGGAGCTGTCTGACATGCCTCTGTCGCTGCCCAGGTGTTTCCCATGCCCTTGGCGGACTCGGGAAGGGGAGGAGCCTGCCAGACCAGTTGCAAAGTGCAGAACATGCCTCAGGGCCTCCATTCACAATCCAATTTGCCTCAGTGACTGTGCCCAGCCTTCACACCACAAAGCTGACCTTTCAACACAGGTAAGTTCAGCAACAATCACTTGGCCTCAGTCATCGATTCTGCCTCATGCCAGAAATTCTGTAGTCTCTTGGTGGCGGTGGCCACTTGGCAGCAATTTTCAGGAGGTCTGCTCTGGCATAGAATAAGGCTGTGTGTGTGTGTGTGTATCTTCTCCATAGTTAACAGGTGATGCTTGCAGGAAGGGAGGATGAGAAAAGATAGAGAAGGTCTGAATAGAAACAACACCTCTGTTCTCTTTCTGGCCATTGTCACAGCACCCTAGCTATGTCCTGACTTCAACAGGGATTTCTAAATACAAGGAAAAGGAAGGAAGGAGGGGGAAAGAAAAAAGGAAAAAAGAAGAGAGAGAATGCAAAAGCTGGGAGGCCTGAGAGGCTGAGTTAAAATCACCCTGGACGGGACTTCCCTTTTTGTTATAACTTTCAAACCTTCCATATTTATGATATTTACATTCCTATAACAAATTTCCCTAAATCAATGGAATAGCAAGGACTCTTTGTGGCATTTTTGAAAATATTTTTTTACTCAGGTCAACACAACACAAGGATAACTACTTGTTTAATATTACCAGCGTGGACAGGTAACTGGATAACTTGGGCCAAAATCTTCCTTTGTCAGATGACCAAAAGTTCACTTGACACTGAGCTGGGAAAGAAACAGAGACAAATGCTACAAACGGTCAAAAGTATCTCCTTTGTAAAGATGCTCCTTCCTCATATAATTTCCAAATGTGGTTCTACAGTAAAGAGTATATCCACTGTGCTTAATTGAAACGATTTTCATTTGGAAAACAAGCTCCTCTGTTCTTTTTTCACCTTAGGGAACTATACCTGCAATTGATTTCAAGAAGGAAGTGAATCTAGGTTAACTCCCCCCGCCCAGCACTGGAGGACCCCTTGCTCTAACTTCAGCTGGGAGAGAACTCAAAAGTAGCATCTAATGATGCTTTTAGTGCAGTCTCTGGCACAGAGTAAATGGTCACTAGCTGTTAGCTATTTTTATCCAATTGGAAGAAAAAGTCAACTGGTACTAAACAAAACCAAAGGCTGTGAATGTAGGGGAAAAAAGTAAAGGAACATAGGAAAGGCCAATGGCTATTTGTAAGTAATGGATATTTTTAAAAACACTGATGAAGCAGGGAAAATGGAATCCAAATTCCAGGGAATTAAAGAGCAGTTAACAGTAAGTGTACGGTAAGAAAATGGAGGCAAGGATAAGACTACTTTTGAGTTTGCCAGTACAGAGACATAAAAAGCCAGTATAATACAATAAAACACTATCTGGGCATAGAGTTCATCAGATGACCAAATGATTCCCCTTCAGAATGCAACATTTATTCTTATATCAACTGACCTTTTCTATATCAACTGACCTTTTCAACAGACATGCCCCTCTATATGCATATGTAAATACATGTGTATTACTTATTAATAATATGTGGATACATGTGACAGATAAATGAAAGCTTAAAACCCCAGACCAACTAAAACATGATATGAATTCTCAAAAACCACATGTTTTATTGCAATCATTGTTCTGTTTCCTGCCAAGGTCAACTCAAAGTTATCTTGCCATGTTTTGGATACTCTTCCTCTCCCAAAGTTAGAATGGTGTAATATGAATGCTCCTTTCACAAGTGGCCACCGATTCAGCTCAACATTTTACAGCTTGCTTCAATAGCCTTCTATCTGCAATTCTGTGAATGGGATCCTGCTCAGCCAAGTTCCCTTGGGACAATTTCTGGCTTTAATCCAAGTCCTTAGTGTTGATAACCCTCCTCGCTACTCAGCACTCACCAAAATTCATAGATGATGCTGTGAGGTTGTTCAAGAAGCTGAATGCAACTCAGGTAATTTGTTGTCCCTCATCTCTCCATTTGCCATGTTGCTGATTTGCTTTTTTCACATCATGCTTCCACTATATATTTTAGCTGTTTTTTTTTTAATTTCCCCATTTAACTGATCACCAGATTTCAGTTATCTGCAGTGAATTTCAAAGCCATCTAGGTACCTGTCCATATTTGCCTAACATCCCACCAGAACGCTCTCCTCATCCTTATGTATTTCTTCATCCACCACTTTGTCATTAACTTTCAACTTGACCTTCTTTAATTTTCTTCTTCTCATACCTCCATAATTTCCTCTATCTAAATTTCTCCCTATGGATTGGGAGTGAAGTTCTTATATGCAATAGGATTTATTTTTTAATTATAATTTGTATTATAAAGGTAATTAAAACACATTACAAATGATAAAAATTGGACAATCACTCCCAAACACACAATTACGTGTTTCCTTCATATTTGTTTTCTTGTGCATAAATTTAACTTAGTTGTGACTCTGCTTCAAATATTTTAAACAACGTAAATAATAAGCATATAAAATTTATAATAATAGTATGTATGTGGTTTTCTATAAATTTTTTCACTTAACATTATGACATAAGCATTTTTTATTGAAGTATAGTTGATTTATAATATTGTGTTAGTTTCACGTATATAGCAAAGTGATTCAGTTATATTTTTTCACATTATTTTCCATTATAGGTTATTACAATACATTAAACATTGGTCCCTGTGCTATACAGTAAGTCCTTGTTGCTTACCTATTTTATATATCGTAGGGTATATCTGCTAATCCCATACTCCTCATTTATCCCCTCCTTACCTCCCTTTCCCCTTTGGTAACCATAAGTTTGTCTTCTATGTCTGTGAGTCTGTTTCTGTTTTGTAAATAGCTTCATTTGTATTATTTTTTAGATTCCACATATAAGTGATATCATATAATATTTGTCTTTCTGTCTTAACTTCACTTAGTATGATAGTCTCTAGGTGCATCCATGTTGTTGCAAATGGCATTATTTCATTCTTTTTATGGCTAATATCCCATCATACACACACACACACACACATATATATATCATATATATATATATCATATATATATATACCACATCTTTAACTGTTCATCTGTTGATGGACACATAGGTTGTTTCCATGTCTTGCCTATTGTAAATAGCGCTGCCATGAACATTGAGGTGCATGTATCTTTTCAAATTAGAGTTTTCATCTTTTCCAGATATATGCCCGGGAGTAGGGTTGCTGAATCATATGGTAGCTCTATTTTTAGTTTTTAAGGAACTTCCATACTGTTTTCCCTAGTGGCTATACCAATTTACACTTCTGCCAACAGTGTAGTAGAGTTCCCTTTTCTCCACACCCTCTCCAGCATTTATTATTTGCAGACTTTTTGATGATGGCCATTCTGACCAGCGTGAGGTGACCTCGTGGTTTTGATTTGCATTTCTCTGATAATTAGCGATGCTGTGCATCTTTTCATGTGCCTGTTGGCCATCTCTATGTCTTTTTTGAGAAAATGACATAAGCATTTTTCATGCTGATAAATAGACTCCATAATTATGACTTTAATAGCTAGGTAACATGCCATAATATCAGCTACCTTATTGTTGGACATTTAATTTCCAATTACTTACTAGTATATAATAATGATGCTATGCATATATTAGTAGGTACAGCTTTTTCTCACATATTTTGAACTATTTTCTTAAGATAACATCCCAGCAGTGGAATTAGTTGGGTGCAAACACATATTTCCAAGTTACTTTCCAAAAGTCATACCATCTTGCTACCATTATGTGAGGCTACTAGTTTTGTTATATCCACATGAGCATAGAATGAATTAATGTCTAATGATGGTCTAATGTATTCATATTGTACTCCATAGTTGTTTGAGCTAAATTTATCAATCTGATGCAATTTCAAAATTTTTCCATGTTAATTTCTTCACCTTACAAACTCATGTTCAGAATGTTGCCCTAACCAAGTAATGATGCCAGAGAAAAGAGATAAAGTCAAGTAAAGTGTTTTGCTTTATTAAAAATTTTAACAACTTAAAGATGTGGTCTTGCTTATCATCTGTCTATAGAACAGGGAACTTGTTACTCATATTTTTCTCTTCTACCTATTATCAGGCGTAAAGCTCCATTATGTCATTATTTCACATTTAAATAACCTGAGTAATTAGCTTTATCAGTTAGAGATGACAGATGTGGTATGTTTAGTATAAAGACACTATAAAATCCAATACCCCTAAGTCTATCATAATGTTTTATTACATGAAACACCTCAAGAGATGGACCAGATCTCTTAATTGTTCTTCAGGTACTTAAAGGTAATTAAATCACATAAATGTGATATTTCAAATTGTAGCTATTCATTAACCCCTCCAGTGGCCACTCACATGCCAGCAAAATGGCCAGTATTAGAAGGAACCAGCCCTCGATGGCATTCATGTTGTATCTGTAATCTCACAGCAATATCTGAATCAATGTACAGAAACCCATTTTCTGTATCTCCTTATGCATCTTCCCCTCTTGAAAAAGGGGAAATGTGGACAAGTGACTTAATAGAAGTATATTAATGAGGTTTCCTTAAAAGTGACTGAGATGTTATGCAATTTTATCATGTGCACTAACAAATCTGTTGAATTTCCTTGGATTGTGTCAAAGATGCTTCAGGGGAGAAGTCAAAGTTCTCTTTTGCTTGCAATGTTGACAAATTATTGAGAACAAGTTGATGATGTTTACTGGCTCAGCAAAGAGTAACGATTTGTCTGAATTATGAAAGGTACAAATAATTGACAAAATTTGACTATAGGTCAAAGGCTGCCTCCACACAAGAAAGAGGACTCAAGGAATACACAACCCCTGCTCTGTGCAAGAGAGTCTACAAAATCTTTTCAGTTTTTCATAGATATTTTTTCTTTTTGTGGCTAATATTATACTTTTTGCTACTACTACATAACCAACAAATTTATTCAAACTTTTAAGGCATTTTCACTAATTGGTCTATTCTGCCAAATTTTGAACTTCGGCAAAATAACAAACCTATGCATAATAAACAAAGATAGACTTCTAAGTAATTAGCTCCAGAACAACTATGAAACATGATCATGAAATAAATGCACATAGACTTCTGGGTCCTTTGCCAATCAGGTACAAGAAGCCATACTTCTTGTAGAGGTTCAGCTATACTTCCTGTGTGGCAATTTCTCCAGATGACATTTTCAACCTTGTCTATTTTCTGGTCCTATTCCTAAGTACAGTGATGGAGATTCTCTGAAGATGTGTGGAGACAAAAAAAAAAAAAAATTGTCACAAAACCACAGTGTCCCATGTCCACTCATCATCCCTGGTGTTTTTCCTCTGGGTTTCACAGAAATACAAAGGCCCAAGAAAGCTAAAAGTCTCTTAACTCTCTTTCTTCTAGACATGATCCTACTTAAATCATTCTAGAAAGGGTTATCCCATTCTCCAGGGGAATGAATTTCACACCGTACTTAGAAGAATATTACCCTCATATAAGTAACAAGATGAACTGACATAGGCCACTTTGGAGAGTATGAAATCCCTGACATGTTGAATCATTCTAGGGAAACAATTTGAATGAATTCATTGGCATTACCCCTTTGAAGCACCTACACAATTTTCAGTATTTGAATGACAACTACAATAGTTTATGATTCCTGTAGTTTCCAGAGAGAAATAACATTTTTTGCACCTCATTAATCTCTTGATTTGTTTACACATGTCAGAGTCCTCAATTTAGCCAATACATTGCTTGGCAATCTCAACCAAGCATTGCTCCACTTCTCATGAAAGACTAAGGCTTTTTTTTTTTTTTTTTAGTTTTTGGAAGGAGAAGATTTCTTGACAACACATAATACCTATTGGATAGTTCACTTGGTCAACTGGTCTGATACCAGAGATTTTTCCAGACCCAATTCTCTTTCATAGGCCTCAGTGTTAGGCAGAGAATATATAGCTCTTCTCTGGTGTTTTGTTCTCTAGAGAAAGAGTTACATAGAAATGCATAAATAAATGGAATTCTTACTCCCAATTTGACTGATACCTTCATTCTTACCCTGTCATTGGCTCTGCCATATTTCTTAGTAGTGTGTTTTGTGGTCAAGTGAGTTTAGTCTAAGACAAGTCCATAGGAATAGAAGATACAGGAAACACTGACTTTTGTTGGCCAATTTGTTTCTGCAGCAAGGCCATCATCCAAGACTTCTAATGTCCTCAACACATGTTCATAAATAGACCAGTGCATGAAATGAAAAGAGGCAAAATCCCTAACTTTGTGAACAGTGTCGGATCAGTTGATTTAATATTCCTTGGTAGTTAGGAAAGGGGAAAACTCCAAGAGCTCCTTCTCCTGGTAGAGAGATTTAGTTATCATATGCATATTTATTATACTCTCAAATCTTAGTAATAGAGCCAAGGATATCCCCATTTAAAGAGCTATAAACTGAAACTCAAAGAGATAGAGCCTCATATCCCATAGAAAGCCATCCGAGGGAACACATGGACCATGATTTCTTATTTTGCAACTCACTAGATTATTTTCCTTCCCATATGGCTGACTTGGTTGCTATCCAAATGAAGCAGGATCTTTTACCTAAAAAACAGCCTTTTCCAATTAACCAAATACATAATATAGAGAAGAGATTCTTTTAAAGAGTCAAGGACTGATCTCTCCTGGAGGCAAGCTACTGGATTTGAGGGACCAGAGGCCAAATGGGTAATGACAAATTCCAGGTTTTCATGTTTTGGTTCCTTGAGCGCCTGAAAGCATATGGAATGAGATTCTTTTCTGAGATGCTGCAGTGATGACAGGGAGAAATGTTCAAACTCACAGGATTTTAAGGAATGAAATGTATAGGGAGTTTTTGGGAGAACAATGGTAGAAAAAAGTAATATAAGATCTGTCAGAAAATATCCTCAACTCTTACTATACAATTTGCCTTCTAAGAAAAACAGTCTTGACTCATGAAAGATGGTTTCATGGAAAAGAATAACTGGCATGCAGTACCGATAAAGCAAAAATTGTAAACAAGTAAGCTAAAATGGAGGGGGAAATTAAGAGAAATAAAGAAGACAAGGCTTAAAGGAAGTTTATGGGTTTCCAAAATAGATTTGCTCTGTTTTCTGTGCATGGATTTTGGACAAATCACTTTATTTTCATTAGTCTCCTTCTACCTAATGTGAAAATTAGGTTATTTGGGCAGACGACAGGAGGTGATTTTGACAATCACTGAGCACAATGCTTACCATATAGTGGCCAACAGATGTTAATTTCTCCAATGATGTGAGTCTAGTCTATAATCTCATTTAATGAAACACAGCTTATCTTATACACATTGTCCATTGAAGCAAGTAGCTGAAATTTAAAATGCACTAACAAAGATGAGACAGTATTTGAATAATTATGAGGTCCACTAAATAGATTATAAATTAACTCCAGGTTCTTGTTCTTACATTGAAACCCTTGAAACATTGTAATATACTTATTTTAAATGAAAAAACATCTTTGGATACAATTCTGGATATCTCAGCATATTCTTTTCTTACATTACTGTAGGTATAGGAATGTGCCTACTTCAAAACTAATCTGTGAAAAGTAATCAAACTGGACTTCCCTGGTGGCACAGTGGTTAAGAATCTACCTGCCAATGCAGGGGACAACGGTTCGAGCCCTGGTGCAGGAAGATACCGCATGCCACGGAGGAACTAAGCCCGTGCGCCACAACTACTGAGCCTGCGCTCTAGAGCCCACAAGACACAACTAGTGAAGCCTGCGTGCCTAGAGCCTGTGCTCCAAAACAAGAGAAGCCACCTCAACGAGAAGCCCGCATACCACAACAAAGAGTAGCCCCCGCTCACCGCAACTAGAGAAAGCCCACGCACAGCAACGAAGACTCAATGCAGCCAAAAATAAATAAATAAATTTATTTTTAAAAGAAAAAAGTATTCAGATTAATTCATTCGTTTAGAACTGACAGGTAACACAAATGAGACTAGTTCGAATTAGTCAGATGTCAATTCAAAACTACATTTGGCCAAGGGAATGTGGATCAATCATTTCTAGATTACTCAATTTTTTCAGAATAAGACAAAAATCATATGTAAAATCCACTGATTTAAATGTATTCTCAAAGATTTTTAACATTGCATGGTATGAAATACTCCTAACAGAGCCCTGAATGTAGCTGATAGGTCACTGCTTTGAAATCGATGATGTAATACGATTCAAGGAAGTTGTCGGCTGTCACAGGGAAAATCTAAGATTCTAAATCATTACTATACACGGGACATGAAGTAGTAGCAGCCTTTGAAAATGAAAGGTCACAAATGGTTTGGTTACTCTTGAAAGGAAATCTCAGTAACTTAGTTTCCTTTAGTAACTCAGCATTAGTTAATTATGTAAACCCTTCTTATTCTCAAGGATCCACCTAAGAACCTATGGTTTGTCTTAATCAGTTACACTTAAAACTGTTAAATTATTAAACTGTAGTTATTGCTCACAAAGAGATACTTGGTGTGTTTTAATATGAATCATATATTCATATGGGATATTTAAGAAAGTATTTTTAAACAAGAAATTGCTATAAAAATATTAAGTATTCTTACCATTTTATTTTTTTTGAATTTTATGTTTTTATACAGCAGGTTCTTATTAGTTATCTATTTTATACATATTAATGTATATATGTCAATCCCAATCTCCTAATTCATCCCACCAACAACAACCCCACACCATGCTTTCCCCGCTTGGTGTCTATACATTTGTTCTCTACATCTGTGTCTCTATTTCTGCCTTGCAAACCAGTTCATCTGTACCATTTTCTAGATTCCACATATATGCGTTAATATACGATATTTGTTTTTCTCTTTCTGGCTTACTTCACTCTGTATGACAGTCTCTAGGTCCATCCACATCTCTACAAATGACCCAATTTCGTTCCTTTTTATGTCTGAGTAATATTCCACTGTATATATGTACCATATTTTCTTTATCCATTCGTCTCTCGATGGGCATTTAGGTTGCTTCCATGACCAGCCTATTATAAATAGTGCTGCAATGAACACTGGGGTGCATGAGTCTTTTTGAATTATGGTTTTCTCTGGGTATATGCCCAGTAGTGGGATTGCTGGGTCATATGATAATTCTATTTTTAGTTTTTTAAGGAACCTCCATACCGTCCTCCATAGTGGCTGTATCAATTTACATTCCCATCAACAGTGCAAGAGGGTTCCCTTTTCTCCACACCCTCTCCAGCATTTGTTGTTTGTAGATTTTCTGATGATGCCCATTCTAACTGGTGTGAGGTGATACCTCATGTAGTTTTGATTTGCATTTCTCTAATGATGAGTGATGTGGAGCAGCTTTTCATGTGCCTCTTGGCCATCTGTATGTCTTTTTGGAGAAATGTCTATTTAGGTCTTCTGCCCATTTTTGGATTGGGTTGTTTGTTTTTTTTATATTGAGCTGCATGAGTTTTTTATATATTTTGGAGATTAATCCTTTGTCTGTTGATTCGTTTGCAGATATCTTCTCCCATTCTGAGGGTTGTCTTTTCATCTTGTTTATGGCTTCCTTTGCTGTGTAAAAGCTTTTAAGTTTCATTAGATCCCATTTGTTTATTTTTGTTTTTATTTCCATTTCTCTAGGAGGTGGGTCAAAAAAATCTTGCTGTGATTTATGTCAAAGAGTGTTCTTCCTATGTTTTCCTCTACGAGTTTAATAGTGTCTGGTCTTATAGTTAGGTCTTTAATCCATTTTGAGTTTATTTTTGGGTATGGTGTTAGGGAGTGTTCTAATTTCATTCTTTTACATGTAGCTGTCCAGTTTTCCCAGCATCACTTAATGAAGAGACTGTCTTTTCTCCATTGTATATCCTTGCCTCCTTTGTCATAGATTAGTTGACCAGAGGTGTGTGGGTTTATCTCTGGGCTTTCTATCCTGTTCCATTGATCTATATTTCTGTTTTTGTGCCAGTCCCGTATTGTCTTGATTACTGTAGCTTTGTAGTATAGTCTGAAGTCAGGGAGCCTGATACCTCCAGTTCTGTTTTTTTCCCTCAAGATAGCTTTTGCTATTCGGGGTCTTTTGTGTCTCCATACAAACTTTAAGGTTTTTTGTTCTAGTTCTGTAAAAAATGCCATTGGTAATTTGATAGGGATTGCATTGAACCTGTAAATTGCTTTGGGTAGTATAGTTATTTTCACAATATTGATTCTACCAATCCAAGAACATGGTACATCTCTCCTTCTGTTAGTGTCAGCTTTGATTTCTTTCATCAGTGTCTTATAGTTTTCTGAGTACAGGTCTTTTACCTCCTTAGGTAGGTTTATGCCTAGGTATTTTATTCTTTTTGTTGCAGTGGTGAATGGGATTGTTTCCTTAATTTTTCTTTCAGATCTTTCGTTGTCAGTGTATAGGAATGCCAGAGATTTCTGTGCATTAATTTTGTATCCTGCAACTTTACCGAATTCAATGATTAGCTCTAGTAGTTTTCTGGTGGCACCTTTAGGATTCTCTATGCATAATATCATGTCACCTGCAAACAGTGACTTTTACCTCTTTTCCAATTTGTATTCGTTTTATTTCCCTTTCTTCTCTGATTGCCATGGCTAGGACTTCCGAAACTATGTTGAATATGAGTGGTGAGAGTGGATATCCGTGCCTTCTTCCTGATCTTAGAGGAAATGCCTTCAGTTTTTCACCATTGAGAATGATGTTTGCTGTGGGTTTGTCGTATATGGCCTCTATTATGTTGAGGTAGGTTCCCTCTATGTCCACTTTCTGGAGTGTTTTTATCATAAATGAGTGAATTTTGTCAAAAGTTTTTCTGCATCTATTGAGATGATCATATGGTTTTTATTCTCCAGTTTGTTAATATGGTGTATCACAATGACTGATCTGCATATATTGAAGAATCCTTGCATCCCTGAGATAAATCCCACTTGATCATGGTGTATGATGCTTTTATTCTGTTGTTGACTCTGTCTTCTAGTATTTTGTTGAGGATGTTTGTTTAATAACTTTATTTATTTATTTATTCATTCATTCATTTATTTATTTATTTTTGGCCATGTTGGGTCTTCATTGCTGCACGTGGGCTTTCTCTAGTTGTGGTGAGCGGTGGCTACTCTTTGTTGCACTGTGCAGGCTTCTCATTGCGGTGGCTTCTCTTGTTGTGGAGCACAAATTCTAGGCATGTGGGCTTCTGTAGTTGTGGCATGTAGGCCTAGTAGTTGTGGCTTGTGAGTGCAAGAGCGCAGGCTCAGTAGTTGGGGTACACGGGCTTAGCTGCTCCGCGGCATGTGGGATCTTCCCGGAGCAGGAATTGAACCCATGTTCCCTGTATTGGCAGGTGGATTCTAAACCACTGTGCCACCAGGGAAGTCCCTTGTTGAGGATTTTGGCATGCATATCCATCAGTGATACTGGTCTTTAATTTTCATTTTTGTAGTATCTTTGTCTGGTTTTGGTATCAGGGTAATGGTGGCCTCATAGAATGAGTTTGGGAGTGCTGATCCCTCTGCAGTTTTTTGGAAGAGTTTGAGAAGGATGGGTGTTAGCTCTTCTCTAAATGTTTGATAGAATTCACCTGTGAAGCCACCTGGTCCTGGACCTTGGTTTGGTGGAAGATTTTTAATCACAGTTTCAATTTCATTACTTGAGATTGGTCTGTTCAGATTTTCTGTTTCTTTCTGGTTCAGTCTTGGAAGGTTATACGTTTCTAAGAATTTTCCATTTCTTCCAGGTTGTCCATTTTATTGGCATAGATATGCTTGTAGTATTCTTTTATGATGCTTTGTATTTCTGCAGTGTCCACTGTAACTTCTTTTTATTGATTTGAGTCCTCTCCCTCTTTTTCTTAATGAGTCTGGCTAAAGGTTTATCAATTTTGTTTATCTTCTCAAAGAACCAGCTTTTAGTTTTTGATCTTTGCTATTATTTTCATTGTTTCTATTTCATTTATTTCCGCTCTGATCTTTATGATTTCTTTCCTTCTACCAACTTTGGGTTTTCTTTGTTCTTCTTTCTCTAGTTCCTTCAGGTGTACAGTTAGATTGTTTATTTGAGATTTTTCTTGTTTCTTGAGGTAGGATTGTATTGCTATAGATGTTCCTCTTAGAACTGCTTTTGCTGTACCCCATAGGTTTTGCATGGTCGTGTTTTCATTGTCATTTGTCTCTAGGTATTTTTTGATTTCCTCTTTGATTTCTTCAGTGATCTCTTGGTTATTTAGTAACGTATTGTTCAGCCTCCATGTGTTTGTGTTTTTTACATTTTTTTCCCTGCAATTTAATTCTAATCTCATAGTGCTGTGATTGGAAAAGATGCTTGATACGATTTCAATTTTCTTAAATTTACTGAGGCTCGATTTGTGACCCAGGATGTGATCTATCCTGGAGAATGGTCCATGTGCACTTGAGAAGAAAGTGTATTCTGCTGCTTTGGGATGGAATGTCCTATAAATATCAATTAAATCTATCTGGTCTATTGTGTCATTTAAAGCTTGTGTTTCCTTATTAATTTTCTGTCTGGATCATCTGTCCATTGGTGTAAGTGAGGTGTTAAAACTCCCTCACTATTACTGTGTTACTGTCGATTTCATCCTTTATAGCTGTTAGCATTTGCCTTATGTATTGAAGTGCTCCTATGTTGGGTGCATATATATTTATAATTGTTATATCTTCTTCTTGGATTGATCCCTTGATCATTATGTAGTGTCCCTCCTTGTCTCTTGTAATACTCTTTATTTTAAAGTCTAATTTATATGATATGATTATTGCTACTCCAGCTTTCTTTTGATTTCCATTTGCATGGAATATCTTTTTCCACCCCCTCACTTTCAGTCCGTATGTGTCCCTGGGTCTGAAGTGGGTCTCTTGTAGACAGTATATAGATAGGTCTTCTTTTTGTATCCATTCAGCAAGCCTATGTCTTTTGGTTGGAGCATTTATTCCATTCATATTTAAGGTAGTTATTGATATGTATGTTCCTATTACCATTTTCTTAATTGTTTTGTGTTTGTTTTTGTAGGTTCTTTTCTTCTCTTGTGTTTCCCACTTAGAGAAGTTCCTTTAGCATTTGTGTAGAGCTGGTTTGGTGGTGCTGAATTCTCTTAGCTTTGGCTTGTCTGTAAAGCTTTTGATTTCTCCTTTGAATCTGAATGAGATCCTTGCTCAGTAGAGTGATCTTGGTTGTAGGTTCTTTCCTTTCATCACTTTAAATATATCATGCCACTCCCTTCTGGCTTGTAAAGTTTCTGCTGAGAAATCAACAGTTAACCTTATGGGAGTTCCCTTGTATGTTGTCATTTTTCCCTTGCTGCTTTTAATAATTTTTCTTTGTCTTTAATTTTTGTCAATTTGATTACTATGTGTCTTGGCATGTTTCTCCTTGGGTTTATCCTGCCTAGGACTCTGTGCACTTCTTGGACTTAGGTGGCTATTTCCTTTCCCACGTTAGGGAAGTTTTTGACTACAATCTCTTCAAATATTTTCTCAGGTCCTTTCTCTTTCTCTTATCCTTCTTGGACCCCTATAATGCGAATGTTGGTTCGTTTAATGTTGTCCCAGAGGTCTGTGAGATTGTCTTCATTTCTTTTCATGCTTTTTTATTTCTGCAGCAGTGAATTCCACCATTCTTTCTTCCAGGTCATTTATCTGTTCTTCTGCCTCACTTATTCCACTATTGATTCCTTCTAGTGTATTTTTCATTTCAGTTATTGTATTGTTCATCTCTGTTTGTTTGTTCTTTCATTCTTCTAGGTGTTTGTTCTTTAATTCTTCTAGGTCTTTGTTAAACACTTCTTGCATCTTTTCAATCTTTGCCTCGATTCTTTTTCTGAGGTCCTGGATCATCTTCCCTATCATTATTCTGAATTCTTTTTCTGGAAGGCTGCCTATCTCCACTTCATTTAGTTGTTTTTCTGGGGTTTTATCTTCTTCCTTCATCTGGTACATAGTCCTCTGCCTTTTCATTTTGTCTATCTTTCTGTGAATGCGGTTTTCATTCCACAGGCTGCAGGACTGTAGTTCTTCTTGCTTGTGCTGGCTGCCCTCTGGTGGAAGAGGCTATCTAAGAGGCTTGTGCAAGCTTCCTGATGGAAGGGACTGGTGGTGGGTAGAGCTGGGTGTTGCTCTGGTGGGCGGAGCTCAGTAAAACTTTAATCCACTTGTGTGCTGATGGGTGGGGCTGACTTCCCTCACTGTTCATTGTTTGGCCTGAGTGGACCCAGCACTAGAGCCTACAGGCCCTTTGCTGGGGCTAATGTCGGTCTCTGGGAGGGCTCACGCCAAGGAGTACTTCCCAGAACTTCTGCTGTCAGTGTCCTTTTCCCCACGGTGAGCCACAGCCACCACCACCACCACCGCCCCCCTGTGCCTCTGCAGGAGATCCTCCAACACTACCAGGTAGGTCTGGTTCAGTCTCCTATGGGGTCACCGCTCCTTCTCCCTGGGTCCTGATGCACACATACTTTGTGTGTGCCCTCCAACAGTGGAGTCTCTGTTTCCCCCAGACCTGTTGAAGTCCCACAGTCAAATCCTGCTAGCCTTCAAAGTCTGATTCTCTGGGAATTCCTCCTCCCGTTGCCAAATCCCCAGCTTGGGAAGCCTGATGTGGGGCTCAGAACCTTCACTCCAGTAGGTGGACTTGTGTGGTATAATCTGTCTCCAGTCTGTGAGTCACCCACCCAGCGGTTATGGGATTTGATTTTATTGTGATTGCACCCCTCCTACCGTCTCACTGCGGCTTCTCCTTTGTCTTTGGATGTGGGGTATCTCTTTTGGTGAGTTCCAGTGTCTTCCTGTTGATGACTGTTCAGCAGTTAGCTGTGATTCCAGTGCTCTCGCAAAAAGGAGTGCAACTATGATTTTACAGTTTCCTATGACCACTCAAGAAGAATTATCCAAAAGATATCAGAGCACAGCTCCAATATGCTTACAAACTTTTCCACCCAGTTTTCCCTGGTAGAGCTTCATATATATTGATATAACAGTTCTAGGGCAACTCAGCAAACGTCAATCAGCCAAAAGCCCATTCACCAAAAATCAATGGGTTGAATGAACAATTTGCTAAATTTTTTATCTAGCGTAGGCATTTTTTCCCCAATCCTCCCATGAATATGAATAACAGCCATAGAACATTATACATAAAAATAACTTAATAAGACAGTGAAAGACAGAAGTAGGCAGAGTAGCTAGGGGCTTTGGAATTACATAGTGGTGAGCTCCCTGTGCTTTCTTTTTGCCTCATATATCCAGATTTGGAACTGAAGAAGCTAACAATCCTGAGATACCAACAAGTGCAGATAATTTTTTTTTAAAAAAAGAAAGCAAGCCTCAACAAAGCCAGTTGTCTCTCTAGCCAAAGGACCAGAAAGGGGCTGCCTAGAAAAAACATGTAACTTTTAGACAACAGTCTCTCTACTTCTGCCAAACACCACAGGGGGTTAAAAAAAAAACAACAGCTGTGCCCACATCCCCACCCAGGCCAGCAAAGGCCTAGCAGAGAGTCTCAGTTTCCACCCCCACTTGAGAGTAAGGAGGCACCCTGCCCCTTCCACTTTGGAGTGATGTCACAGGACAACTAGTAGAATTAGGACTTTCACCACCACCCAGTGGTAACGAGGGCACTGCCTGCCCCCTGCCCAGTGGTGTTAGTGGAAACCATGTGGCAAGCAATCATGAAGCACTCTGACTTCTGCCAGCCAGGGAGTTATCATGGAGGTCTAGTGTGCAGCAGGAACTCCCAATCCCTTTCAGTAGTACCCAGGAGATACCCCATCCTTGCTCAAGTGTCAATGGAGGCCAGTGGAGAACCTGGACTTCTACCCTCACATTGCAAGAAAGAGGTGGCACCTCCTCCCTCTTACCCTTATTTTGAGCAGAGTCAAAATAAGCCAGTTAAAACAGAAGGTTTAAATACGATTCAGAGTTGTATAATACCCAAAACGTCCAGATTTCAACCAAGGATCACACATCATATCAATAATCAGGAATATCTCAAATGGAACGAAAGAAGACAATCAACAGATGCCAACACTGAGATAACAAGGATGTTAGAATTATCTGAAAAAGATTTTTAAAGGAGCCATCATAAAAAGGCTTCAATGGACAATTATGAATACAGGCATACCTCAAAGATATTGTGTGTTAATCTTCAGACAACTGCAACGAAGTGAATCATATGAATTTTTTGGTTTCCCAGTGCATATAAAAGTTCTACTCACACTATACTGTAATCTATTAAGTGTGCAATAGTGTTGTGTCTAAAAAATGTATATACCTTAATTAAAAAATTTTTCTTGCTAAAAAATGCTAACACTCATCCAAGCCTTCAGCAAGTCGTAGTAGTAACATCAAAAATTACTGACTACAGATCACCATAACAAATATAATAATAATAAAAATGTTTGAAACATTGTGAAGATCACAAAAATGTGACACAGAGACACAAAGTGAGTAAATGTTGTTGGAAAAAATGGCACTGATAGACTTGCTTAACCCAGGGTTGCCACAAACCTTCAATTTGTAAAAAACACAATATCTGAAAAGCACAATAAAGCAAAGCACATTAAAACGAGTTATACTCATAAACTTGAAACAGATACAAACTGGAAGATCTCAGCAAACAAAAAGTTGATATAAATAAAACCAATTGGAAGTTTAAGTACTGAAAATTATAAGAACCAAAATCAAAAACTGAATAGATGAACTCAAGAGCAGAATGGAAGAGATAAAGATAACAATCACCAAATTAGAAGACAGAAATTACCCAATCTGAAAAACAGAGAAGATAGACTGAAAAAATTAACAGAGTCTGAAGGAACTGTGGGACTATAACAAAAGATGTAACATTTATGTCATCAGAGACCCAGAAGAAAATGAGAAAGAGGGCAGGACTAAAAAGAACTCAAAGAAATAATGGCTGAAAACTCCCAAATACGGCAAAAAGATACAAATCTACAAATTCAAGAAGCTAAGTGAATCTTAAACAGGATAAATCCCAATAAATTCACATCAAGACACATCATAGTCAAATTTATGAAAACTAAAAACAAAGAATAAATCTTAAAAGCAATGAGAGAGAAATACCCTACCAATAATTGGAGGGGGAGAGGAATCTAATAACAGCACATTTCTCATCAGAAGTCCTGGAGACCAAAAGGAAGTCACCAAAAAGTTTTCAACTGATGAATTAAAAGAACTATCGTCCCAGAATCCTATACTCAGTGAAAAATCTACTCTGGAAAATAGTTTCTTAAAGAATAAAACATGTAACTATAATATAACCCAGCTGTTGTGCTCCTTAGCACTTATCCCAAAACAATGAAAACTATGTACACACAAAAACCTATACACAAATTTCACAGCAGCCTTATTTGTACTAGCCTAGATTTAGAAACAACCCAGATATTCTTCAATGGTGAATAGTTAAACCATAGTATATTCATGCCATGGAATACTACACAGCAATAAAAAGGAACAAAATATTGACATATACAAAAACCTGGATGTATCTCCTGAGAAGTGTACTGAGTGAAAAAGGCCAGTCTCAAAAGGTTATGTACTAAATGTTTCCATTTATATGTCATTCATGATATGAAAAAAAATTACAGAAATGGACAGCAGATTAATGGTTGCTAGGAGTTCAGAAGCTGGTGGGGACAGGAGGGAGTGAATGTGGAGATATCGGTGGTGACAGAAACGTTCTCTGTTTTGACTGTATCACTATCAATATCTTGGTTGTGATAATGTACTATAGTTTTGCAAGATGTTACCACTGAGGGGAACTAGGTGAAGGGTACACAAGACCTCACTGAATTATTTCTTAGAAATACATGTGAATCATATTAAAATAGTTTAATTAAAAAAAATAAATCTGATAGGGTAAGACTCTCATTCTTCTTCAGATGACTTTTCCTGGCTTTTCCTAATACATTTTACTGTCACCAAGTCCATGACACTTCACAAAAGGGCTTGGCAGACAGTGGTTGTAGATAAATACAAGTTAGAACTGGAGGGAAAATAAAAAATAAGCAGGAACCAAGTGATAACTACAGCTGACAGACCGGTTTACGAGGACATATGGGCCAACCCTATGGGGACCCCTAAAAATAACTGGGAAACACTCTGACCACAGACTCTTTGGACTAATAAGGACTCACTTGATCATTAAAAGTAATTGTGACTTTGTTTTAAAACCATAGGCTAGTAAAAATTGAAACATTTATGTTTTAACAATTCCCCCTGACCTTGACCAGCAGATTCATCTAGTGCTTATTTCATTTTTCTAGTTAAATAAATAAAATACTTCAAGGAGAACATTTCCCAGAGAAGGCTAATATTGTAAATTCTCCAAGGTACAGATTAGCAATTTCATTATGATCCCCACAGGCATTCACCAGTTCTTCTCCGCATGTGGTATAAAGCCAGGTGTTATACAAAGGAAGTAAAGAAAGGGGGTTGGAGCCTTTGAGAATTACAACGAAAAACTGAAAAGACACAGGAAAGAAACAGTCAACCACCTAAACACTAAACTGTGCTCTTACATGCACACAGCACTACCAACGCCACCAGTAGCCCGTGAAACTATACCCCCCCATCTCTTCACGTTTATGTTGGGCTTAGTTGCTTCCATTCCTGCCCGAGCCACCTGGGCCTCACACCTATCTGGACTGCATACCTGAAGCAGCAGTAAGGGGTAGTCATTTGTCCACACAACAAAGATTTACTCAGGGCTTACCATGTGTCATAGTCCATGGTAATTATTAGGGTTATAAAGAAGCATGAAATATGGCCTTAGCTCTCAAGCCCTGGTATAAAGTAGACATGTCAACAAATAATGCAAATGAGAGTGATTAGTACAACCTTACACATATGGACAGGGTTGACCAGAAGCATGAAAAAGAGAGGGGGCGATTCTGCCACACAAGGAACATCCAATGTATGAGCGTTATCACCTGTACTTAGGCCAATCTCTTTCTTTGAAGCAATGAGATCAAATGGGGTTGTCACTGGTATGACGACAGGGCACCTGCCTATTTCCTTGGGAGGTTATGAAGTTCAAGGGTATAATCTATACAGGGGCTGAGATATATGTCCAATTGGCACAAATTTATCTGTAATGCTAAGCAAGTCCCGTAGCTTTTCTGAATCCCATTTCCCTCACATGTAAAACAAGAGAGTGTACTGGGCTCTAAAAGACAATCTCAGCTAGAAGTCACTGCTTAATCACCAACTAGTATTTATAAAGGGCAATCAGAACAATCCCCTCCTCTAACTTCTAGCTATGTGAACTTGGGCAAGTCACTCTCAATGCCTCAGTTTTCTCACCTCTAAAGCGGGCACAATAATAAGACATCTCATAGGGCTGTCGGAAAGATTCAATGTGTTCAGATACGTAAAGTGCTTAGAAGAGCACCTAGCTCATGCTAACTGTTATATAAAGATTACCTATTGCTATTGTAATAGTTTTTTATTATAGATTACCAATGATATTTAATTATCACATTTAAAGCACTGAAATACTTGATTGTAAATGTACAAACTGTTTGCATATTCTTTCCAACAGTCACCATTAGGAATTCCTAACTTAATACATTAACGAGTCAGATTCTGACAAAAGCACACTCTTAAAAAATAAAACAGGTTTTTTTGGAAACCACATAACTTAGAGGGTGTTGCTATATTATTTAATCATATTTAAAATAATTCCCTCCTAACCACACACACACAAAAAAATGCATACATACTTCCAAAGCTGTCTAACCTCAAAATGACCCGAACACCTAATTTAGGATCCACTAGGTCCTTGCTATTCATGCGTAGTCGGCAGGCCAGCAGCATTGCAGCCGATGCAGTCGGTCTTATTTGGGGCTTAGGATTCTGCATTTGTATAAGCTTCAAGTGCTGCCTGTGCTGCTGGTCCACAAACAATACTTGGAGTAGCAAGACACTAAGCTGTGGCAATCAGAAACAGACTTCAAAATGACTGAAATGATTGAATTAGGTTCGCCAAAGTCCCGTTAATTGACCAAATCTGGAAAATGTCTTACTCGACACATTGTACAATCACAACCATGTTTATAAAGTATCTCAGAACTTACATGGAACTCTGACAGGAGTACATATATAAACATAAGAGGTTCCATATTGGCAGACATGTTGCTTGTGATTTAATTTTTATAATAAAATTTTCACAGTTACAGAGATGAGCTAACATAGTCTTCATAAGTGGGCACACATGACACGGGGGAAATATACCAATATTAATTTGGATAACTGTCAGAAGGTCTTTATTGAAAGACATCACAATTACTGTGAAAGTGGGATTTCAATATAAGCATGGTGTTAAAAAGAGGTTGTGGTGCAATTTCTGCTTTTAAGATTATTAGTAGGGCTTGTGTTATTCCTATGAACAGAGTGAATCTGACCCTCAGAGCTGAGTCTGTCAGAATCTCAATAGTTAGCTATACAGTGTCTAAAGATTTAAATTAAAATTATATGTATCTCGTCAAAAAGAGTGGCCAGATTCCCGGCAGCTGGAACAGAGTACTGAGAGGCCCTACTTTTTGGGCGGACTTGAAATGAGAACTAAGACTTTTTCGTAAAGCACATGAAAATAGAATTTTGTTGAAGACAGACTGCGATGGTACAAAAGGGGGGTTTAGGAAGATGTGAAAAGCAAACTATTTGATGGCTGCAGCTCTTTACAACCAGCTCAGAGAAAGAGACCGAATAGTTATCTGCTTACTACAAAAGATGCAGCAAAGTTACTGCTCTCCAAGTTGCTGAGTACAGACGATGCTTGGATGAATGCTCCTCCAAACCTTGGAAGATGTATGACTTTGGGATTTCAGGGGTTTCCAAAAATACACGAAATGCAGAAAAACTTCCCTCCTTTGCCAAAACACATCAGCCCTTTGTTTACATTACATTTTCCCCTTCTATATGTTGGAAATAATAAGACCCCTCACAGCATTGATAAGATTGAACATAGGGGAAGGCAAGTGGGAGGCAGCTCAGTCGATTCTGTCTTGAAATCTTCTTTCACACCTCTCTCTGAAATGTAAATATGGACTCCGTCCAGCTCTCCCAGTCCCAATGACTTTGGCTGAGGGCGGTCGGTATGGAAGTCATTTCCCTTCTAGGTGCAGTAGCTGCTTTCCACAGACTCAACAAAGACACAAAATATCATTAACATCTGATTCTGAAAAGGTTGACAACCACTTCTTTGTTGTACCCAGCAGTCTGGGGAAAGCTGCTGCGTATTACTCTATCTTGAGCAAAATTATACCTATTAGGCTCTGATATGAGTATTGGAATATTTCTCCCATTCGTGCACAGTGTTGCAGCTTGAATATGCCTATTGTTTTCACAGTATCCATTACATATTTTAAATGGCATGGAATGATCATATATGTAAACATTACTTCAGCTGAGGCTGAGTGATGCTTGGCAAAGCAAAAGAGGCTGTCTGACCTCCTTGGGCCTTGGTTTCAAGGAAAGAGGTGCCAAGGGACTTTGGGGGGTGGTCAGTGGTTACTGAAAGGAGTGAAGTGGATTGACCAATGGGTGCTGCCATATTAAAGAAGTCTGGATCCCTTCCTTTGACACACACAAAAAGCTGCAGGCCTCCAACTAGCTTGTCTATTTTGTGGCATACAGAAGGAGGATGAAAGGCTTGCCTGAGGGTCTGAAATAGCAAGAGGGAAGAGTCTGGAAGAAAGGGGAGATTTACTGGGTGCAGTTTCAGGATACATGAATAAGAAAAGAGTGGAAAAATGCCTCCAAATATAAAAGCACTTCTAAAATAGCCATTAATAATCACATTCTCTAAGATAAAAGCAAGAATCCTAAGCTGTTTTTTTTAAGCACTGATGTTTTTCTTTCGGTCTTCAGAATAGGAAATGGAATTAGCCTAAAAACATGAAATCGACTGATTAAGAATTCTTGAAACTTCCTAGGGTCGGGAGGCACACTGGATCGTAGCAGTTGCTTCGTTGCAGGCAGACTAGTGAGCAGAAGTATTTCTGCACACAGGACATTAATGCTTAGAACAACCTGTAATCTTAATCATTTATAGAGCTGAGTGCAAGCTTTCACCCCAAGATCTAAGTCCTGGAGCCCTGGATTCACATTGGAATGTTTATTGATATTTTTCTAAGAGACACTCTCAAAATTATCCTTGCATTTTACTCACCATTAGTCTACATTTAGAGTGCATTTTTCTGCCTTTTTAGATTAGATTTAGATTTCCTTGATAACCAGGAACATAAACACAGCGAATAAGTCATTATTTGAAGAATTTGGGCCATACAAATAGACAAAAAATTTCCTCCAGGCCAAATGTACACCCAAATGTTTATTGTGCTCAATACTTCTGTTTCCTTGATAGATGGCTCACACTCACTTTTAGGCTGAAAATGGCCTTAGGCAACCTTACAATTACAAACTAATGGCTGTTTACTGCTGTGGAAAGGAGCAAAACTGCTTCTTTAACTACTGAAGTTATTCACCAGCAGTGAAGTCAACAAACATTTTTTTAGCACCTACCCTGTTTAAGTTACTATGCTAAGCAAACACAGATGCATGAGAGTCCTATCCCCAACTAGTTTGTGAGCTACTTACCAGCAAAGACAAAGTCCAACTGTGACAAAAAATTTAAATGATGAGCAAAAATCAAATCAAAACAAGATGAGATTCACTGACGAGTGGGAGATACAAACAATAGAGGCCCCTGGACATCAGCAAGAGATCAGATTCCATCAAGGAGACAGGGGAGGCTTTATCAAGGAAGTGAGATTTGCCCACCAATGAAAGCATTGCTACTTATCAGAATTAAAAGATTAGCAAAAGGTAGTGATGTTCTCCAAAATAATATTTTAAATCATTTTTTTTCAGTATGTCTGGCTTCCTTCCCTGTTTCGATTTTTTTAAAAAAATACCCATTCTGCTTGTCAGTAGGCTGTCTCTTTTTAAAAAGAGAGGCATCTTAATGATCGATCAATCCAGTGACATTGAAAAAGATAGGCTACAGGACTAGCCATTTGGGGAAACTCAGCTATGCTGTCTCCCGCCTATTATGTTGAAATGAGCTGGAGACAAGCTGTCCTCACCTACAACCAAATACACCCCCATGCACATCTGCACCTCCAGGTTCCAGACCTTCCATGCTGGAACTACATGAACTACATGCTCATTCACATCCATACACGTGTGCGCACACACATACACACGAGAACACACACTGCATAATCTTGCTCAAGAGATATTGTAGCTATAGCCCTTATGCGTAAATAGATGCTTTCTTCTACTAGCAATAGGAGAAAGTTTCCATTTCTCTTCTTTTGTGTGTGACACCTTCTATTTCTTTTTTATTGATTTATTTTTTTGTTTGTTTGTTTGTTTATTTTTGGCTGCGTTGGGTCTTCACAGCTGCCCGCGGGCTTTCTCTAGTTGCGGCGAGCAGGGGCTACTCTCCGTTGCAGTGCACGGGCTTCTCATTGTGGTGGCTTCTCTTGTTGCAGAGCACAGGCTCTAGGTGCGTGGGCTTCAGTAGTTGTGGCACGCAGGCTAAGTAGTTGTGGCTCGTGGGCTCTAGAGCGCAGGCTCAGTAGTTGTGGCGCACGGGCTTAGTTGCTCCGCGGCACATTGGATCTTGCCGGCCCAGGGCTTGAACCCATGTCCCCTGCATTGGCAGGCGATTCTTAACCGCTGTGCCACCAGGGAAGTCCCATTTCTCTCCTTTTTAAATGCAGACATTACTGAGTACATGCAAGAGTCCAATGGGTAAGCATCATACTTTCTAAAGATGTTATGAATTTATTAGTCTCAAATAAAGGGGTATTGCACAGTCACTCTACCATTAGCTCAAACCACCCAAAGGACAATGGTGGCAGTGTTTCCCAAGAACTGATGAGAATTCCAGGTGTTTTGAACTCGGCTGATTATTCTCACAACTCTAACAACTAGTCAAGTGTAAAGAATTTGTAATGTCCAAGGCAGGGCAGTATTTAAATTATTTGAAAAGTGTTTTTCAAAGAAAATAGCTGCAATTTGTTAACTCTTAACAGGTGTGAAACAGAGCAGTGCAAAATCACCAATTTATTATTCAACCCAGCATGCCCTAAACTGGAAGAACTGTACAAAAATCTACTGAAGTTCAGAGGAAACAACTCAAGGAGTTTGTAAATCTTCACTAGTTCTTAAGCAATCTAGTTACATTTAGGAGATCATAACACTCACTTATTTCTTTTCCATGAAATGAAATCTGAGCTAAATTCCATTAACACCTGTTCCCTAGGTTGACCTTTCTCTGCCCCTTGGCCCTCCCCTCTTTGGAGCTCTTTCTCAAACTTCCGGTAGGAAGAACACAACCTGGGGAGCAAAGATGATACAAGATTCAACGAGGAAGAGGATTTCGCCCAGCTTTGCTCCTCAGAAAAAGCTGCTTTCACAAGTCCGGTTGAGTGATTTCTTTTTCACTCTGGATGAAAGGATCTCTTAGAATCTTTGCGATGCTAACATTATGTGTTTCCATACTTCTCTGAAAAGCATTCTATCTCCTCTCATCAATCTTTTCCCCATTCTTCTTGTAATCTCCAGACATCAGAATGGAACTATCTTAGATATCATCTATGGCACCTGGGAAGCCAAACCGAACTTTTCTCAATCTCCCACCTTCACTAGGTGCTCAAGGCTGAAATAAAATGCATGGATTCAAAAGGTCAAGCTAGTACCAAAATTATAAACTCACCCAGTGCAATTAGTATATAAAAGAGCAGTAATTAAAGATAAAGGGTAGTGTATAATGTTTTAAACTGACTAAAGAGGAAATGCATGTGAACTTCTGAAGTTATAACAAGGATGTGATATATTACATTAGGATCAAGTAGAGTCTCATGTATTTAGCAGCCAGTAGTTATATACCAGAAAGGAGGTTAGAACCCAAAACCCTGTAACGAAGGAGGAGGGTACATACTTAGTTTATTTTCTCAGATTAAATATCCAGCCCTAGAGTGATGCCATAATAATTGACATTTTAATAACAATCCAGACAGAATACCTTCTGCACGTTGGATAATATACAGTTATTTGATACCATGGGTAATAAAATTGTATTTAAAATACCACAGACGCCAAAGAAAAAGAAGGCTCTCCTTAAAAGTAAACCTCAACCAGGGTAAAAGAACCTCTAATTTTTTCCATAAGAGGCTCTCATATTTTAAACCCAGTGAAGGGATGATAAGACACTTTCTTATCTAATTACAATGCAATTTTCTATTTGCCTTATATTGATTTAGGTACAAGCTTTCTAGAACTTTCCATATATAACAGAGGAAGGCACATACACACATAAAAAGCCATGATTACCCATCCCAGAAGCTTTGGAAAAGGGAAAGAAAATGGTCTCTCATACAGAGAGAGAAGAGAAGAAAAAATTATCATCAACATCTTTTACTCAAATACCTAATACGTATGAAGCACCTTCACTGAATGTCTGTAGAATTCAGATTCAAATGCAGTGGCAATGGTTATAATGGTGGTAATAATTTACAACTGCAAGATGGTCACAGTTTATGAAATATTCTCACCTGATCAGCAAAACACAGAAGGCAATCTTCTCCCTATTTTAAAGATGATTAAAAGGCTCAGGTAGCCTAGCAATTTCTCAGGCCTCTGTGAATAGTCAATGACGCAGCTGAGATTGTCATCCTGACCTCCTAACTCCTGGTCCGGTGCTCTCTCCACCACACTTTGCTGTACCCTCTCCATAAAAATGAAAGATGCATTCCAGGATTCCCAGTCTCTGCCATTACAGCAGCTCACAAGAAGCTTTTACAGAACTGGGCAATTCCCACCCTATGTCATTTTACTTCTCACCTGTCCAGAGCCTGTCAAGGGTCCGCTCTGCAGGAGTTATTGCTCTGTGGAGCTCTACCCTAGGCAAGCTCAAGTTCCCCTTGAAGCCCATTTCCCAAAACAAGAGTAAGTAATATACAGCTCTTAGTTCTTCCTGCATGCCAGGACACCACAGCCACCTTCCCCTCCAAAACATTAATGAGCCCACATGACATTTGGAACTGTGGCCCCTTTTGCCTCTACTATCTGTATTCTCCTGTCTTACTATTTGTGCAATGGCAGATGATGCAAAACAGTAGTCACTTCGCAGAGAACCCTATGGTATCTTCAGGTATAGTCAATTTATACAAACCAACCTCTAAACATTTAACTTGTGCCTTGTATCGGCACCCCTGATCCACCACCACCATCAAAAAAAAAAAAAATTCCTCCTCTCTTACCCCCTACCTACCACTAGATCTATCCAATCAGGAACCTCAGTCACACCTCAGCCTCCCTCAGCCTCACTCCCCAACCCCTGTCTGCCCCATCTAATCAGCTTCCAGGGTTTGGTATTGTTTTGTTATTGACAATTCTCCATTAATTTCATTGATTCAGCCCTTCCTCTCCATTTCCGTGTGGAGAAACAATCCTGCATGGATTTCCCACGTTTGTACACTGCAGGTCTTCTGAGCAAAGGACATGTTTAAATAGCTGACAGCCTAGGAAGCTAGAGATCGTGCATCCCTCCGGAGAGACTTAGAGATGCATCTCTCCAGAGGCATTTATTTACACCCCAGGGTATAAACCTAGAGATGCCTTTCCTCTCTCTCCTGATAATGAATAATCTCTCTCTCTGGAGAGGAGATGAGAAGATTTGCTAGGGACCTTATAAAAGTTCAGAGTGTACTCAAAGGTGGGGTCCTCTCCTGTGGTGCACCCCGTTATATGCACATAGGTAACAGCTCCTGGTCTAGTCACCCAGTGGGGACTGGGGCGTGGGGAACTCATGCAGGTTGCTCTGGCTGCTGTTTTTGCTGTAATAAAGCATTTGTCACTAATCCTGGGTTTTCTCTGTTCTGTCCATATTTGTATGTAAAACTGTGGCAGACGAACTTGTTAACTTGCAAATGAAATACAATTCAGATCCTTCACATTTTTTGACTTAACACCTATTGCCATGCCTTAGCTTAGGTCACTATCTCCTTTCCTGATTTCCTCTAATTCTCCTCATTGGTCTCCCATCTTCACCTGCTCTCCTCTGTTGAATATGTCCTCCTTTCAGTCATCAGTGATCTTCTAAAACTCTCCCCCTAATGCTGACTCTTCCCTGCTTCCCTCCCTTCCGGAGGATCACTCACTTTGGGAGAAAAAATAATAAATAAACTTCTTAGCACGGCCTTGTACCACCTGAGCCCTGACATCTTCATCAGTGCTCTCCCAAGCTCCCTCCTCCTCTCCACCTGGAATGCCCTCCACCACCAGTCTCCCCAACCTATCACCATTTCTACACGATGAATGCCTACTCATATCTCAATACCCAACTCAAATACTACCTGCCCTGGAAAGCCTTCTCAAACTCCCCAGAATATGAGCATCTCTCTTTTCTCGGCTCATCTGGAACACTGCGTATATGGTTCATGTGACACGCCAATTAATATTCTTTGTTCACAGGTCTGTCTGACCCACTGGATTGTGACCTCTCTCATTTAAACACGTATCCCATCCCCACTCCCGCCGTAGCACAGAATATGCCTTCAGTTAACATTTGTTGAATAAATGAATAAGCGAAAGAATAATCGTTGAAATGTTTTCAAAGACCTTAGTTCTCATCCTGTTCCTCATCTACATGGGCTTCCATCCCCCTCCCAAATCTTGTGATGATTTCCAGTGAAGCCACACACATTGTCTTCACAGGCTCTGTGGACACATGGAGAAGAATGACAAGAGAGGCTATCGTGCTTTTCATTACAAAGTGCACTTCACATTACATACTTTTGCCGCCACTTCAACCACAGGTATCCCTCTATCACCAAAATTAAAGCGATCTCAGAGATTTGGAAAACAGCTCCCGGAGTAACAGTTAACTTAGATAACTGAGTCATGTCTGAAACATTTAAGGCTTTTGTTTATTAACATTTTATTTACAAAGACATATGACTTCCTCTTCCATTCAGTCAAGAAAATAAAGCTATTTCATCCAGAAATTAATCTGACCTTCTAGACTTCAAATCTGAAGTGTCAGTGAGTTTGATGAACCTGATTTTTAAAGCAAGAAGATCAGCCTGTTTGGTTTTGTTCCTGGCTGCCAAAGGAAGAACAATTTTCACTGGGAAAATGATGAATGAGGCCACCAATCACGAAGGTAAAAACAGAGCAAAGACTGAAAAACTGAAAATAAGCGGAGGGCATCAGGTAACGTTTTCATTGGGACTGAAACTTTAATTGGGAGGATAAGTGTTCATTACAGACTCTGTCTCTGGAATACTTTGGCTAAGAGATTCCAGTGAGTGTTAAAATCATTACCGAATGGGCTCAATCTAAACAAATACCCACCTTTTCCATTTCACACTGAGATGAAATTACTTCGCTGTGTACAAGTGAAAAAAACCTTGGGTTGTCAGCTTCTCCTTTCCCAGAGGGCTTGTGAAAGCGTTTTCTCTTTCTCCTTATCCCTCTGCTTTTCAAATTTAGATGTTAGTCTCCTGAAAAAGTTTTCTATCAAGCAGTTAGACTAGTACCTGACTTAACTGACACCAGCATTTCTGCCCAGTACAGAGATGATTTTCCATATGAGCACACACAGGGCCATGCCATCTGAGCAGAGGAAGCTCTGACAAGCACCTTACTGGGGGAAACACAAGCACACGGCTTTCTATAACATAAGTCATCATGGAGGAGCAGCCAGTTTAGCTGGAGGGAACAAAGCAGCAGGAATTGACAAGGAGGATGATACCCAAAATGCAGGAAAGGAGTGATTACATGGGGAGAGATGTCCCTCCTATATTTTCAATCACTCTGGTTGTCTGTGGCTCGTTCCTAATTAACAGATCAGGAAATGCAAAGGCTTTCTCCAGTCAGCCAGGATCATTAGCATGCAGGAACCTGAGGCTTTGTGCCTAGAGCAACTGTTTATTATAAAGAAGATAAAAATGATGTATTGTATATTACATTCCATCAGCAGAGAACATGCAGATCATAATATAGGAAATACAGCCTTGCCTCACCCCACCTATCAAGATTGCACGGTGCCGTTCGAAGGCTACAGCCTGCCTTCCTTTTGATTTTATTTTTCAAGAAATGCACATAATGAAACCTGTAAAGCAAATCACTCAAAAGAGTGATGGAAACAAATTAAAATGAGTAGTGTTTAAATAATTAACACCTGCCAAATGAAGAAGAAGGGCCTTATTGCTGATATTAAATCACATCCTTTAACGTCTGAAACAGATGACAGTAAGTAATTCCAAACAGTCAAGACAGGATGCTAATTTTTAGTTCTTGGAAAGTGGAATGAGTTTCAATAAAACCAAAAAACCCCCCAAGTTTAAAAAGTCTCATTTTGATTTAGTTAATTCTACTGCAGAAAGCTGGGCTTACATTAAACTTTTTTGGAGGGGTTTAATATACTATAAATGAACAGCTTTAAGTCCTGGCTTAAAATATATTCATTATTCAGTGAGCTAATGATGTATGTTCCACCTGGTTGCTGTGGAGTCTTGTACGTAAAAAATTGAGGGTAATGTCTTGTTACCAAGAAAAAATATTAGCCTTGCCAAGTTTCCAGTCGATAAATATAACTCACAATAGTGCTGCCAGATAGGCAAATAAGGATGCCCCCTGCCTGCCCACCCACCAGCAGAAGGATACCGAAAAAGGAGTATTATTCCAGTTTTGACCAAAATTAAAAATTTTAGCACTGAGCAAATAATCCTTAACTCTATGAATGCATGAAGAAGAAAAAGACATAACATGGTGGGGTTTAAAGAGTAACTAATGAAAACTCCAGCAGCTTGAGTGACAGTCTTCACGGCCAAGGGCTCCTTTCCAACTCAGCCCCTTGGGATGCAAGAATTGGGGTCTGCAGTGAAGTCCTCAGCTCAGAATTTCACCACTTTGCCTAACCCTGCCTCCAAACTAGGCAACGGTGAGACTGTGGTCATGCCTCATTTCTCATTCTGCTTTGTGGAGGGCGATGAGGGAAACAGGAGATGGTGGTCACGTTCACTCCCCTTCATATTAATGGTGTCGTTTAATTAGAGTCAGTGTTGCAACCACCTGCCTGTAAATCAACGACGTTCTCTTACAACTCAGATGCTTCATATTAAAACACGTTTGAAACATAACCCTTCTGCACCTTCTATGGTCCACTTCAAGTATCTCAGCTATCTGACAGGTTTGTTTACTTGTTTGTTTCTCCCCAAGCTATACTGGGACATTGTCTCCAACAAGACTTACCTGCTTATAGAAATCTCAGCCTTGTAAGGATCAGGACAATGACACGAGAAGCCATGAGCTTGTTTTGCTGCTCTTCTCCCAAACACAGCTTCATTACCAGAACGTCTTTTGAGAAAAGTTATCTTCTGATCTAAAAGCATGTTCCCCAGAAAATGAGTTGGTGCCGGCTCTATCATATTATCAGAAGTGTTTGGTAATCTAATTGCTCTGGAAAAAAAAAATTACAAGAGCACCCTCCTTTTTTTCCTTCTTCTTTTGTAAAACCAAAACTCTTTAAACAGTAATGTTTAACCATTTAGAGATTGAGTTCTTGGCAGGCAGACCACAGAACCCAAGGAAACGCTTCTAGCTGAAGGCTCCTGGTTGACCACAGAGTCTGAAGAGTTTACTTAACCCCCAAAAAACCCAAGCATGCCTTTTTTCCTCCTATCAAGACAGGTTCACAAACACTATAAACATTGCTAGTATCACCTACTGGCAAAAACAAACAAAACAAAACAAAACAATGAACCAACCTAATGATTCTTACTCAAGAGTAGGCAGGAAATGATACCTAAAGATAGGCACCCTCGATGCATGGTTCATCTAATCCCACAAAAATATGTTTTTTTAATATAATCCTATCTTTATGAAAGGCTCCTAAAACCCTAGGACTTCCAAGCTAGCCTTCATTTTCTTTCACTTTCACTTTAATAAATGCATCATTATTCATCACACACTGTAAACCGATACCCATGGTCGAACCTGAGACTTTACTCTGGGACTTTTATCAAAATGCACAAGGTATCTGAAGTTATGAAATATGGGTTTCTTTCCATCCTCACCACAAAATTCACAAATTACATAATGCCTGCAATGACTTAGTTTTTCTCACGTGTAAAGTGGGTACAATTACGTCTGTGTTATCCACATCAATGTTATAAGGTTACAATCACAAACTTGGAAATAGAAAAATAAATTTTAAAAGTAAGAGAGAAAGAAGAATGGGGGAGAGGGAAAGAAAAGGAAAGGGAAAAAAAGAAAAGAGGAGGGTAGGTAAGGGGAAGAAAAAGAGAGGGAAAGGAGGGAGGGGAGAGACTTCTCCACACATCCATCCAGCACTGTGTCTGAACAGCATGCTTCAGCAAATTAGAAATGGTGGCAATTTGGATTAAATGAAACCAATTAAAACTAGCACGAGGGTCCTTCTCATATTGATATAATTTCAGTTTCCAACATGGAAATTTGTTATTTTCAAGTTTCATGCTTGCGATTCCAAAGACGGCAAGCTCTAGAGTAGACAGGATGAAATGAGATGCCATCCCACTTAATTTATTGTATTGCTGACTAATTATTCCATGAGAGTTAGTCCTGCCAGTCTGCTCTTTTAGAGGGCAGAGAATCGGCATTGTTACGGTTTTCTGTTTAGCCCCAGAAAGTCTAAGACAAGTTCAGCCATGAAGAGAGAAGACCTGCTACTTCTGCTCTCTTTATTAATAGCTTCAGATGAGTTGCTTCTTCCACACTGCTCTTATGTTCAACCTTCATATTCCATCTTTTCCCCTCATTCCATCCAGGTTAACTCATGGTGCAGAACAGTAGTTAAAGCTCTGCAATCACACAGACTGGATTCAAATACCAGTTTTGTCACTTGTTAGCTGTATGACTTACAAAAATTACTCCATTCCTTCATTGGACAAATATTTATTGTGTATCTACATCTACTGTGACCAAGCATTGCTCCAGGAAAATTCAAGGGTGAAAAGAGATAAAATTGCTGCCCTTGTGGAGCTCACAGACTAGTATATTCCGATCACTACCAAAAACAAAAATGAGTTTTAAAAGAAGAAAATCTGGGTCATTTACTTAGCTAGGTGTTGGAACATAGCAAGTGCTCAATCAATGGCAGTTTAAAAAATTATGTCACCATGGATGACAGGGAAGCTCTGTTTCTTTCCTCTTCTCTCTCCGAAGAGCATCAAGAGTTATATAACCATGACTTTCATTTAAGTGACCGAGTCAGTCGTACATCCAAAAGAACAACCTCAGCCGATCAGTTCAAACAAAAGGCCCAGCCTGGGGTATAATATAGTAGCTTTGCCATCACATAAACCACAAGTCTTGTCATCAAGCATATATGGACACAGGTCTTTTCAGATAACAATCCTCCAGAGACATCTAGTAAGAGAGAGTGCAGCGTAGTGGAACCAGCCAAGCTTATTTAGGCTTCATTTTTAGCTTTATGAGTTTAGCCAAATCTCTTATTTTCCTTTAAACACACCAATTGCATGCCATTTTCTGTTTACTCTGCCTGAAATCTCTTTCGCCAAATATCTGTTTGCCTTCCTCCTACACTGTTGACATGCCCGCTCGTCTTAGAGAACTTCCTCGATCAACTATATAAACCAGCAGCCCCTCACGTCCCACGCATCCTCTATCCCCTTATCACCTTTCATTTATCTTCGCAGCACGAAATCTCACATGCTGATACAGACTTGTGTTTTTGTCTGCTGCTGCTTGCCTCTCCACTCTAGAAGGTTAGCAAAGATTTTGTCTTTCCAGTCAGTGCTAAAACCCCAGCATCTAGAACAGGTCTTGACACAAAGTGCTGCTCCATAAATATCGGTATTTGTTCAGAAAGTGAATAAATATAGTAACAATTGCCTACAATGTTACTGGGGTCATAGATCTACTGAATTCTACCTATTGGATGTCTTGGTGGTTAGGGGAGTCCCGTGAACCCGAATTACGAATCTCTGCCTGAATTCTGGCTTGTCTGTCTAACATCCCAAATGGTAGACAATTCACTCTAGCATAACAAATATTGCTTTTGGGTTTTTTGGTGGAGGTCCTTCCAAATATGGAAAGGCCTATAGCCCCCGATACCTTAAGTAAGAGACTCTAAAAACACAAGAAAGCCAGTGTTGAAATCTTTCCTTTGTTCTCTAAACCAGTAGGTCTCCAACTTGAGCCGTATCAGGACCACCTGGTGGAAATGCAGATGGTTGGGTCCCCACTTGCAGAGTTTCTGGCTCAGTAGCTCTAGGGTGAGGTCCACGAATTTGCATTTCTAACAAGTTCCCAACTACTGCTGATGCTGCTGCCCAGGAGCTCCTTTTTGAGAATCGCAGCTGATGCAAAAAACGAAAAAACTCTGGTATAGCACTTCACACTTTCACCCTAACTTTGCCTCAGTTGATTTTATCAGAAAAGTAATTACTGCATTTACTCCCTGATTTTACAAACTTGAAAATTATGTTCTGGGAGTGTGGGCAAGTTTTATGTTTTAGTTCCATAATGAAATCTAGGCTTCAGCATCATTAACCAATCTGTTTCATGATGAAAATTAATTATTATGGTCAGACTAAATGGCTTCTGTCATCTGCAAAGGCATAATTGGTATAGAAAATTGTTTCACAAGTATGAAATAATCAATCAGCAAAGGCTGGCTGCACCCATGATTTTTTTTTTTCTCTACTAGTTTCAAATGGACCTGCCCACCCTGGTGATCCAGTGGTGAAGAATCTGCCTTCCAATTCAGGGGACACAGGTTCGATCCCTGGTCGGGAAACTAAGCCCACATGCCACAACTACTGAGCCCATGCACCCTGGAGCCTGCAGGCCACAACTAGAGAGAAGCTTGCACACCACAACAAAGAGCCCACGCACCACAATGAAAGATCCCGCATGCTTCAATGAAGATCCTGCGTCTCGCAACTAAGACCCAACGCAGCCAAAAATAAATAAATAAAATAAATAAATCTTTGAAAAAATAAAATATTGGGAAAAAAATGGACCTGCCCAGAAGTCACTTAGAATGGGAAGGGGGTGGGGGGATGGCGTGGGTTACTCTAACAAGGAATGGAAGATGTGTGGTCTATGCATTCTAAACTATACAACTTCACCTTCAGAGTGCACTTTTCATAATTCCAGGGGAAAGACAAAACCATAGGGAGATCTCTGAGACGGGGCTGGAGGAAAACGCTTTCTCACCAAGGCACACTCTACAAAAATGGCACCCTTCCCACAGATTTAAAGTAATATGAGAATGTGACAGTAGAAAAGATAGTGATGAAAAGTCAACAGAGGCTGCAATGCATAACTGAAAAATGCATAATTGAAATGTCAGAAGTAAAACCATGAGACGCTTAGGAGAAAGAGTCTTGGGAGAACACCTATTCTATGGACTCACCAGTGTAGGTCCCACCTCCTCCACTCATGCTGCTAAACTTGATTCCTCTTGATTCCTCCTTGATTCCTCTTGATTCCTCTGATGACACCTCTGCTAGAAACAGTCATCAATCCTGGGGAACACCAGAGGAACCTTGCTTGGCCACCAAAATCCTTCAAAGGTTCACTTTTATTGGTTTCTAAAACTCAACCTACTAGGAACTAGGCTATACCTCTAAGGCTATTGACCTACTTGTCTGAATATACAAATCTACCAAGTCACCTAACAAACATTTATTTAGCACCTATTTCTGCAGGGTGCAAAATTTTAAAAGCATTTACTGATGACTGGGATAGGGAAAAGAGACAAGGTTATAAAAAAACAAATTTTGTTCCCTACCCTTAAGTGTTCAAAATCTGGTTGGAGAGACAAAAATAAACAAAAGCAATTACATCAGAACAATAGAAATTAACATATCTCCCAGTAAGAATATAAAAGCAATTTAATTAGAGAGAATATTTTTCTTTATGGGTTAGCACGAGGCGATATCAACTGCACACGCAGATGCATCTGTGGGTACAGATAAAT
The DNA here is from genome assembly GCF_003031525.2 of Neophocaena asiaeorientalis asiaeorientalis. Classification (NCBI taxonomy): domain Eukaryota; kingdom Metazoa; phylum Chordata; class Mammalia; order Artiodactyla; family Phocoenidae; genus Neophocaena; species Neophocaena asiaeorientalis. The sequence goes on from NW_020172779.1 coordinate 2,034,968, forward strand.
ATTCCTATGAATGAGAGGCTGATTTTGACCCCAATATATTCACAAAACAAATGGATGTTGACATATGCAAAGATGACTGGGATCATTTAAGCTGATAAATAAATTACTAAATTAAGCAGCCTCAATCAAGCATTATTTGCAGGGGTACCATGCTACCAAAGTTTATCATGTTTGCTTTGAAGAAAAGTTCTTCATGCAGAAATGCAGCTAATTGTACATTGTTCTAAATAATATCAGATGTAGAAGGTAGCAATTTAGGGAAGATTGCTCCTAGGATAACAATATTGAACAAACATGTAATAATAATGGCCCAGCAGGAATCCAAAAATAGGGTCAGCCATTCTACGCACGCTTCCCTCCCTCCCATGAGGGACTAGGGGAGGAGGTATTGAACCCAAGACAAACTGAGCCATGCGCGTTCCATTTTGAGCCCACTTCTTGCCCTGCTTGCAGTGTAAGCCTTTGACTCTTTTATGAGTTGCTTCATCAGTACCAACCAGAAAAGGACTTTAATACAGAGAGCCATGCAAACATGCAAAGTCAAATAGTCTTCATTAAAATGAAGAAACTGACGCATCCATCTATCTCAGTGGGAGTTAGTTGCTTACACATATCTGAGAGATTTGGCTGAGTACAACTTTCTTTTTTCCAATTCCCATTGTTTATAACAAGTCTTTTAACATCTTGAAGTCTTAATTCTGTCTCTACCAGTTCAGTTGTTTATCCATTTGGCAAACTCTAGGTTTTTCCTGTTGCCTTCCCTTTGGGGCATGAATTAGCATAGTTGTGCAATGTTTGTTATTCCTTTATTTTTTGATTGCATCCTTGAAGATGTCAAATCTTCTTCCCTGAGTTGCACTGGAAAAGCCGAAGATTTCCATGAAGGGGGAGTTTGGGAACATGGAATATTCAGTAGGAGCCTGGGGTTCTGCTGGTGAAGCTGTTTTATTTTAAGCATATTCAGCAGGCTGTACTCTCAGGGGCTATTTCAGTAGACTCCCCTCCAACCCCCGACCCGCCACACATACACACACGCACGTGTGCGCACACACACACACACTCCATCGTTCCAACTGTAGAGTCAGTATAGCAGTTGCAGATCAGGGAGTTCCACATTAGGGAGGCAGTAAGCAATGTAGTTAGAAGGTCCATCTCTGGAATGAAACATCCCCTGGACTCAAATCCCAGCACTGTCTCTTACCAGGTGAGAACTTGGACCTCTTACTCAACCACTCGAACGGAGTCTGAGTTGTTCACTCTCTGAAATAAGGGAAAAAATACCACCCAGAAATATCATGAGGAATAAATAAAATAGTATATATAAAATGTTAGCAGAATACCTGCTGAGCACACTGTTAAGATACACAAAGATCAATAATGATAGCTTCTTAATGATTACGATAAGACTTTAGGACTCGGTATCAATGTCTGACAATCAAGGCTTAGATTTTTCTGTTTGTAGATTATTCAGTAGGCAGGTTCCTTATTCACACAACCCCGCATTGCTCTATTCATACAAACCATCTCATTCCTTATTCTGACAGCCTTCCCTAGACTGTCAAAGGGACAGGAAGGAAAATCATTTCTATTAGTATTTCATAGCTGTAATACAAGTGGATTAAGGAAGAAGTTGAATCAAAAAATGGGACATTAGCTATTAAAGATTCAATTACCTCTATTCTTCCTTCTCCCACTTGAGGAAAAGTCAGAAGTAAAGGGAAAAAAGACTGCATTATAGTGCTTTAGGAACGTCTTGGGGAAAATAAATAAGTGATCTAAATGCAAGGCATCATTATATTATTATCACTCTGCATTCATTTAATAAGAGATTAAAGTATTCCAGTTCACAGCAACTAGCTTCAAACTTTCCCACGGTTTCTTTGATATTCTTTATTTGAAGGAAGCTCCCATTTAGGACAACTGCTGCAATCTGTTGTTTTTAAACTAAAGCCTTCTTGGAGATCAGAAGTACCTTTAACCCAATCATAAAATTCACTGCTCAGTTGTTTTCTCAGATTCATTTCTTCCCAAGCTAAGGCAACCTCACCTCATCCTATCAGGCCAGTAACAATTGGGACATAATTGCAGCTCCTTACTCCACTATATTCTAGGATACATTCCCTGACCCCCTTCTCCTTCTAGAACTCCAGGGGGAAAGAGAGCTTGAGCAATCCCAGAAACGCTGAGAGTTCTGAAAACTCTCCAGGGAAACGTGTTACACGTTGGCTTCTCCAAAAGCATACACTAAGAAGGAGTTTCTAAGATTTTTCTTAGAAATCACACTTAGGAAGGGAAAAAGAAGGAAACAGGATGGGGCAGAGGAGGAAATCAAATTGCATGATAGATCCCACAAAGCCTTGGTCAACCTAGCAGAGCACTCTAGAGCAAGAATTTTTCCACCAGAGTACCTCCCGTGGTGCAGAATGCCTCGATTTTTGTATCCGCATCATGTTCAGTCATTCCAGATGACTGAGGACTGAGGCAGCAAGTCCGTCCTTGGAGGAGATCTGGGTCCCTCATCCCCATGCTCCCCCTCCCAATCCTGGCTTCCTTCCCCCAACGTGTAAGGCTCAAGAGGAAGGAATGTATCACTAGGTGGCCACATGTTTTTATCAGAGTTCAAGGCTGTATCCCTTCTAGTTAAATACTCTGCCAGTAGGAAGAAGAATGACTATGAAGGAGTAGAGATAAAGGAGCAATGACCATTCCTGGAATCATCACCTCTCTTTTTTTCTAAACTTATTCCTTTTCCATTAATCTTTATTTGCCAAACAGGTACCACCTCTTGCCCAGTAGTCCAAGGTAGAAATTTCAGAGGCATCCTTCACCTCCTCTTTCTCCATCACCCAACAATCATAAGTCTTACAGAGCCTATCTTCCTAATATTTCTCTTATCCTCCTCCCTTCATCTCTTCATCCACTAATACAACCTAAGATCAGGTTGTATCATTTCTAATTACACCTACTTATCCTTCAAAATTCAAAAAGGGCTGCCTCCTCCAAGAAGCCTTCCCTAACTCCCAACCTCTTCAGCTCTCTAGAAGAGCTCTTGCCATCCCTTATACAACTGCTGATTTACTTGCCCATCTCTCTACTGGAGTTTAGGTTTGCAGAGACCCCAAGCAACATCTTATTTGAATTTGTATCCCAGCATCTAACTTGGTGCTTCACACTCAAAAAAATCCTGAATATTTGTGTGCTGAATCCATTTATTGTGCAAACTTGAGCTTTGGGGCCACAAACAGTCTCCATCCTCCAGGACCTTAACTAAATTCAGTCACATCAAAGGGAAGAAGGAAAGGAAAGCAAGCCTCAAGACACCAAAAAGGAAATCAAAATGGTACCAAACAATTTTTTTTAACATCTTTATCGGAGTATACTTGCTTTACATTGTTGTGTTAGCTTCTGCTGTATAACAAAGTGAATCAGCCATACGTATACATATATCCCCATATCCCCTCCCTCTAGCGTCTCCCTATCCCACCCTCCCTATCCCACCCCTCTAGGTGGTCACAAAGCACCGAGCTGATCTCCCTGTGCTATGCAGCTGCTTCCCACTAGCTATCTGTTTTACGTTTGGTAGTATATATGTCCATGCCACTCTGTTACTTCATCCCAGCTTACCTTTCCCCCTCCCTGTGTCCTTAAGTCCATTCTCTACATCTGAGTCTTTATTCCTGTCCTGCTTCTAGGTTCTTCAGAACTACTTTTTTTTTTAGATTCCATATATATGTGCTAGATACGGTATTTGTTTTTCTCTTTCTGACTTACTTCACTCTGTATAACAGATTCTAGGTCCATCCACCTCACTACAAATAACTCAATTTCGTTTCTTTTTATGGCTGAGTAATATTCCATTGTATATATGTGCCACATCTTCTTTATCCATTCATCTGTCGATGGACGCTTAGGTTGCTTCCATGTCCTGGCTATTGTAAATAGTGCTGCAATGAACATTGTGGTACATGACTCTTTTTGCGTTATGGTTTTCTCAGGGTATATGCTCAGTAGTGGGATATACAAGCAGCTCATGCAGCTCAATATCAAAAAAACAAACAACCCAATCCAAAAATGGGCAGAAGGCCTAAATAGACATTTCTCCAAAGAAGATATACAGATTGCCAACAAACACATGAAAGGATGCTCAACATCACTAATCATTAGGGAAATGCAAATCAAAACGACAATGAGGTATCACCTCACACCAGTCAGAATGGCCATCATCAAAAAATCTACAAACAATAAATGCCGGAGAGGGTGTGGAGAAAAGGGAACCCTCTTGCGCTGTTGGTGGGAATGTAAATTGATACAACCACTATGGAGAACAGTATGGAGGTTCCTTAAAAAACTAAAAATAAATAATAAAAATATAACAATTTTTTTAAATGAGACATTTGAAAATGAAACAAATACATGAAAATGGGAAAAACATAAAATTAGAGCTAAATAGATAAAGAAGGGAAGGGAGTGCTGTAAAGACTCGTTTCTCAAACTATCAGATGAGTGATGTCAAGCTGATGTGGAAGAAAGCCCGAGAAAACTGTGGCCTAATCTAGCCTTATTTAAAATGTACAGAGACAAGAGTAAATGAACAAATATGTTGATTAATTAATGTTAAATAAAAATTTAAACATCCAGAAAACACTAATCAATCATTTTCAAATTTTTACCTCATCTCTTATTATAGTTTGTACTAAGTATGACAAGACATAATAGAGTGAGTGATAAGGACATGCTTCAGTTTGGAAAATAAATTAAAAGTACCATTTAAAATTTAGCAAAAACCTATTCACAGCTCAATTTCATATTTCATGAGACAAGATCATAAGGCATAATATAAAATTTTACTGGGTAGAAGCAACAACAGAAGAAGGCCCCAGCCCTGCAAGAGCTGACAGCCATATTTTTAACAAAATGAAACTCATACAACTAACTAAGGAAAAAAAAAATCATACAACTCATTAAGGAAAAAAATGAAATAGCCTGTGACTCCTTGCTGATATTAGATACAAACAAAATGGACAAGCAAATGAAGTATCATATTTTACATGAGATTGTGACTCTTCTTGATCCTGTGCATCCATATAACCCCACATCAACTCAAAGACAGGCATATAATATGAAGCCAAGTGATGAAAACGTCTTAGGAGAGACAGCTCCTATGGCATATATAACTGGTATATGCATACAAGGAGAGAAAAGCTGCTGTATTCCTAGAAGATAAGTGAGATATGGATTATCATATCAAGAACATTAAAAATATAAGGGATATAAGAGCACCTTGAAATCTTTAAACAAAAATAACTATTATCATTAGAATACTCTGTTTCTTCTTCAAACTCCTTATTTCTTCTCCATTTCCTCTAGTATATTTTCTCATCTTGATTCCTAACCTCAGACATTATTCAGTTCTCAGGCCTTAGCTCTCCTTTCTCTTTCACCAACCATAAATTACCTTTAAAATAACCCTGAAATTCTAATATTTGCTGCAGTGTAGCTTTTCCAAAAACACAAGAATGTCGTATCGAGTCTATTCATATGAAAGTCACATCTAGTGATATCTTTTAAACTCATTTCTCCTTTTTTGTTTCCACAATCATGATCTAATCCAGACGGATAGCATCTTTCCTATGGATTACCACAAGTCTGATCTGTCCCAGGCACTGCTGCTAAGTCACTCTGCTTAAAGCACCCTCTCTCTCAAGGTTGCCCCCTACTCAAATGCTTTTATCCTTCACCCTCATCTACAAACTTAGATTCCAACTTGGACTCTAAAATTGGACCCTAGACGACAAACTTCTCACAGGTATTCCAGATCTTCCACTATCTGGTTCCAGCTACCAGCCCCACATTGTTAGTTGCTCCTGAAACAAAGCCTTCATCCTGACCACTCACCAAGTCTCTGTCCATCCAGTAGCTACGAAGCACTCAAGTCACACTGCTAACACTGTGAATGGTAAGTACAGAAGCTTAAAGATGTTAGGCTCCTTAATCAAGGACATGCTGTGAAAAAAGCGGGATTCAAACTCAAGTTTTTCTCACTCCAAAGTTACCTCTTAACCGCTGTTTACTCAAATCGTTTTCACCCAAAAGCTGGTACTCTTAATCACTCTGGCTGGCTGTCTTATGAACCAAAACAAGCATAAATTTTACACACACAAAAAAAAGAGTCTAGCTCTGTTTAATGATGACATTAGCCAGGACTTTTACAATGTGCAAATTTAAAAGTGTATAATTAAAGATTGACACCTTACTTAAATATATATGTTAAAAAAGATGAAAGTGTATTTGACTGATCCTAGTTCCTTGATATAAAACTAAAAATGTATAAATTGTAGGTCTCTGTGAAATTAGAAAGTATTTCTGTGAGCTAATGAAGACTTTTTAAAAATAGCTTCTGGGAGAAAAAAAAAAACTAAATAGATATATAATTCCTCATTTCTCTCCTCACTAAGACAATGAACAAGAGTTTGATCTCTCATGCAAATAAATGTACTTCTGAGTTTGTCAGTTTCATTCCGTTTTCATACTAAAATCAAAGCATGTGAACAGCAATTTCTCCTTCTTGGTGGCAATGAAGTCCTGAGAGCAGGGATCTAACCAAAGCCTATAATACTATGTTTGTCAGAGGTTGCAAAGTGGTGGCCTGAAGACTCAATCTGGCCTGCACGTGTGTGCCATTGGCCCATGCAATGTTTTTCCTTTCATTGAATTAGTCTCCAGCATTCAAAATTCAAGAAATTTCACATAAAAAATCCAGATTTCCAGATTTTCTTGGAAAAGACAGAGATCTGGGAACACCAGGCTCACATTCCTCCCAAATCACTGTTGCTTCCTCTAGAGGGGGGTTGGCTCTGGAACTCACCACACTTGGCCTGTCCTCACTAATGGCTTCTGTCTCGTCCTGTAGGCATGTCATTCTACATCCTGAGGATTTAAAGGTGAGTTTTGGAAAGCATTTGTGGAGAGGCAAAGTACAACAAAGAACATGGGAAGAACAGAAATAGGAAATCAGAACATCATTCTACGTTTTTTGTTTTGTGTGTGTGTTTGAAATTATTCATTGAAATGCTCTTCTGTGAAGATGAGAAGTGCCTCAAAGTTCCTTCCACACCTCCTGCTCCCTTTTCCATTTCATCTACTACTCTTAAAATACAAACTTTTTTTTAAATAACAAAAACTAAAGAGAGAAGAGAACCATTTAAATTTCTTTTTCCCAAGAGTATATGTGTGTGTGTGTGTGTGTGTGTGTGTGTGTATAACTGAATCACATTGCTGTACACCAGAAACTAATACAGCATTGTAAATCAACTATGCTTTGATAAAAAAAATAATAAAATAAGGTCATTTAATGTTTGGGTGCAATCGTAAAGGTGATTCTCTTTAAATTTTTTTTTTAATTCTTTTTCCCACAACTCCCACCTCTGCTGCCCTCACCCCCAACCCTCAATTTGGGAGACAATTATAGTTATGAGGTGATTAAATCTTATAGTCATATTTAGAAAAATTTGATATTTTAATAGTAACTTACAGAACAAACTAGAAGAAAATGACACAATAGTTTGAGGAAGATACAGATTATAGACATGAAAAGTAACCAAAAAAAAAAACAAAAACAAAAACTGGTAACCAAGCAGAACACTGGGGATTGAGGAAGGGGTTATTCTTAAAACTAAATTACACATTACTATATTTAAAATAGATAACCAATAAGGACCTACTGTATAGCACAGGGCACTCTGCTCAATATTCTGTGATAACCTAAATGGGAAAAGGATTTGAAAAAGAATAGATACAGGTATATGTATAACTCAATCCCTTAGCCGTACACCTGAAACTAACGCAACACTGTTAATCAACTATGCACCAGTGTAAAATAAAAAACCTTTTTACTAAAAAAAAAAAAAACTAAATCAAGCAACAGAGTTGAGATCTTTGGCTTCAAAGATGTCTTTAGGAAGGATATTTTATTTTATACATATATTTTAAAATAAGCAGTCTCAGCAATTTCCAAAGGATTATTATGTCATTCCTTTCTATACTGCTGAATAAAAGTAACCTGTGATTAAGCAGCAATTCATGATTTAGGGAAAAGAATTCATTGAACATTTTATAAGAGCATTTCTAGTGGCTTCTCGCCTCTGAGGAGCTAGTTTCGATTTACACACTGTAATTAATCAGATATCCAGAGCCAGAGAGAATTCATTAAAGAAAATGGAAACTTATGTTAGGGTAATTAGCTACTCTGGTGATTGATCAGTTAGTTACTTCTTTATTTTGTCTCGTCACTGCCAATTCCAGCTGTATATTTTATCTTATTATCTAAGAATCTCCAAGTGAAAAATGTCTAATAATTTCTCAAGCTCTGCTTAAGTGTCAATGAAAAGGGTAATAGGAGAAGAGCTCTATCTTTGCAAAACAGGTTTTCCACACCTTATGTGTGAGCTCCTTTGAAATATTGGAGTTCTATCCTGACATTCCTATGGAAGTGGCTCTGTCCGAAAATGTAAGGATAGAACAGCAGAATAAGTAATGAAGCAAGGACTTATTAGATAATCAGGATATTAAAGAGAAAAGTGGATTTTCTGGCTTGAGGTTAGGACAATCCATTTAAAATCTTCTGGAGAAGAGCAAAGAGGAAACTTACTAATTTGAAAACTGCCATTCTTTTTTTTTTTCCCAGAGCTACTACCAATTCATTAATGCCCTTTTTGAAGATCTCTTAAATTCTTCATTTGGCAAACAGATTTTCTTCGTTGCTTCATACTGATGGGGGGGGTAAGGGGGAGTGGTGTCTTCTTATGTATAAAGTAAACCATATGAATGTGTAAATTTAGACAAATGGGAAAATAAATGGACGGTTATTATGCAAAAAGCAAAAGCCAAATGGATCTGTAAAATATCGTAGACCACAGTGGCACCTTCTCAAAGAAATGTTCTCTTTGCTCTTGCCTTTGAGCTCCACAACCCTTAAGAACCAAAATCAACTCAAGAGATCTAGCTTTCAGCCTTTAGCTTATATTTATGTCTGTTTCTTCTTTGTCTAAACTAGATTGGACAGTCCCACTATATACAGGCAGCTATAGGGAACATAAAAGTATTAAGAAATAGGATTTTGCTATAAAGTCTACCGAACATGGATGAAACCACTGGTAGAAAAGTCCCTTGTACCTTCAGATGACGTTTACACTCAGCACCTCCTAGCATGCAAAGTACTTTTCAGCTATGGAATCATCTTGGAAATTGAGAGGTCTTGACAAGTAAGTTGGAGCAACACTTTTCAATGGACGTATTTTACAGGAATTATATCCTTCAGGGCTGGCAACCACTAAGTTTAAATTCTAGAAACTCGACAGTTTTCTAAAACCCTCATCACCCTTTTTAAATTGTAAACTAAACTGCCCTCTCCTCTCCTGGGCCATCCTGTCAGGTGGACTTTGCTCAGGACTCTGGTGCGTGCAATCCAATGAAAGCGCTCCTAGGTCTGTGGGCCCAGGAGCCTGCATTTCCTCCCGTCTCTCTTTAAACCGTGTAAGCCTAGCTTTTTTCCTTCGAGTCCACTGAAATTGTACTACATTGATGGTCACTATCAAACTTTTAATAACCAAATCCAGAAGGCTTTCCCAGTCATCATGATCCTATATCAAGTGTCTCTGCTCCAAATCACTGGTCTCCCCTGCCTTCCAGCCCCTCTGGTAATATCTGAGGTTTCAATATATCAATATATATTATAATATACATATTACAGCATATATTAATATTTGACATGTCCCCTCCCTGACCATTAGATTAATTTTTTTCCAGTCTCATCCACTTGTTGTTTACACAAGAAATGATTTACTCTCTTTTTTTTTTGCGGTACGCGGGCCTCTCACTGTTGTGGCCTCTCCCGCTGTGGAGCACAGGCTCCGGATGCGCAGGCTCAGCGGCCACGGCTCACGGGCCCAGCCACTCCACGGCATGTGGGATCTTCCCGGACCGGGGCACGAACCTGTGTCCCCTGCATCGGCAGGCGGACTCTCAACCACTGCACCACCAGAGTAGCCCTGATTTACTCTTTTAATCAGTGGGTACTTGTTATAACCCTCTACACCTAGGATGAAAGTGAGTCTTAACCTCAGGTTCAGGAGACACCCCCCCCCCCCCCCCCCCCCCCACCCTCGCCCCCAGCAAAGCCTCCTTTGTTCTCCCACTCCTCTCCCCTCTGCCCAGGATTTACAAGTTTTGCCTCTCTTCTCCCAAGTATATCAACAGAAGGGAAATCAGAGACTAAGACTTACTGCTGACATTTGGATCCGTGGTCCCAGATCCCAACCATTCAACCAACTTCTTGTGTGGATCAATTTTACACCTTTTGTGGACTAAGAGATACCCCAAATACCCCTGAACCCTCATTCATCAGAGCATGTGACAAAACTGTCCCTCCAGACGTTTGGCAGGCAGTCAAGGGGGTTGGTAGAGTCAGCTGTTGTCTGCCATGACCACCTGGGGCCCTGGGCAGTAACAGGGAGTTAGGATTAAAAGTCGCATTGCGGAATAAGAGGAGAGATGAGGGCCAAAGTTCTTAAAAATGCCTGTACCGCTCTTCAAGGTATCTTTTGTTTGTCCCTTCCAATTTACTCTTCATTTTTCTCCAGTCAGGAGGCTAACCAGTATGGACCACTTCAATAGGGCTTCAGTGCTCCCTGTTTTCTGATTGGGTTTGATCAATGGGGCTCCTGCCAGAAGATTAAGAGAGGGAAAGAGTAAAGTCAGTGTATTATTAGGCCGGCTCCCTTCCTACAAACTTGCTTCAGAGGGATGGTTCTCTCAACACCACAGAACTCCAAAGGGATTTCTCCACCAACTCCCTCCTTCTGGATTCTAGTGCCCCTTTTCTCCCCTTACCCTTTCAGGCCTAGTGGTAGCAGATCTTCTGCTGCTAGTCCTGGGCTCCTGCATTATTCCTTAAGGCTCACCTACACCCCACCCATATTTTTCTACAATTTAGTGCTCCCACAAATAAAACTCTGTGAGTTGTTCTAATTTTACTGTGCTTCTTATTTCCATTGGAAACTTGACTTACATCGCCAAAAAATCACCTACAGGCATACCTCATTCTATTGCATTTTACTTTACTGTGCTTCACAGATACTGTGTTTTCTACAAATTGAAGGTTTTGGTAACCCTGCGTCGAGCAGTTCTAGCATTTTCCCAACAGCATTTGCTCACTTCATGTCTCTGTGTCACGGTCTGGGAATTCTCACGATATCTCAAACTTTTTCATTATTATTCTATTTGTTACAGTGATCTGTGTTCCGTGACCTTTGATGTTACTACTGCTGCTGACTGAAGGCTCAGATGATGGTTAGCACTTTTTAGCAATAAAGTGTTTTTTAATTAAGGTATGTACATTTTAAAATACATGCACACTTAATAGACTACAGTAGAGTGGAGACATAACTTTCACATGCACCGGGAAATCAAAAACTTTGTGTGGTTTGCTTTATTGCAATATTCACTTTATTGCAGTGATCTGGAACCAAACCCACAATGTCTCTGAGGTATGTCTGTACAGGATTTTCAAAAAATACATAAAACGGACCTCAACCCAGACCTACTAAATCAGAACCTTCAGAGGTGAATGAAGCCTGAAAAACCATTTTCAACAAGCTTTCTCGTTGATTTTTACTCAGTGATTGTGCAGCACTAGTCTAAAGCAGGGGTTGACAAACAAGGCCCACAGGCCAAATCCAACCTGCCCTCTGCTTCGGTAGAGCCTGTGAGCTAATAACATTTCTTACATTTTTAAATGGTTAACAGAAATCTAAAGAATGTGATGATCTGAAAATTATATGAAAGTGCTGTCCACAAATAAAGTGTTATTTGAACACAGCCATGTTCATTAGTTTAGATTTGGCCACGGCTACTATGGTGCTACAACAGCAGAAATCAACAGGCAACAGAGACCATGTAGCCCACAAAGCATAAAATACCTACTGTCTGTTCCTTTTACAGAAAATGTTGCCCGTTCCTGGTCTTGAGAAGGATATATTCTCCTTCTTGATCTCTCACTGAGACGACCCCCTATTATCTATTTGGACTGAAGACTAAGATCATTTCCCAAGTCATACAGACAACTTAAGGATGCAAAGTTAACACTGTCTTATGCGCTGAGAATGCGCTGAGAATGACAATTCCAACTTTAATGTGGTTGTTGATATATTTAATCATATGGATATTTACATGCATACATATTATGTGTTTTAAGTATTTAAACCAGAGCTAATGGATACTACAATTGGATACATATAAGCATCCAGACACAGAATCCTTGTTCTATTACTTATTTGTTGCGTGACTTTGGGAAGTTGCTGTTTTCACATTTATATCATTTAATTCCCACTCTCTAAATAGTTGTGAGAAAGAAAAGAGAAAATTTTTATGAGTACAGCACAAGACACGTAATCAGACAGTCCACAGCTATGAATTCCTTTCCTCTACCCCATCCTACCTCACTACCATTTTTGTTCCTTCACACACTAAAAAGTCAAGGGATAAGGATATATCTTTCACTGGGGACTTTCTCCAAAGAACTGAATGTTTCCAGGTTATCTGGAAAGGCAAAATAGGCCTTAGAAATGCACTAATGAGAAAATGAGCATCACAGAGGTTTTTATCTTGTTAAATACAATAGCCCACACCCTGTGGGCACTCCATAAACACTAACTGAATTGGACTTCATTATGCTGTTAGACCACATCCAATTCCTTTGCTGCCTCCATCATCAGAAAAGCTGGCTTACAGTATATGCAAATAAACAATTTACCCATTGGTCCATGCTTTGAAAGGAAAACTTGCATGTCGCAGTTGAGACATTACGCTTTGATAGATTCTACCCTTGGGGTCTGTTTTTGAAGTGTAGCTTTAGTTTCTCTTTTATTAGTATACCAAAGTTTTCTAAGAAACATGGAAACTTTAAGACCTGCTGAATCCCCACAGTCCTACCAACTGAAATTGGCTTGAAGACAAATGAAGCCTTGCCACCGCCTTAGAATGGAAGATCAGAAACAAGAGGTAAATCTATCACTGAAGTCTACTTTTCCACATATGCTGAAAAAATAAGAAACTATATGTATAGTTCCAAAGCTGTAAAATACCTTGGAGATGACTTCTTCAGAGGGTTTTTTACACTGGAGCCCTGGGGGTCTTTGGCAGTAACTTAGGAGGCAGGGAGAGCCAGATTGGGTGGATCCCTTCAACCCTAACCACTTCCTCAACCACAAAAACTTTGGCTTGCCTATTTTATATATTAGAGTGAAAAATGGGTCTCACAAGTTTAAAACAGGTTGAAAGCTACTTACCCATCTGCCTCACATTGTAGATCAGGGATCAGCAAACTTTTTCCACAAAAAGCCAGAGAGTAAATACTTTTGGCTTTGCCCTATCGTCTCTGTTACAACTACTCACCTTGGCCATTGTAGGTGAAAGCAGACACAAGTGTTATGTAAATGAATGAGATCAGCTGTGTTCCAATAAAACTTTATTTACAAAACAGGTGGCAGGCTGGATCTGGCCTGGGAGCCACAGTTCATTGACTCTTGTTGTAAATGATAAAAATAAGTTCTGAATAAGTTAAAATGACTAATCCAAATCATCAACCAGGTAATAGCTATGAGACCAGGATTCTTTCCACTACACATTGCTAATAGATCAGAAAAGACAAAATGTACAAGATCTTTTGAAAGGTGGTGGATAGTATTAGAAAAGGTTCTATTTAATAAGTATTTCATAAATGCCTAGCCTATGGCTAGTACTGCATCCTGCTATAATCCCAATCAATACTTTTATTATAATAATGTGTCTATTACTGTACCTAAAAATAAATGCCTCAAGGTGAAAAAGAAAATTTGTAACATTCTTATGTAATCTGACTCATTTGGTTTTGCCAATGTCGTTCAGTAAAAGGATATATCACTTAATTAACTATTGATTTGATCAGTTTATCTATAACAAAATGGCATCTAAAGTGTTGTAAGCAAAAATGTATTTGATGTCTGCAACTCAGTGAATATATCATGATGTGGTCATTAAGCCTAAAGCACTCCCTAAATGGGAATGAATTAACTCTCTGTCTCCCTTTCCATCTTGATACACCTCTGGCTGTGACGTCAATATGACAGACTCTGATCCTCTGCATTAAGGCACTTTTCCTAACAATGGGGAGACTCCCCACTGTGTCATCCAAGTCCCATCACGAAGGCTCAATGAGGGAGATTCAGCCACTGCTCTTGGGATCCTGATCCCCATACTCTTGCCTCTGCAGCTTTTATCCAAACACAGGGGAAGAGAAGGCTCAGAGAGCAGTGGCAATTAATGCAACTCTGTCATCGATGCTTTCTGACACTCCTTCTTTATCCCAGATTCAGTACTGTTTTGACCTTTCCCACGTCATGAGTTTCAGTTTCTTATTACACCCTCCTCGTTCATAGGTTAGTAAAAACCCAACTGGAAGGAGCAGTAAATCAAATCAGAGCATATGGGAAATACCACACATCCCTGTAATTCACAGAACATATGAGGCAATAAGGAATAGGAAAAGCTAAAATTGCTGTGATGTACCTCTATTCTTACGGCAGTTGTAATGAAAATGGAAAATAGTTTTAGCATAGCATTCCAGTTAAGTCTCAGGATGGCTGCTTTGTGGTTTTTGTCGGCTGATCTGCCCACAGACAACAATAGAGACCTGAAACTTCTTTAGGAAATAATTACAAAATTCACAACTCCGAATGTCCATGAAACATGCATCAGAATTTTAAGACAATTTAAAGGGACAATTCTTGTAAGTGGATTCCCAACACCGTAAACGATGGGAGCTAGGACTACCTCCTAAGTCTCTAGCCAAAAACCATAGAAAAATATTTCCAAAAAGAAAGGCAATCATTTGCATTTTGTTTACTATTTAGAATGATGGGGTCTTGACGCTAGAAAGGATCTTAAAAAGCAGCCACTCAAATACCTTGATTTTATTGACAAGGAAACAGAGATGCAAGAAGATTAATAAGTGTCTCCCAAGATCACAGTGCTGGTTGGCAGCAAACTCAGGGCTTGGACTCGGGTTCTCTAATCCCCATTCAGAAGTTCTATCTGCTACACCACTTGACCTCTTCCATTCTAGTTCTATTTACCATGGTTATAGTGTTAAATCTTTATTTTCTTCAGCTTCTTTTGCTTTTAGAATAAAGCAATCAGTAAATACTTCCCATCTCTTTTCACAGAGGAATGATTGGCACAAGAAAAACCTGGTGAAAATTGTTCGAGATTGCTCAAGAAGTTTACAGAAATATGGTTTTGTTTGTGTTTGTGTTTAGTTTTGCTTTGTTTTTAATTTTCTGCCTATGTCTTGGGCCAAGCAATCACCCCTTCTAAATGAAGTGGTTGCTGGTTCCCATGAATTCCTTTGTGTTTCACTCATGACTATGAATACAGGTAAATCACCAGAGCCTTCCCTCACTTGCCTTTCCGACCCACTCCAGCAGATTGGTGTCAACTCTCATATACATGAACCTCTGTTTCTTTTAATGACCTTTTCAATGTAGGGCTTCTTAAAGATTCTGTTTCCCCTGAAACATAATTAGAAGTTCTTCATTATCACATTTCCACACTCTCTCCTCTTAGCTGTGGCCCTTTGTTAGCACCTAGTTAGTGCTTCATTACTTCCCTCAGCCCACCTCCCCCCCTTAACTGCAGTTACTTGGCCTCAGAAAGAATCTGCTCACAGGAAATACTGTGAATGGTCCAATCAGGCAACCAGAGAATGTGTGGTTGCCTGGGGGCAGGGACTGACTGTGAGCTAAAGCAGGATCCCATTTCAACTGAACTAATATAGAGGATTCTTTTACTCTCCAGAAATGGAAGATTATTAATCCTCATCCCCCTGCCTATTGCGTTTGGTTTTTGAGTTTTATTCTAATGAAGCATAAAACCTATGTGGCCTCTTCAACTGCCAAACCCAATATTGTGTTTTTAATGAAAAGGTGCTCTGGCTTCCAGAAAGAAATTGAGTCATACTCAGGAGTTAGTTAACTCAGAAGAGAGGTTGTTGAGATAGTGGTCATAGCAAGAGCATTGGAATCACCTGTAAGCAACACAGATTAAAATTTCTTTTAATACATTCAGTGCTTATTATGTGAAAAGTACTCTCTTCATAAAAAGTGCTGGTGAAGACGTGGAGCAACTAAACTCTGATATCCTACTGATGGGAGGGAAAATGGTTCAGCCCCTCGAGAAAACAGTTCCTTATACAGTTAAACATACACGTAGCATATGAGCCCAAAATACAACTAGTATAAATACTAGTTATTTATACAAGTGAAATTAAATCTTATGATCAGACACAGACCTGTACATAAATGCTTATAAGCAGCTTTACTCATAATTTCCAAAACCTAGAAACAACCCAAATACTCTTCAACTGGTAAGTGGGTAAACTGTGCCATACCCACACAATGGAATACTACTCACCAAACAAAAGGAACAAACTAGTGATACATGCAACAACACAGCTGAACCTCAAATGCATTACGCTAAGTGAAAGAAGCCAGTCTCAAAAGGCTATGTGCTTTATGATTGTATTTATATGACATTCTGGAAAAGGCAAGACTATAGAACAGAGAATAGATCAGTGTTGTCAGAGGCTGGGTGTCAGGAGGGGTTCACTAGAAAGGATGACAAAGAAATTTGGTGGGGAGGGAGATGATGGAAGCATTCTATTCCTTGATGCGATGGTGATTACATGACATACAGCTGCCCAAACTCACAAAATTGCATGCTAAAACGGGTAAATTTTACTCTATGTAAACTATACCGTTAAAACAAAAAGCTCTATCTTTGACACCAACAAAAAAATTATCTCTGTCCTCAAACATGGAAAATTCATTTAAGAAGACTGAGAATTTTTCTAAAAAGATGAACCAAGATGTTTTGCAAGCTATGCTAATTCCCAAATAGATAGCAGACTTAATTTTAACATCACTTAGGACTCAAGTTAAAAAGCTGTACTTTCAGTAAAATTAAATAGAGAAAATATATATGTACATATTGGGTGGCCCATCAGAGTTTGGTTTGAGGCCACAGATGCCTAGACAGTAAGTGAAGAGGAGTTCAGAAACAAAGCAGGTACAATAACAGTGGTTAATATTTATTAAGTCCCTGCTATATGCCTGGCACTGCCCATGTGCTTCACATATCTTATCTCATTTAATCTCTACAATGTTAGGATGTGATGATTATTCACCATTATTTTGCAGATAATGAAACGGAGGCCCAGAGAGGTCAGTCCCTTGGATCACATGCCAAGCAATGGAATTAGGATCACTGTGGGCTGTGGGTTGGGATGTTTGAAGAAAAGGGAACTTCAGCTCTACAGAGGTGTGACTAAGGTACAGAGGTGTGCCCACATGTGGCATAAAAGGGAAAATGAGCAAACTTATTTCTCAACTGGAACAGGAGATTTTCTCTAAGAAAATAATAGAGGATATCATTAACAAGTTAGGAAAAGAGCAGCTTGTAGAGGACACTGAATGGCAGTCTGATAAACTTGAAATTTGTTCTGTGGTTCCTTGACCTCACACCTTAGGAGTGTTTGCAAAAAAGGCAACAGAGTTGACTTAAAGAGACAGGTGAAATTATCCTTTTAGAAGATTAACCAGACAGTGGTGTCAGGGATTCTACTTGGGTTTCCGGGCTGCAGGAAGAAACCATCATCTGTAGGTGCTATAGTAGCTGCGTTCTGTGTATTATCTCACTTCAAGTCCACTTCAATTATTATCCTCATTTTATGAATGAGATGATTGAAGCTGAAAAAGGGTAAATGATCTGCATTAAAGTCAACTGCCAGCTCGAGGCAGATCTGAGACTGAAGTCCAAGTACACGTGACACTTATGTACAGTTATCCCTCAGTATGCACAGGGCATTGGCTCCAGGATACCAAAATCCAAATACACTCAAGTCCCTCGTATAAAATGGCATAGTATCTGCATATAACTTACATGTGTCCTCCTGTATACTTTATATTAGCTCTAGATTACTGATAATACCTAATATAATGTAAATGTTAAGTAAATAGCTGTAAATACAATGTAAATGCTATGTAAATAGTTGCCCATGCACAGCAAATTCAAGTTTTGCTTTTTGAAACTTTCTGGAATTTTTTTCCAAATATTTTTGATCAAAGATGAATTGGGGGCTTCCCTGGTGGCGCAGTGGTTGAGAGTCCGCCTGCCGATGGAGGGGACACGGGTTCGTGCCATTAATTACAAGCCAAAAAAAAAAAAGATCAGTTGAATCTGGGGATGCAGAACCCAAGGATAAGGAGAACCGTCTGTACACGTGGATGAAAGCCCTCTGAGGTAAGGAAACCCATCAGGGTTATTCATAGTAGTCAGGGCACTTAATGTTTCCTAAAACAGAAGGAAAGATCTTAACAGATAAATGACAAAAGAACTGGCTGTACTCCTTGACTAGTTGGATACGAGAGAAAGGAAGAATCAAAGGTGTCGAAAGGGCCTGGGGAATCAGGAGTCTTATTGACAGAAGCATGCACTGGGATGCCACACAAATAAACCTTGACATAACCTGAAACTCATGAACAAATTATTTTTAAGTACTGAATTACTACTGATGTTGCAAATGTGGAATGGCCTCACCTATGTATCCAGAGTTTTCATCTCCTCTCCACCATCCCTAGTGCCTCTGCCTAAACAAAGATGCTAAGAAAGTGCAAAGCCATTTTAGACAAATACACTTGGCCATCTGCAGACCAGTGTGCAGAGGGAGGGGCTATACCAGGTCAAGTCAGCTATCCAAGTCCTCAGATCCAAGGTCATCAGATCAGAGAAGGCTGACCTTAATGATTTCTTAGACCAAAGCCACCTCCACTCCAGGAATTTAGCTCATCAACATTGTTAACAAGCTTAATAGAGAAACACTTTCAGATGTCATTCAAATACTGTAGAAATGAAAAACATTCAGAAACGACAATATGCCCCTTCCCTTCAATTGTAATTATCCATTTGTTCAACAATAATTGACTGAGCATTTACTACAGATCAGGCACTGTGCCTGTATTAGCCAAAAAAAAAAAAAAAAAAGCTCACCATTCTTGCCTTCACAGAGCATGCACTTTGGTTGTCAAAAAGGATTACAAAGAGAACCTTTGAAAAACCAAAATCTAAGTCTTCCAGAATTCTTCTAACCTTCCCTTATATTAAGAGGCCAGTTTGTTAATGGTGATAATGGAGCATCTAATTTTACTCGTAATGTGCCTGCATTTTGCCAAGAATATTTGCTGTTATTTTTGTTTACTCCTTACTCTTGAAGAAGTGGGAAATGAAGGTTGTGCAAATCCATGGTGACTGTGAATGCGCACCCTCAGATCTCCTGCCGTGGGGAATCTAATTGGCTGACTGGTTGCAGCTGCTGTGCTCTGAATCCCTCACCACATTCATGCTGGGGCTTCCCGCAGGCCACTCCCAGCCAGTGGCTGAGCCCAGCAGGGTTGCAAACACAGACCCTATCCTGTGAGATAGAGGACCCCTCTATGGGAGATTCTGGCTTGAGGCCTCCCAGTCAGCCTGAATGCAAACTTCCTTACAACTGGGCTGCAGTCTGAGACTCTTCCTATCTACCCATCAGTGCACCTTCCTTCTCTCCTTCCCAGGCATCACACCTCCATCATGATCTGAAGGCTCTCCCCACCTCCTCCAGCTCCCTGCCTGCACTTCTGCCCGCCCAGGCATTTCCCTAACAAATTTCTTATACGTCTAACCCTATCTGTCTTGGTGTCTGCTTCTCAGAGGACTCAAACACAATATGCTCAAGCAGTAATCTCCAAACTTGTCTTCTACAGTAAGCTCTCCCTCATGAATACTCCCTAAAGGTGCACCCTGAAAATTTTAAGGACCCTATTCATAGTTGCTGTTCTACTGCTTTGTAAGTATTTTTGAGGCAGTTTCAAGAGTATAAACTTCGTCTTTGGTACCATGCAATAAGAACCCTTTTTAGAGAAAATCACCTTATTCCTTGGGTTCTGGTCCAAAGCAGAGTGGAGGAGCACTGTGGTAATTGGGCAGCTGTGGACTCTGACTTCACACTCTCTAATCCTAGTTCTTCCTCTTACTAATCATGTGACCTCAGACAAGCCATTTAACCCCTCTGAACCCGTTTCCTCTCTAATATAAAGATAATAGTATCCTCCTTGCTAACATCAAAGGACTATTTTAAGGATCAAATGATATAATTATGTGAAAATGCCTTGTAAACTAGAGCACTATATAAAAGTATATTATAATTATTGTCTTCTAAATAGTAAATGCAATTAACCAACTTCATATTTCCTGAGGGACGTACACTGAATGTAAAATATACACATCTCAATAGCAATGTGGCGAAAGTCAGAAAACTGTGGAAGCATTGCACAGCAAGTTCTGTAAGCCAATCCCACAACACTGAAGTAAGCTATAAAATTACAAAACAAAAGCACTACTGAAATTACCTTAACTTCTGCAGGTAAGAGTGAATACCAAGTGCTGGTTTAAATGGAAAAAAATTAAAGTTTAAGGTGATTTCCAAACCAGTGTGATTTGGATGAATCTTGGAATAAAATATAATCTTTCCAACCTACTTGACTTTGGGTAATAATAATAAATCTCACTGCACTGGTAACTTGAGGTTTTCCTTGGTTTGGTTATAAATCACTTTTCATAGGTATAAAACAAGAAAAAACAGTTAAATTCAGATGTTTCTGTGTGTGATGAAGTTGGCATTAAAAAGGAAACAGCACAAACCAACAGGGTTAATCTTTTGTGTAAGTATAAGTCATCACAAATTTTATAAAACTAAAACCTGTGAGACATTTCTTTGCAATGTGCTTAATCCTGAAAGCAGTAGCTTCCATTTAAATTACAAGCCCTCAAAAATAAATAAATAAATAAATAAAATAAATAAATTACAAGCCCTCAATCAAAAAAGCTTCAGAAAAATGTTCTTCTTCCTGGTTAGTTATAAAATGAACAGATATCCTGAGGGAGAAAGAGGCCACCTTCTCTGTTGACTGCCTGAAATGAAGGCAATAGTTGGGTGGCATTTGGGACTGCGCTAAATAAACCGTTTCCTTCCCTCGGTGTTTGCTTTGGGTTTCCTATTTCATTACCCATGTCAAATCTCTCCACATAAGAAGCCTGTGAGGTATATACTCATCCATTAAATAAAGATTCCATGCAGTGTTGTTGGATGTGAGAAACAGAAATTGACTTCTTCTTGTTCTTTTTATTTTATTTTTCAACTCTTCCACCAACAAAGGAAATACTTGTAACCTAACAAACTAAGAGCAGGCTGCCTCACTCTTGGATGGAGGCAACTTTGCAACGAAGCAAAACGGAACCTCTTGTTCTACCCGCCACATTCATGACATTTTTTTAGAAAATCAGGAAAAAAATCAGCCCAGTTTTTTTGAGGCAGCATAAATTTACCTTGATGGATTGGTAATAGCTAAATTTCACCTGAAGGAGTGTGACAGCTATTCCTTGTTAGTAATCTAAGCATGTCAGCCCTTGCAAACGCCCCTCACACATATCCCACCAACCATCAGTAAACTCCCTTCAAACATACTCTACCTAACCACAAGAAAACTTTCCTTAAACACCAAAGGCCTATATAACCAGTCCATAAAAATCAAGACAAAAGAACTGAAGAGGCCTGGGAGAATGTTCTGGAACAAGAACAAAAGAGGTCAGACGGTGATTAAAGGTTACGTGTTTTCATTCAAAATGCAGTCTTCAAGGGAGATCTAGCTTTCATCAGTTTTTCCAAGCTTCCATGTCCTAGATCACCCCCATGTGCCCACCAAACAAAGCTTCTAAACAAATACAAACAAATGCATTCTTAGTGGGGTTGCACTTCCAAATTAAGCACTCTGACTTGCTTATGTGCATGCAAATAAAATGTCATGCTCATCAGGGGAGCATACTTGGGCCTCAAGTTGTATACAGTAAATGGCACAGAATCTGATTGAGGGAAAACATCTCTATGCCCGAGGAGAGTCAATTTGGCTGGATCTGCTTGTGATGGAATCGACGTGTCACAGATGCCAGAAGCAGAGACAACCTTACCCTTTCACATGCAATGACACACATACCTTTCTCCACCACCGAAGTCAGCCCTGCTTATTTTTTTAATCCATTCATTCATCTGTCAAATATATTCCAAGTACCTACTACATACCAGGCACTATCAACATCACCATAAGTGTATAAAACACTGTTTCTGCCCCCTAGGAGTTCAAAGTCTATTAAGAATTACACAATCTGTACAAAGAAGCAACTAAAAGCAACAATGCAAGGGAACCTACATAGCACAAAATCTGCCAAACAGTAGGTGCTCAATAGATGTTAGGTGACTATGAATCTGAATAATTATTCACAAAGAGACAGGCAGAGTGCTGGAGTATACAAAGCTAGAATCACTCCTAGCATATAATAGGTACACCATGAATATTTTTGATTGAATGAATGAAATAGTAAATGCTATGAACACATAGAAGAAAAATGACCTAACAGAGGCAATGACTTCCCCATGAAGGCAACATTTAAACTAGATGAACAAGGTGTGAAAGAAAATGCTAGGCAAGGAGAATAATGGTAATTGGTCTGTTAGTCAATATAAGTCACATGACCTGAAGTATTAACTTCAGAATGTGGCTGCACTTACTTCATGCTGCTGATTTACATGACTGCCCAATGCTCTGAATCACGACCAGGTAGCTAGTTTCACTGAGGCTAAGAAGAGAACCCAAGACTACACCTTCAGGAAAGGGTGATAATCAATATAGCTGTGACACTTTCCTTATCGTGAAGGTCCATTTGTTAATGGTGAAATGCAAAGTATACCAAAAGAAACAGAGTTATGAATTTCCCAGAAAAAAATAAAAGCCCACTAACTCACCAAGGAGGTAGGAGGTAGAAAGAAGACATGGACAATGAAAGGCAAGAAAGAACTGAAGGAAGATGTTTGTCTTGAGTGGTTCTGTGAACTATATAGAAAAGCAGAAAAAAAAGAGACTCAATACTGAACCAAAATATTTGACAGCATATAATCATTTTATGACGCTTCAAATACTTCAATTTAAGGACGTGCTTCTGTCAAGAGAAAGCACTACAAAAAGAAAACTGGTTTCATGAAATTAATGCTCAGATTTTCAAAGAAAATAAGTTGAAATAATAACCAGGTATTATTCCAGATTTCACGGGATGAATGTTATACGAGGGGTATGGGCCATGTGTGGTCAGGGAAGGCTCTTTGGCAAGCAAAGTTTTAGACTGTGATGTGACTACTATACATGCTGAGGATTTATCTCTAAATATGTAATGGAACCAAATGGAAAAATGGAATCCAACTTACCAAAATTTTCTTTACAGACAACAATTTAGGTAAGTATTAATTATTCCACAAAGTCAAACTTGCTGTGTTTCTTTTCTCAACAGAATAGCAATTCTCAGTAGTTGTCTCAGCTATGTCGCATGTTGACCTATTAAAGCGTCCCCCAGGTCACGTGACTGCCCACCCCTCGGTGACATCCTTTCTTCACAATAATTCAGTCTCTGAAAGATTTACTGATGAAATAGAGAGCAGATCTAGATTAATACAAAAGCAATAATTTTGCCTTAATTCAAAAGGAACAGTGTTCATTAAGCATATTTTTCCTGGACTTCCTGTTTACCAGGCAATTTGAAATGGTTATCAGTCTTTCTGGCATCAGCTCATCTATGTTAATGATATTTGTTTCCTTTTGTGCTGTCCCACCATGACTATTCCACTTCACTAGAGTTAACGCCAATAAAATCAAATGAGGAAACAAACAAAAACAATCTTAAAACCCACCATCATTAGTAACAAGCAGAAGCTTTCATAATTTCTATAATATCAAAAAATAATGGAAAAATAATAATATTTTCTGCTTTACAGTTTTAAAATAATTTATCTACCACTGTCTCTTTTAAACTTCATTAAATACCTCCCCACTAGGTACTGACAGTTAAAAGAAAAGTAATAAAAAGTACTATTTAACTCCCATTTTCAGGAAGATGGAGTTAATATACTTTTCTCAATTTCCCACTAAGCACAGTTAAAAGCCCTAGACTTTATATACAAAACGAGCATAAAAGACTCTGAAATACAGAAAGAATAAAGCAGACCAACTAGGGACCTCAGAACACAAGGAAGGACACAGTGGTGAGTTACTTGGGTTTTCATTTTTCCCTCATATACCCCAGACTTAAAACTGAAGAAGTCAGATATCTGGGAGTACCAGCAGGCTCAGAAAAAAATGAAAACATCAAAAACCTTCCCTGTCTAGTCAAAACGCATCCTAACAAAACAGAAAATTGTTAGACAATAACCAGTCTACTCCAGCCAAACATGGGCAAAGAAATAAAAGTGGTCCCACCTCCACCGATGGCAACAAAGGTCAATACAGGAAACCTAGACTTCTACCCTCACCTGGCTGTAACAAGGCACTCCACCCCTCACAAATAACCCTCTCACCAAGGTAGTATGAAGGACAGCAGAGTAGAGGGCCAGGAATTTCATCCCCATTAGATCTCTGCCAAAGAGTCAGTGGAAACCAAGTGGGGAGCTTGGACTTCCATCCCCCGCCCTGGGGAGTCATGACAGAGAAAGAAAACAAAATTTAGCAATCTCAAGTATGGAAAAAAAAAAGGTCCTAATTGCAGAATCTGCAGACATCAAAAGGATAATGAGGAAATACTATAAATTCTAAACACACAAACTTGACAACTTATATAAAATGAAACAATTCCTTGAAAAATACAAACTACCACAATACACTCACGTAAAATATTTTGAATAGCTCTGTAACTACTAAGGAAATCAAATTCATAATTTAAAGTCTCCAAAACAGAAATCCCCAAGCCCAGACGTTTTCACTGGAAAATACTCCAAACATTAAAAAAGATTTAACCAAGTTCAACAAAATTGCTTCTAGAAAACAGAAGAGGAGGGAATACTTCCCAATTCATTTTATGAA
This sequence comes from Neophocaena asiaeorientalis asiaeorientalis, assembly GCF_003031525.2. Lineage (NCBI taxonomy): Eukaryota > Metazoa > Chordata > Mammalia > Artiodactyla > Phocoenidae > Neophocaena > Neophocaena asiaeorientalis. The sequence goes on from NW_020172779.1 coordinate 2,060,050, forward strand.
GCTAATATTATCCTGATATCAAAACCAGTCAAAAATAGTAAAAATATTCCTAATGAATATAGATGCAAAAATTCTTTAAAAACATGTTAGCAAGCAGATTCAGCAATATATAAAAAGACTTATACACCACAATCAAAAGGAGTTTATTCCAAGATACAAGATTATTTCGATATTTGAAAATCTGTCAATGACATCCACCCTGTTAACCGGCTAAAGAGGAAAAATTACATGGTCATATCAATTGATGCAGAAAAAGTATTTGATAAAATTCAACATTAGATCATGACAAAACTCTCAGAAACACAGAAGTAGAGGAAAATTTTTCTCAACTTGATAAAATGCATCTATAAAAAACCTACAGCTAACATCATATTTAATAGTAACATTCTGAATGCTTTCCCCCTAAGATAAAGAACAAAGCAATGATGTCTAGTCTCACTGCCTTTATTCAATATGCTGCTGTTAAGTTCTAGCCAATACAATAAGACAAGAAAAGGAAATAGAATGCATAGAAATCAGAAAAGGTAAACCTGCCCTTACCTGCAGATTGTGTAATTGTCTACATAGAAAATTCCAAGAAATCTACCCCCAAAACCTCATATAAACTAATAATTAATTTCAGCAAGATAGGAAGATACAAGATAAACACAAAAACATTAATTTTATTTCTATATACTAGCAACAAAGACATGGAGACTGAAATTAAAAAATAATAATACAGTCATTCAAAAAATGAAATTCTCAGGTATAAATCTAACATAACATTTAGAGGATTTATATGCTAAAAACAATATGCTAATGAAATAAACCAAGGAAGATCTAAATAATAGAAGATACAACTATATTCCTGTACTGGAAGACTCAATGTAGTAAAAATATAGTTCTTCCTAAAAGATACACAGGTTTGACACAATTCCTGTTAATATCCCAGCAAGATACTGTTTAGATACTATGTAGATTATTCTAAAATTTACTATGTAGATAATCTACTATGTAGATTATTCTAAAATTTACTTGGAAAGGCAAATAAATTAGAATTGTTAACATTTTTGAAAAAGAAGAATAAAGTGAAATGAAGCAATCTACCCAAATATCAAGACCTATCATATGGCTACAATAATCAAGATTCTGTGGTATTGTCAGAAGATTAGACACACAGATCAATAAAACAGAATAGAGAAGTTAGAAATAACCTCACAAATATGCTTAGTATAGAGAATACAGAACCCAGAAAGAGACCCACACAAATATGCCCAAGTGATTTGACAAAGGTGCAAAAGTAACTGAATGAGAGAAAATATTTTCAACAAATGAAAAGACATTTCTTGGAGCAGCTGAATATCCATAGGCAAAAACTTAACCTCAAACTAAGTCTCACACTTTGTAAATTGATTGAGAATGCATAACAGACTTAACTGTAAAGTGTAAAATTATAAAACATTTTTTAAAATATAGGAGAAAATCTTCAGGATATAGGGCTAGCAAAAATGTTCTTATACTTGACCAAAAAAAAGCACAAATCATGAAAGAAAAAATTGGTAAATTAGACTTCATCAAAATGTAAAACTTTTACTCTTTGAAACACCCTGTGAAGAAGATGAAAAGACAAGCTGAAGTCTGAGAAAAGACTAGTATCTAAACTATGTAAAGAACTCTCAAAGCTCAACATTAAGTAAATAATCTGAATAGAAAATGGGCAAAAGACATGAACAGACATTTTACTAAAAAAATACACATGACAAACAGCACATGAAATGACATTCAACATCATGACACACTGGGGAAAAGAAAATTAAAACAATAATGATATATCACTACACACTTATCAGAATAGTTAAAATAAAAAACTGAGAATACCAAATGCTGGCAAGGATGAGGAGAAAATGGACCATTTATATATTGCTGGCAAGAATGTAAAATGCTATACCCACTCTCAAAACTAGTTTGGCAGTTCCTTAAAATAATAAACACGCAACTACCATAATACTCAGCAACAGTCTTGAGCATTTATCCCAAAGAAATGAAGAGTTATACTCAAGTTATACTTGAGTTATACTCCAGTTAACTCAAAATCCTGCACATGAATGTTTACATCAATTCTATTCACAATAGCCCAAAGCTGGAAACAACCCAGATGTCCTTCTGTAGGTGAAGAAATAAACTCCAGGACATTCATATCATGACATACTACTCAGCAATAAAAAATAAAAAGCAGTTATACACACAGCAACCTGGACGACTCTCCAGAAAATGGTACTGAGTTAAAAAAAAGTCCCAGTGCCAAAAGGTTATGTACTTCATGCTTCCATTTATACATCATTCTTGAAATGACAACATTATAAAAATGGAGAACAGAACCATGGTCACCAGGAAGTGAAGAAGGGGCTAGGGTGGAAGTGCTGTCGTTATTGCTGTAAAAAGGCAACATGAGGGATCCTTGTGGTAGTGGAAATATTCTGTATCTTGGCTATCCTCAATATCATGGTTGTAATTTGGTACTATCCTAAGATACTACCTTTGATAAAAAAGGTAAAGGGCATATGGGATCTTTCTGTATTATTTCTTACAACAACATTTGAATTTATAATTATCTCAAAGTTTTCAAGTTCAATTAAAAAATGACCCATACATCTTTCAAGTGGGGAAAACAGAAGTGCAAAGAAATAACTGTGCTATAAATATGTGCAATAATTGACATGGGGATGGAATTCCTTTAGCAGAACAGTATGGTCACAGTGGGAGCTACTAAAGTTCTCCCAAAGGTTCTGAGACTTGAGCTGAATCTTGAAAGATGGGAGCAGTTTACCAGCTTTCCTTTAATTCTTGCAATTTTATGAGAAAAATGTTATTATAACATCTCCTTTAGAGGAGGTTCAGAAATGTTAAATCAATGGCTCAATGTAACAGTTGGTTTCCAACTGCAATTTCATTCTCTCCCCATTTTTACCATAGGTTTAATTTTCAAAATACAACATAGTAAGAGCAAAATGCTAAAATTTCAAAATATTTTTTTAAGAAAAGGGCATTCGTCTATTTGGGCATTTAGTGAGCATTTGATGATATTCCTAGGTATGTGTTAAAGATCAGACAAAATCACAGACCTCGGAAAGAGAAAAGAGGATTATTTAGTACTATGTTTTAGAGCCAATGGTTCTCAAACTATTTTCTGGCTGCATGCTATTTTTTGCACAAGAAACTCCTATTTGTAACATCTCTTCATGCATGTGATGATTTGGGAGAGTGAGAAAGAGGTAAGAAGACAAATTTAGGACCATGTAGGGAAAGTGAAAGCACATGTGTAGTTTATGAAAGTACTTCCAATAATTTAGAGAGTCCTCTGAAAAGAGAATTTTAGCCTCCCCACAGAAAATAGACACTGTGCAAGCAATTTTACATTCTTTATGATAATATTATTAGGGTAATAAAGGATTTCTCAACCTCAACCCTGTTGACACTTTGGGCCAGATAATACTCTGTAATCAGGGGTTGTCCTGTGCATTATGCGACATTTAATAGCATCCATGGCCTCTACATACCAGGTGGCCAGTGGCATCCCTCATTCTGTGTTGGGATAATCAAAAATGTCTCCAGGCATTACCAAATGTCCCCTGGGGATTGCAAAAATTGTTTTCCTTTGAGAACCACTGGTCTAGTGATGTTATTGCCATTTTGTAAATGAAATCCAATGTTTGGAGAGGTTCAAAATTCATACAATTAATCGGTAGAGCCAGGAATAGAGCATAGGTCTCCTTGATTCCTAAGGAATTGAAGTTTTTCCACTGTTCTTAGCTTCTGTAAAGAGATGTATCCTCATAAAGAGCTCATGGAAAAACAGAGTCATAACCCAACATTACAAAATAAGGTGACAGGTGCTCTATCTAAGGAGTGAGCAGAAGGCTACGGGAGCTAAAAGGATGTATCAGTTAGTTCTGTGTGGAATAGACAAGGAAGAGTAAGCACGTTAGTTTTCTATTGCTGCAGAACAAACTTAGTAGCTAAAAACAACACAAATTTATTATCTCACAGATTGCTTGGGTCAGGCGTCTGGGTACAGGTTTAGCCTGGTCCTGAGGGTCTCACCAGGGTGAAATCCAGGTATTTCCCAGGGCTGTGATTTAATCTGAGAGTCAGGATTCTCTTCGAAGCTTACTGGTTGTTAGCAGAATTCATTTCCTTGTAGTTGTATGACCAAGGTCCCCATTTTCTTGCTGGCTGTTGGCCAGAGACTGCTCAGGTTCCTAGAGGCCACGCACAGGTTCTTGACATGTGGCTCGCTCATCTCAAAAGATGATGCCGTACTTCTTCAAGGCCAGCAGGATTCTGCTGCTGCTTTGGGGAGCATACCTGGTTAGGTTGCACCCACCCAGGATATTCTCCCTTTTGATCAATTCAAAGTCAACTGCTCAGTTGACCTTAATTATGTCTGCAAAAATCCCTTTTGCCATACAATATAATTATAGAAAAGAAATCCCATCGTATTTGCAAATCACACCCAAACTCAAGGGGTGGGAATTATACAAGGGCATGTGTCAATGGAGGATTATCTTAGAATTCTGCCTACATAGTAAGTAATACTGGGTTGGCCAAATGGTTCGTTTGGTTTTTTCCGTAAGCTAGCCCTAGTAGCACTTAGATGTCTTTAACTTCATTCAAGACAATTTTGTTAGATTGTATGTGACAGCTGTCATATCAGCATGCATTTAAAAAAAAAGATCAAAATTGTTGAATTTTTGTGTAGCCATTTTAATATTGAAGATGGAAGAAGAAAAGCAACATTTGTGGCATATTATGCTTTATTATTTCAAGAAAGGTAAAAACACAACTGAAACGCAAAAAAAGATTTGTGCGGTGTATGGAGAAGGTGCTGTGACTGATCGAACGTGTCAAAAGTGGTTTGCGAAGTTTCGTGCTGGAGATTTCTACCCCACGGTCAGGCAGACCAGCTGAAGTTGATAGTGATCAAATCAAGACATTAACTGAGAACAATCAAAGTTACACCACGCACGAGACAGCAGACATACTCAAAATATCCAAATCAAGCATTGAAAATCATTTGCACCAGCTTGGTTATGGTCATTGCTTTGATGTTTGGGTTCCACGTATGTTAAGTGAAAAAAACCTTCTTGACTGTATTTCCACATGTGATTCTCTACTGAAACATAATGAAAACATTCCATTTTTAAAACAAATTGTGACTGGCGATGAAAAGTGGATACTGTCCAATAACGTGGAATGGAAGAGATCGTGAGGCAAGTGAAATGACCCACCACCAACCACACCAAAGGCCGGTTTTCATCCAAAGAAGAGTGATGCTGTATATACGGTGGGATTGGAAGGGAGTCCTCTATTATGAGCTCCTTCCGGAAAACCAAACGATTAATTCCAACAAGTACTGCTCCCAGTCAGACCCAATGAAAGCAGCACTTGATGAAAAGCATCCCGAATAAGTCAACAGGAAACATATAATCTTCCATCAGGATAGCGCAAGACCACATGTTTCTCTGATGACCAAGCAAAAACTGTTAAAGCTTGGCTGGAAAGTTCTGATTCATCCTCCATATTCGCCAGATATTGCACCTTCAGATTTCCATTTATTTAGGTCTTTACAAAATTCTCTTAATGGAAAAAATTCCAATTCCCTGGAAGACTGTAAAAGGCACCTGGAACAGTTCTTTGCTCAAAAAGATAAAAAGTTTTGGGAAGATGGAATTATGAAGGTGCCTGAAAAATGGCAGAAGGCAGTGGAACAAAAGGGTGAATACATTGTTCAGTAAAGTTCTTGGTAAAACTGAAAATTGTGTCTTTCATTTTTACTTAAAAACTGAAGACACGTTTTGGCCAACTCAATACATAATACAGAAGATCATTCTCTTCCTGGATTCCTGGCCAGGCTTGGTAGTGCCTGACTTGGCATCTGCCCTAATCATCATATGCCTGGTTGCCCCCACATAGCCTTCCAAGTCCCCTTATGTGATGGCTCCATCCTGCTTACCTTCTTTGCACACAGTGTTGCCTCCTGGATCCTGGACAACTGATACTTGAATCTTACTTTAAAACTTGACTTTCCTCTAAGTTTTTCCTCTAACTCTTAGGCAGTTAGCAATTCCAGTATACTGTGAACCCTGACATTTAAGTAAATAATCATAATGTTAGAGACGTTTACATGAGCTATTTTAACTCACATGTGGTCTTATATTATGATAACCTAATAAAGTATGTCCTATCCCCATGTTTTAATAAGAAAATTTAGGATCAGCATGATCAAGCAGCCTTTCCAACTGGAAAGGTCTTCCAGTTTTGTTCCAAAAAGGGACAAAGTCACAAATTCATGTGGCTCCAAGTTCACACTTTTTCCAGTGCCCAAATTGCTCTCATTTTATGGAGGACAATGGAGGAGCAGTAATTGAGGAATTTACAATTCTTTTGCCCTGTTACCAAGTAGCATCTCTTCTATTCAGCATTTCCCCCCTCAACTGTCACAACCATTTAATAAATGCCATTTTGACTCTTTCTAATTGACACTTCTATTAAAATCTCATCTTTTCAACCTTCCAAAATCTTTTGGGGCAGGAACCATGTTCTTTTATAGTCCCATTGGTGCCTATCCAGGCTTTCATAAATGACAGCACTTGAAAATTACTAGTATACATGACAAATGAATTCCCTTATCACCCAGAGAAATACCACAGTTCAGAAAAGCTCTGTAAACTGGGAAGGAGAAAGGAATGTGTGCATAAAGCATCCTTTCCACTGGGTCTGCTTTCCCAGCACTTCCTCTACCTGCTTATTCTCTGTAAGAAGCTATATATCAGGGCTGCTCCACTTCCACTACCTGCAGACTAAAGAAGGAACTTCATGCTCCAATATCTTTTAATAACATTTCATTCAATCAAAATAACCTAACTTGCCAGTGGCATTTTTATAAAGGAAGCTTTCCTATGCCCAGCACAGATGCAGATGTATAGGTAAACCTATATCAAGGTCTGGAGTTTAGTTGTAGGGAGACAGAGTGGAAGAGTTAAAATCATTTACTAATTTAACAGATATTTTTCTGAAAACTGAATATGTACGACTCTGCTGGGTCCTGGAACAATTCCCTGCTTGGAGGAGTTTACAGTCAGCAGGTGATGTGGACCAGGGAACAGGCATTAGGATACACCTAAGAAGTCCTGTGCAGAAATTGAGTGCAAGGTGCAGGGGCAGACTCACTAACTCAGTCCTGGCTTGGAGTCTGGGGTGCCAGTCAGGGTAGGAAGTTATAATTTGCAGAGGAAATTATATCCTAGCTGAGCCCCAAAACAGGAATGGGTTTTAGCCAAGACAGAAAGCTGAAGAGTATGTTCTATTCAAAAGGAACAGCATAGACCCAGGATGCAAGGTGGTAAGGGATATACTAGGACAGTGGTCCCCAACCTTTTTGGCACAAGGGACCAGTTTCGTGGAAGAAAATTTTTCCATGGATGGTGGGGGGAGATGATGCAGGCGGGAATGCGAGCGATGGGGAGCGGTGGGGAGCGGTGGGGAGTGATGGGGAGCGGTGGGGAGCGGTGGGGAGCGGCTATAAATACAGATGAAGCTTCGCTCGCTCGCCACTCACCTCCTGCTGTGTGGCCTGGTTCCTAACAGGCCATGGACCAGTACCAGTCCTTGGCCCAGGGGTTGGGGACCCCCATCTAGGAGACTCTCTGAGATCTGAGAAGAATCTTAAAGGCCAGATAAAAGAATTTGGACCTTATTTATCCAGGAGGCAGCAGAAACTCATAAAAACTCTTTAAGAAAGGGAGTAGTTTAAAGATTTCATCATGGCTACAGAACAGAAAAGGATAAGAGTGAGGTAGCTTATACGTCAGGAAGGAAATCAGGAGACTTGTAGTGATTATCCAAGCAAGAGATGAGAACAAAGCAGTGCTAGACAAATGTGAGCAACTTTAAGATTAACCAGTCTTGGGCTTCCCTGGTGGCGCAGTGGTTGAGGGTCCACCTGCCGAGGCAGGGGACATGGGTTCGTGCCCTGGTCTGGGAGGATCCCACATGCTGCGGAGCGGCTGGGCCCGTGAGCCATGGCCGCTGAGCCTGCGCGTCCGGAGCCTGTGCTCTGCAGCGGGAGAGGCCACAACAGTGAGAGGCCCGCATACCGCCAAAAAAAAAAAAAAAAAAAAAGATTAACCAGTCTTGGGGCTCCAATGGATATGGAGATGGAGATGGAAATGAAGGAGAGAAATGATTTAAGAATGACACCAGAGCTCTGGCACTGCCACCTGAGTGGACGCTGGTGCCATTCACTGAACTCGGAAACCAAGAGGAGAGACAGATTTGGGAGCTCTGAAGTTCAGTGTTAAACATGTGTTTCAGGAGCTGATTCTGAGTTACTGCCAGCACATAACCCAAGATGATGGTGCTAACAACAGGCCAGGAGTCCTTCTTTCTCCTTGTCAGGTGTCCCAGGACGGACTTTGTGGCCAGAGTGCCATCTCCACTTCCAAGGCCCATTTGCCTAATTGTTTGATGTGACTTAACATTAAACGTATTTGAGTTCAAAAACCTTACCTCTCAACCAAAATGTGAAATCAAAGCGCTGCACGAGTTAAGTGTGTCTGTCTGCACAGATGTTGTGCCCACCACATCAAAGGCGGTTTGCACTTGCCATAGGGGATGGCTTCATGACCTTGGAAATAAATTTGAAATGTATGGGCTCCCTGAAACCACAGAGTTGACTGAATACGACTTGAATTACGGCAATGCGTTATATTTGCCAAGGGGGACACCCAGTGCAAACTGCTGAATTTGAGGGGTTTTAACAAAAATAAGAGACCCACAACCAAAATTACTGGATGACAAAGTAGACCATTTTTCAAATCCTCAGATAGCAAAGCATATCTCTATACATATGCTGGTCTATAAAAATGTCCACTCAAACCATACCATTTTTACTAGCTTTCCTCACATTTACCAATCCCAGCCCCACTTCTTTATCATACCCACATTTTCCTACTGGAATAGTGGTTGTGAAAAATGCTTTGACACTATACTACACTGAATCAAACTAAGTTTACCTATAACATTAACCCAAGACCACACTTACTTGCTGGTAATGAAAATAGTAAGTTTTCTCTAAAAAAAAACCCTATCTGGTCTCACCTCTCCTTAATATATACATTACTCAGTTAACCATGTATAATGATCACTTTTGCTTTTCTTTCTGTCTTGGTTTTGGGAGCTATGAAATGTATTGTAACACTAAGTGAATAATCCCATCCAGTCATGAAAATGACCCGAAAGATCCCACTGCCTACACAGAAATTATATCCATTCTTCAAACCACCTTGTAAGAACTGTTTGGATATTTACATGATTTCCTTATATGAAATAACCCTATAAATATTTCTTCCCTCTGATCAAATTATAGTTCCAGGCCCCATATAACTTTTTTAATAACAAACACTATTATGTAGACTGTACCATGCCAAGCAATTATAGGTAGTATCTCGTTTAATCCTTAAACAATTCTGTAGTAGATATTGCTTTTATTTCCTAGATGAGGAATGCTGAGGCTCACAGAGGCTTAGTCTAAGGTCATACAGCTGGAAGAAAAAAAGCCACGAATGAAGCCCAGCTTTGTGTAACTCCAGGGCCCTGATCTCAATCACATTATTGCCCGCCTTGACTTGTTGCTCATGAGGATAAACATGAAATTCTCAAAATAAATAAATTTAGGAGGACCTTCAAGATGGCAGAGGAGTAAGATGTGGAGATCACCTTCCTGCCCACAAATACATCAAAAATACATCTACATGTGGAACAACTCCTACAGAACACCTACTGAACGCTGGCAGAAGACCAAGACCTCAGACCTCCCAAAAGGCAAGTAACTCCCCATGTACCTGGGTAGGGCAAAAGAAAAAAGAAGAAAAAGAGGCAAAAGAATAGGGATGAGACCTGCACCCTGGGGAGGGAGCAGTGAAGGAGGAAAAGTTTCCACGCACTAGAAGCCCCTTCACTGGTGGAGACGAAGGATGGGAGAGGGGAAGCTTCGGAGCCACAGAGGAGAGCGCGGCAACAGGGTTGGAGAGGGCAAAGCAGAGAGTTTCCCGCACAGAGGATCACTGCTGACCAGCACTCACCAGCCCAAGAGGCTTGTCTGCTCACCTGCCGGGGTGGGCGGGGGCTGGGAGCTGAGGCTCAGGCTTCAGAGATCGGATCCCAGGGAGAGGACTGGGGTTGGAGGCGTGAAAACAGCCTGAAGGGGCCAGTGCGCCACAGCTAGCCGGGAGGGAGTCCGGGAAAAAGTCTGGAACTGACTACGAGGCAAGAGACCATTGTTTCTGGGTGCCCAAGCAGAGGGGATTCAGAGCACTGCCTAAAGCAGCTCCAGAGATGGGTGAGAGCCGTGGCTACCAGTGCAGACACCAGAGATGGGCATGAAATGCTAAGGCTGCTGCTGCCGCCACCAAGAAGCCTGTGTGCAAGCACAGGTCACTACCACACCTCCCCTCCCAGGAGCCTGTGAAGCCTGCCACTGCCAGGGTCCCACGATCCAGAGACAACTTCCCTGAGAGAACACAAACAGCGCACCTCAGGCTGGTGCAACATCACGCTGGCAGAGGCCGCAGGCTCGCCCCACATTCTATACCCCTCCCTCCCCTGGCCTGAGTGAGCCAGAGCCCCCTAATCAGCCGCTCCTTTAACCCCCTCCTGTCTGGGTGAAGAACAGATGCCAGAGGGTGACCTACATGCAGAGGCAGGGCCAAATCCAAACCTGAAACACAGGAGCTGTGTGAATAAAGAAGAGAAAGAGAAATTTCTCCATGCAGCCTCAGGAGCAGCAGATTAAATCTCCACAATCAACTTGATGTACCCTGCATCTGTGGAATACATGAACAGACAACGAATCATCCCAAAATTGAGACAGTGGACTTTGGGAGCAGCTGTAGACTTGGGGCTTGCTGTATGCGACTGACCAGTTTCTGATTTTTATGTTTATCTTCGTTTTTAGTGCTTGTTATCATTGGTGGATTTGTTTACTGGTTTGGTTGCTCTCTCTTTTTTTAATTACTTTTTTATTTTAATAATGTATTTTTTTATTTTAATAACGTTATTTTATTTTATTTTTCTTTTTTTTCTTTCCATTTTCTTCTGAGCCATGTGGTTGACAGGGTCTTGGTGGCTGGCTGGCTGTCAGGCTTGAGCCTCTGAGGTGGGACAGCCGACTTCAGGACACTGGACCACCAGAGACCTCCCAGCCCCACTTAATATTAATCGGCAGGAGCTCTCCCAGAGATCGCATCTCAACGCTAAGACCCAGCTCCACTGATGACCAGCAAGCTCCAGTGCCGGACACCCCATGCCAAACAACTAGCAAGACAGGAACACAACCCCATCCATTAGCAGAGAAGCTGCCTAAAATCAAAATAAGGTCACAGACACCCCAAAACACACCACCAGATGTGGTCCTGCCCACCAGAAAGAAAAGATCCAGCCTCAACCACCAGAACACAGGCACCAGTCCCCTCCACCAGGAAGCCTACACAACCCACTGAACTAACCTTGCCCACTGAGGGCAGACACCAAAAACAATGGGAACTACAAACCTGCAGCCTATGAAAAGGAGATCCAAACCACAGTAAGTTAAACAAAATGACAAGAAAGAGAAATACACAGCAGATGAAGGAGTAAGGTAAAAACCCATCAGAGCAAACAAATGAAGAGGAAATACGCAGTCTACCTGAAAAAGATTTAAGAGTAATGATAGTAAAGATGACCCCAAATCTTGGAAATAGAATGGAGGCAATACAAGAAACATTTAATAAGGACCTAGAGAGCAAAAAAAGAGCAAACAAGCAATGATGAACAACACAATAAATGAAACTAAAAATTCTCTAGAAGGAATCAATAGCAGAATAACGGAGGCAGGAAGAATGGATAAGTGACCTGGAAGATAAAATAATGGAAATAACTATCACAAAGCAGAATAAAGAAAAAAGAATGAAAAGAATTGAGGACAGTCTCAGAGATCTCTGGGACAAAATTAAACACACCAACATTCAACTATAGGGGTCCCAGAAAATAAGAGAAAAAGAAAGGGACTGAGAAAATATTTGAAGAGATTACAGTTGAAAACTTCCGTAATATGGGAAAAGAAATAGTCAGTCAAGTCCAGGAAGTGCAGAGAGTCCCATACAGGATAAACTCAAGAAGAAACACACCAAGACACATATTAATCAAACTATCAAAAATTAAATACAAAGAAAAAATATTGAAAGCAGCAAAGGAGAAGCAACAAATAACAAGGGAATCCCTGTAAAGTTAACAGCTGATCTTTCAGCAGAAACTCTGTAAGCCAGAAGGGAGTGGCAGGACATATTTACAGTGATGAAAGGGAAAAACCTACAACCAAGATTACCCTACCCAGCAAGGATCTCATTCAGATTTGACAGAGAAATTAAAAGCTTTACAGAGAAGCAAAAGCTAAGAGATTTCAGCATCACCAAACCAGCTCCAAAACAAAGGCTAAAGGAACTTCTCTAGTCAGGAAACACAAGAGAAGGAAAAGACCTACAACAACAAACCCAAAACAATTGAGAAAATGGTAATAGGAACATACATATCAATAACTACCTTAAATGTAAATGGATCAAATGTCGTCCAACCAAAAGACATACACTGGCTGAATGGATACAAAAACAAGACCCATATATATGCTGTCTACAAGAGACCCACTTCAGACCTAGGGACACATACAGACTGAAAGTGATGAGATGGAAAAAGATATTCCATGCAAATGGAAATCAAAAGAAAGCTGGAGTAGCAATTCTCATATCAGACAAAACAGACTTGAAAAAAAAAGACTATTACAAGAGACAAAAAAGGACACTACATAATGATCAAGGGATGAATCCAAGAAGAAGACATAAGAATTGTAAATATTTATGCACCCAACATAAGAGCACCTCAATACATAAGGCAAATGCTAAGAGCCATAAAAGGAGAAATCGACAGTAACACAATAATAATAGGGGACTTCAGCACCCCACTTTCACCAATGGACAGATCAACCAAAATGAAAATAAATAAGGAAAAACAAGCTTTAAATGACACATTAAACAAGATGGATTTAATTGATATCTGTAGGACAGTCCATCCAAAACCAAGAGAATACACTTTCTTCTCAACTGCTCATGGAACATTCTCAAGGATAGATTATATCTTGGGTCACAAATCATGCCTTGGTAAATATAAGAAAACTAAAATCGTATCAAGTATCTTCTCTGACCACAACACTATGAGACTAGATATCAACTACAGGAAAAAATCTATACAAAATACAAAAAAATGGAGGCTAAACAATACACTACTAAATAACCAAGAGATCACTGAAGAAATCAAAGATGAAATCAAAAAATACTTAGAAACAAATGACAATGAAAACACAATGACCCAAAACCTATAGGATGCAGCAAAAGCAGTTCTAAGAGGGAAGTTTATAGCAATACAATCCTACCTCAAGAAACAAGAAAAATCTCAAATAAACAACCTAACCTTATACCTAAAGCAATCAGAAAAAGAAGAACCAAAAAACCCCAAAGTTAGCAGAAGGAAAGAAATCATAAAGATCAGATCAGAAATAAATGAAAAAGAAATGAAGGAAAGATAGCAAAGATCAATAAATCTAAAAGCTGGTTCTTTGAGGAGATAAACAAAATTGATAAACTATTACAAGCTCATCAAGAAAAAAAGGGAGAAGACTCAGCTCAACAGAATTAGAAATGAAAAAGGGGAAATAACAACTGACACTGCAAAAATACAAAGGCACAGGGAGATCAGCTCGGTGCGTTGTGACCACCTAGAGGGGTGGGATAGGGAGCGTGGGAGGTAGACGCAAGAGGGAGGGGCTATGGGGATATAAGTATACATATAGCTGATTCACTTTGTTATACAACAGCAACTAACACAATAATGTAAAGCAATTATACTCCAATAAAGATGTTAAAAAAAAATAATAAAATAAATAAATAAATTTATTTATTTTGTTTGTGTGTGCATGTATGACTATTTAAAGCTAATACTGGATATAAAATAACATTTAAATATTTTAATATCTGATATTTAGTAAATAATATTTTAATAAATAAAGGTGAAATATACTTGCATTTTCCATCGGATTGGGAGAATTTTACAGCTTACTTTGTTAAAAATTTTTAAAAGTGCTACCTTTGGTAAGATGAGTTAACTCACCATACACACAAATAACCCACTGTCACATTTAAATCACACATGCACAAATAAACTCACTATATTTGCCTTAATCTGAGTTAATTAATAATTAATTTCAAAAGATTAATTAATTTCACAAGATTCATATCATGTATAAGAGTAAATAATAATAATGATGATAATAATATCAGTCTTTCTTTACAGAGTGTCTTGTTATATGAAGGGTACTATGCTAAATACTTCACTCATATTGTAATTTCTAACCTTCATGAGGCCCTGTAATAAAAGTATTACTACCCCATTCTGAAGATAAGAAAAGTTGTGCTCAGTACAATTATGTTGGTAGCATAAGATCACTTAATAAATTAGAAATGGCCCTCAGACTTGAAGCTAGAAATTTCTGATTCCATGGACTTGTGCTCATGCAACCCGATACCACAGTATGCCCCCAAAAAACATTTTATAAAGCTCAGGTACTTCCCTGAGACATTGTTGAAAACCCTAGGTAGCTGAAAGTCCATTTTATGCTTTCCATGTGTTTGCAACACTATAAAAGTTAAATTCATCGGCATCTGTAATATAAGAACTAATGGGATCAGTATTCTTTGAAAATTATGCTTTTTTTTCCAAATGTCACCTTATGTTCCACACATATTTTCAAAAATGAATGTTCAGGTTTTAAATAGGGACTAAACAAAATTGACAATGTAATTTTATCCAGGTACAAAAAAAAATACAAACACATTCTCTTACCTTATGGGGTGCTCTACCAGTTGGGCCGTAATAATAATTTACTATTCTGGAATACAGTTATTCTTCCAATTCTGACATAACTGCCATGTTATTTCACTCACATATTCCTCTGTCTATCCCAGTAGCCAGGGGCCATTTTTCATGCTGTTCATTTGCAACAGAAATTACAGGTTTTGATACCACTGCCACAGCCTGTGTTTTAACTTTGAAATATATTGTAGCTAAACCTCTAATGTGGCTAATCTAGTTCATGATTCAATCTGACTGCAGTTCTGGTTCCCTGAAAGGGCTGCTGCTGACAAGAATGCTTCCCTGTGCTTATGCTGAGGAGCTCCTTGGGCTCAGATCTCCCCAGCTCAGGTTGAAAGAGCTCCCTAAGTAAGTAGCCATCTGAGGCTCTTCCTATCCCGGTCACCAATCTGTTCTATGACCTTGGCACTGTTGAGCCTCCTCTCCATGCCTTTTTTTTACCTAACCGTAAATTAGAAAGGCACGGGCATGGTTTCCTTTATTTCTTTCTCCTTTCTGCCATACATACTCCCACAGACGTGAAGAGACCTTTCCCTGGGCTCAGAGAAGGGCAGGCATCTCAGCATCAGCTCCAACTCAGGACCAGGGCTTTGCTTTGGTGCTCACAGAGCACATCTCCGTCATCCAAGATGAGGGGGAGGATGGGGGATAGAAGCAGAAACTGCCCAAGACAGGAAGACACATAGGGTGGGAGACTGGAAGGAACTTAAAGATCGCTGGTCTACTGCTCATTTTCCAGAGGCACCAAGAGCTCAAGTGATTTGCTCAAGGTCACCCAATGTGTCCCCAACTAGTTCATTCATACGTTCTTTCATCCACCAAGTATCTATTGAGTATCTAATGTGTCCTAGACCCTGTACAGAATTCTGGGGATCCAGAGATAAAAAAGACATGGTCCTGCCCTGGAGAGAGCACATGCTGATGGGAAAGTTAGACAGGTGACTACAGAACTGTAATAGTGTCAGAGGCAGGGTGGCCACACATCCCCGTTGGTCTATGAAAATCCCAGTCAATATCTGTTGTTCCAATTTAATTGTTAGTAGCACTGCCTTTCACTCTCAAAAGTGCCTCTGTTTGGATACTTGGATGATAATTAAATAAGCATTTGCTTAGGCTAATTCTCTACTAAATCTTGCATAAGTGTTGTTCCATGGAGGGGAATGAGTCCATCATTCTCAATGAGTCTTTACAGTTTTGTCTTTGAGAACAAAGGAGAAAAGCATCTTTAAGCAGACTTCAGAGGAAAGAACTGGCTGGGCCCAATTTGATACTTGGAGTTGGCTGTTGTCCACAGTCACACAGCTGGTTTGCGACAGAGCCAGGGAGTAAATCTAGCTGTCTTGACTCCCTGTCCAATGCTCCGGCTATTGTGCTTCATCCAACTGACTGCCGAGGATGGGTTCTGGGGCCTGAGTAGACCTCACCTAGTAAGACTCCCTGCAGCCTCTACCCAATGGTTCTCACCACCAGCTCTGCCACCGGCTCTGCCAGTCTCACCAATACTCCTTCCCCAACATGGCATAAAACAGAAGTACATAAAGATAACTCACTTTAACAGACTCCATCCTGCCAGCCATCTCATTGGTTTCCAGTGTCTCGTTGGCGCTGTAGGTAAAATGAAAATAGTCTTGAGGGGTACACGCTAGTCAAGAAATACCTAAGGGCGCCAATCAAGATGGCAGAGTTGAAGGACATGGAATTCACCCCCTCCCACAAATACATCAAAACTACAACTACAAATGGAACAACTCTCACAGAACACCTACTGAACACTAGCAGCAAACCTCAAACACCTGAAAGGACAAGAAGGATCTCCACATAACCAGGTAGGATGAAAGGGGGGGAAAAAAGTAAATCACCTAAATAAGCCAGTACACAGATTAAAAAAAAAAATCAAAAAATTTCTGTGAAAGTTATGACAGCCACAATGAATAGCAAGAGGATGAACATGAAGATGTAAAAGAGGACATCAAACTCACAAAATGAGGAGGAGGAGAGTAATAAAATGTAGTTTTTTTTCTAGAAAGTGTTTGAGCCTATATGACTACCAGTCTAAAGCAAGCAGATATAAGAAGGGGTTAACATACTTGATAAACAGGGTAACCACAAATCAAAAACATACAATAGGTTCACAAAAAACAAAAAGAAGAGAACATAAGCATAATACAAAGGAAAATCATCAAACCACAAAAGGAAAAACAAAAAGAAAAGCGGAAATATAAAGGAATATCTCGAAACCCCTGAAAACACTCCAGTCTTCCAGGGACAAAATGCCGCACCCGTTTCCCACCGGATATTGACTCCTCAGCTCCTGGGGCAGCTGGGCTGCAGCCTCAGTTGTTCAGTTCAGCGTGCAAATCAAATATCATTTTCTCGGGGTACCATGATATAAAAAGAGTCAGGAGGCACTGTGTAAAGGACCAAGCCAAGGGGAAAAAGTTTTATGCAAGGCTGGTACATGCTTATTTGCACATGTTAGGTCTCTATCAGTTACCTGCATTTTTAAGGGAGAACATAAGGATTTATTACTCACTTCTTGTCAGGCACACTTAATTTTATCTTTTTTCACTCCTCAGGGTGTGCACAGAAATGCTCCAAGCAGCATCCTGTGGATCTGCTTGTATCTGAAATCTCCAAGATGCATTTCCACCTTGATTTGAGAAAATTACAGCTCACAGTTATCCTCCCTCTACATCTTCCGTTTTCTTCCTCTTCCTATTCTGTAGAGCAGAGGTTCTTAACCCTGGCTGCACATTAAAATTATCCGGATGGCTTTTTAAAATGTCTGGTGTCCGGGTGTCCCCCCAAATTTTGATTGTAAGGTTTGGGGTTTGGCATAAGCATCAATGTTTTTCCAAAAGTCTGCCCCACCTCCCAGGTGGTTCTAATGTACCGCCAGGGTTGGAATCTCTGCAAAAAGACTCTACCTCCTTCCAGAGTGTATACAATCAATTCCTCCACAAAGGTTGATTATTTGAGACAGTACCTGTTTGAGACCGAGAGGAATGCTTGAACAGAGAGGCCTCTTTGCAATATAAGAAGACAGCAGCCACCATTAATTCTCCTGAGAATCTTTCCAAGTACTCAAATGGAGACTTAGAAAATCCATATTCCTCCCCCATCCCCCAAAACACACACCATTACCAAACGCAGGAGTATGCAGTATAGCCACAGCTTACATGCCTCTAAGTAATAATGTACTGATTTATAGTTTGCACAAATTGCAATAAATGGCATTTTCTGTTATGTGGAGGGTAACAGATTGTTCTGGAGTGAGTACAAGTCCATAACTCATTCGAGGGCTATGCTGATGCTATAAACTAAAGTTCACTATTTAGGCAGTTAATCCCCAGTAGTTTAATTCTGAGAATAGGTTTCAGACTTGTATTCAATTTGGTGACCATCTATTATTTTAGTTTAATAAGCATAATATAAGAAGAAGCAAGAGAAATGTTTTCAGAGACTTTTCTCCTTTTTCCTCCCTTCCTAACCTCTCGCTGCATCTCCATGTTGCTCTCCAGGATGGTCATTTCCTGCTCGAGAGGCAGACTGGGAACAAGGAAAGGTTGCTTCAGAAAAAACTGGCACCGTGTCACTTCCATTGCTGAGCCATGAGTTAAGTGGAACGGGCTGGAGACTGTTGTATTTGCCACATACCATTAGATCATCAGTCTATCAGAAGTGCAATGGAAGTGAGTGACCAGAACTTAAGGCTGCCACGGAAAGAAAAAAAAAATCTTTCTTAGGTTTGGTTTCCCTCACTTCACAGATAGGTATTTTCTCTTTCCTAGAAACTCTGCCTGTCTTCTCAGGCAGAGATGCAGGAAAACTGAAGGAGAAAACCCTTGGCCAAGGATCCTGGGAGTAGTCTTCATCAACTCAGAATCTGTAAAATGAAACTTAAGTCTTTCAAAAGCAGATAATTCCTACCCTACAGTTTTTGAGAAAAAGCAGTAACCCATTTGTCCTAACAAATGTCTGTGACTTCACTGTACTAAAAGATTCTCAATGACAAGCTCTTCTAACTTTTCTATATTTAAGACATAGCCAAGCAGGTGCCATTGGCTCAACTAACATTAAAAGAGTCAAGACCTGGGCTTCCCTGGTGGCGCAGTGGTTGAGGGTCCACCTGCCGATGCAGGGAACACGGGTTCGTGCCCCGGTCCGGGAAGATCCCACATGCCGCGGAGCGGCTGGGCCCGTGAGCCATGGCCGCTGAGCCTGCGCGTCCAGAGCCTGTGCTCCACAACGGGAGAGGCCACAACAGTGAGAGGCCCGTGTACCGCAAAAAAAAAAAGAGTCAAGACCTTTACAAATTAGCTTTACAGAAAGAGCATAACATAATCAGGACTAAGTCTACATTCAAGAATCCATGATGCCCTAGACATTCTTCTCAGATTCCATATACAGATGAAAAAATTAAGTTAAACCATGCACCTACAGAGACATTACATAATGACAAATGTGTTAGTTCATCAAGAAGACATAACAATTTTAAAATGTGTATGTCTCTAGCAACAGAACTTCAAAGTACAAGAAGCAAAAACTGGCAGAACGAAAAGGAGAAATAGGAAAATCCACAATTATACCTGGAGACTTTGACACTCTTCTTTCTGTAGACAGAACTAGCAGGTAGAAGATGAGCAAGGATATAGAACTGAACTACACCATCAGCCAACTGGATCTAGTTGTGTGTAGAACGCCACCCAATAGCAGCTGATAATCTATCCAAAAATGTCTTCAAAAATAGACTTTTTTCCCCAAGTTCGCAGGGAACTTCACCAAGATAGAAAACACTTTGGGTGTTTTTACATCCCTTAATAATAAAATCTCTCGACAAACTAGGGACAAAAGGGAACTTCCTTAACCTGATAACAGGATGTATAAGAAACTGAGAGCTAACATTATACTTAATGATGAAAGATTGAGTACTTTTCTTCTTAGATCAGGAACAAGAACAAGAGAAGGATTTGCACTCTTATCATTCCTATTCAACACTATTCTGGAAGTCCCAGCCAGTGCAGTAATGCAAAAAAAAAAGAAATAAAGGGCATACAGATTGGAAAGAGAGAAATAAAACTCTTTCTAGTCACAGATGAAATACATAATTATCCAAATAGAAAACCTCAAGGAATCAACAGAAACTCCTAAAATTAATAAGTGAATTTATCAAGGTCACAGGCTGCAAGATTAATACTCAAAAACTGACCCTATTTCTGTATACTACCAATGTAAAATTGGAAAACAAAAAAATTTAAATACCATTTATAACAACTCCAAAAAATAAAATACTTAGGAATAAATTTAACAAAACACATAAAGTGTCTTTACACTAGAAACTACAAAATGATGATAAGACGAATCAGAGAAGACCAAAATAAATATTCATACCATGTTCATGGATTGGAAGACTCAACACAGAAAGATGTCAATTCTCCTCAGATTAAATTATAGATTTAAGTCAATTCTAATCAAAATCTCAGCAGGGTTTTTTTTTACATATAGACAAGTTGACTTCAAAATCTATATAGTAAGGCAAAGGAATTAGAATAGCTAAAATAATTTTGAAAAAGAAGAATAAAGAAAGAGGAATATGTTACACAGATTTTATGATTCACTATAAAGCCACGATAAGCAAGAGAGTATGGTATTGGTGAAAGGATTAAAGGATCATATCAATGGGAAAAAATGGAGAGTTCAGAAATAGACTCACACAAATATGGTCTGTTCTAACAAAGATGCAGAGACATTTCAATGAAAAAAAAAGTCTTTTCAACAAATGATCTTGGAACAATTGAGCATCTATGAGCAAAAAGTTTAAAAACACAAGTTTATTCACATGTTATCCAAAACTTAACTCAAAATGGATTATAGATATAAATAAAATGTAAATCTATAAAACTTCCAGGAGAAACTCTTTATGGCCTGGATATAGACAAAGAGCCCTAAAGTATGACACCAAAAGCACTATCCATTTTTTTTAATGATAAATTTGTTTTCATCAAAATTAAAATATTTTCTTTGTGAAAGACACTTTTAAGAGGATTAAAAGACAAATAACAGACTGGAAGAAAATATTTATAAGTCATATATATCTGACAAGGGACTTGTATCCTGAATACATAAAGAATTCTCAAAACTTACTAAGAAAACAGACAATTCATTTTTTTAAAATAGGCAAAATGAACAGACATTTCACCAAAATGAACAGAAGATACAAAAATGGCAAATGACCATACAAAAAAGATGCTCAACATCATTAGCCATTAGGAAAATTCAAATTAAAACCATAATTTAATTCAAATGAAAACGCACTTATTAGAATGGTTAAAATAAAAAATACTGACAGTATCAAGCACTGATTAGGATACAGAATAACTAGAACACTCATATGTTACTGGCGGAAGTGCAAATTGTGCAGTTTGGCAGTTTCTTATAAAGTTAGTACACTCATCCTGGGCATTTACCCTAGAGAAACGAGAGCTATATTCACACAACAACCTGTGCAGAAAAGTTGAGAGCAGTATAACTACCAAAAACTGGAAAGAACACAAGTGTCCATCAACTGGTAAACAGATAAACTGTTGGTACATCTGTACAATGAAAAAGAAAAACAAAAAGGAATAATAAAAGGATCAATAAAAAGAGGCATGCAATAACTTGGATGAATTGCAAAGGGAGTATGCTACATTAAAGAAACCAGTTTTAAAAGATTACATACTGTAAAATTCCATTTTATGACATTTTCTAAAAGACAAAAACTATAGAGATGGATAACAAATCAATGGTTGCCAGGTTACAGGTGGGAGGAGGATGTCATTTTAAGGGATAACACAAGCAAGTTGTCTGGGGTAATGGATCTCCACCCTGTCCTAACTGTGGCAATGCTTACATGAATCTATACATGTGTTAAGAATCAAAGAACTGTACACCAAAAAGAGTCAATGTTCTTTGTCAATTTAAAATTAATTTAAAAGCATGCACCTATGAATGGCAACGTATACATTAAATGCCAAATACGGAATGTCTTAAACTTTCCTTCTTGAAATGCAACACAAGCAACTGAAAGACAACTGAATTCCATAAACCATTGAGCTTTTCTCTTGCTAACAGTCAAATCTGGCTACAGAGAAGAGCGGCTGTGAGTCAGACTTTGCTTTTTGGTGGAAAGCCCCAGGCGGTCTAAATGCTGAGTTGCTAGGCCTTGCCATGCAGGCCTAGGTTAAGAGGCTGCATAGATGCTGGCACATCCAAGACGCAAATGCCTCTTTTGAAATCATAAAGCTCTAAAAGAGATATTCACAAACTTTTAACAGTGAATCATGACTAGGTCTGAATCAGCTTATGATGCATTTCTCCTGGGGCAACTAAATAAATGAGAGTTAGAAAAATGGGAAAGACCAGGGAAAGATAATTATGAAGCACTGAGTATGGTTTCAGGAAAGCAGAGATGAGTAGAATTCTGCAGCCAAAATAATCAGACAGTTGGAAGAAAAAATGCGCAGAAGACTTAACAAACGCTTCACAAAAAATGCAAATGTCCAAGAAATACATGAAAGAGTACTAAACCGCATCAGTCATCAGGGAAATGCAGAGTAAAACCGCAAACAGATACCACTGCACACTCCCAAATTTTCCAAAATGAAAAACGCCAACTCCAACTGTTGGCAAAGGTGGAAAGTAACCAGAACTCTCCTCACTTCTAGTGGGGAGTATATATTGGTATAATCACTTTGGAAACACATTTGACATTATCGACTAAAGCTGAACCATGCACATCCTGTGACTTGGCAATCTCCTTCCTGGGGATATATACTCAACAGTAATGTGTTCGTATGTTCACCAAAATACATGTACTAGAATGTTCATAGTGATTCGCCCCTTAATAGCCCTGTATTAATTTCCTATTACTTCCGTAACAAATTACCATGAATTTCATGGGTTAAAACACCACCAATGTACTATCGTATAGTTCTCTAGGGCAGAAGTCTAAAGGGGTCTTATGGCCTGAAAAAATCAAGGCGTCAAGCTCTGGAGGAGTTAAGGGTAAGTTTGTTGCCTTGCCTTTTCCAGCTTCCGGACGCCAACTGCACCTTCAAAACACATCTTCAAAATGTATCCCAGGCGTGACCACGGAGTCCTGGCGGGCCGGAGCGAGCTGACAATATGAAGCTCGAGGAACGCATAACCTGCCGCCCAGTCACCGCGGTGGCTACTGGGAGGCGCCACAGCGTAGGGTCGCACGGGGCGCCGCTCTGACTGACCTTTCACCTGCGCCCGGCGGAGGGGGGCGGCGGGGAGGGGACAAGGCCGGAAGCCAGGGCGGAGGCAGCAGCGGCTGCAGCGGGTGGGCGGGGCACAGGCAAAGCCTCGGGTCCGGCTCTGTTAAAAAGAAAGAAATGCGTCCCACTCCAGCCTTCGCTTCCATCTTTGCATCTCCTCTCTGATATGCCTCCCGCTTATAAAAGACCTTTGTGCTTACATTGGGCCCACCTGGATAACCCAAGAAACGTCCCCCTCTCAAGTTCTTTAACTTAATCACCTCTGCGAAGTCCCTTTTGCCACAAGTAGCATACCCTCAGGGATTAGGCTGTGGACATCTTTGGGGGAATCATTATTCTGTGTACTACAAACGCCACACAGGAAAGTTCTCAATTTCCCGGCAACAAAGGAGTGGGTAATAGTGGTGTGATTGCACGATGGAATACTACACAGCAATGAGAACAAACAATTGTCAATGACTTGTAATCTTGTGTGTGAATCTCACAAACAATGTTGAGCGAAAGAAGCCAGAATCAGAAGACTACATGAGTCCCTGTGTATAAAGTAGAGAGAGGCGAAATCTCTCTATGAGAAGTCAGGATAGTGATTACCCTGGATATGGGGGTTCCCAACTGGGCTGGGACGTGAGGGGACTTTGGAGGATGCTGGTGATCCATTGTGTCTTGATCTGGGAGCTAATTCACGGATGTGTCAGTCTGAAAAATCCATTAAACTATACCCCTAAGGTACATGTGCACTTTTCAGGGGGTATATTTTACTTCAATGAAAAGTACAACGTTTTTATTGACAAAGGAGGAAGGATAGGGTCCTATGAGCATAAAAGGAGGCCCCAAACTGCTGTAACTTGGTACAGTAGGGAAAGTTGAAGCTTTAGGCTCAGGTAGGCAAGACCTACAATCCCAGCTCTTTTACTGATTCTCTGCTCTTCTACAAATTATTTGATCTTTCTGGTTTGGGGGTTCCTCCTCTAGAAAATGGGAATAATACTACTTGCTGCCTCACTGGATATGTTACCTATGTGAAATAACATGTGAAAACAAGTAGAACATAACAAGGGCTGAGGAAATACAGCTTCTCTCAGTTTTGCTCTTAAGTCTTTCTTTCAACAGAGCAAATACACAACAGAAAAAAAAAGAAAAGAACCCTCTCAGAAGCTTCATTTTTTTCATTTTCAGTGCCATGTTTAAAAATATTTGCCAAGCATTGTATAAGTTCCTCCACATCCTATAAAACTGGTAAAAAAAAAAAAGTAGTTCTTTGTTTCTTTATCCACACTGCCTATTTCTTTAGAAAACTGCCAGTTTCACTATGAGAATTCTTTTACAAAGTTGAGCCACTTGAGATCATGAAAGCATCAGGTATCATTTCCACGAGTCATAACTTCTGCAGGAAAAATTCAAGGGGCATGTGGAAATAGAGCCACTCCAGACTTCTACCTACAAAGCAGACACAGCCTAGAGCATTCCACATCTATCCTTGTGACTAGAAGGAATATCTAGAGACCAAACCAAACTCACTCTTCACTAGGCATATCTAGTCTTTGTTGCCCTGCAGTAGGGCACGAGGAACAAAGATGAAAATAAACATAGGTAGAAAGTGGTTTCCCGTGAAACACAAAAACATGGCATAGTTGAGATCTGGAGCCTGAGAGACCTTTTAAAGAGTTTTGGGCTCTTAGAATTACTGTGCTTGGTCAAGGTCACTCAGACCCACACACAGTCTGATTTACAATCCTCTTCCCAGGGGTTTTTAAGTCATGGTTTACATTGCCAGCTATAATCTTTTATTTGCAAATCTTTTATTGGCAAGGTTTAATTCTTTATTTGTATTTTTTACCCTCATTTTTATTGCCACTGGTGTTATTTGATCCCTATCTTGCACCCTCCACTCTTCTGACTCTTTGCTCCCCATTTTCTCCATTCTATCTCTCCCCAATGCCTTCCCACTCCCACCCCTCCATGATAGGGTTACTCCTCCAAGTACAGCCCAGTCAGCACCTCCATCAGGATACTTGCCCTGTTTCTTGTGTCTGTATCACTTCATCACACCTGCAGGGAAACCTGGATCACTGCATTTATCACCATAAACTATTGATATTTATCTGTCTCATGCCCTACATCATGCACTCATTCAGCACAAGAACTGTGTTGTTCACTCCTGCCTTCCAAGTGTTTACTTTAGAAAGTGCTCCATAAATGTTTGTTGAATGAATGAAATGGATGTCTGTCTGGTGGCCCCCAGCTGGAGGCAGCAGTTGAAGTCCTCTTCAGTTTTTTGGTATCTTTAGATTGACAGTCTCTTGTTATAACTGACATCAAATTTCATTTTTAGCATCACAGTGCTTTATTTACTCAAAGAACTACTACCAGTAACTCTTCTTAGCCCTTTGCTCTTTCTTCCCTCTCCCCTCACTTAGAGCACATTTTTTTTCTACAACAGTCTCCCTGATACATTTAGACCTCTCTTACCTATCAAATCAGTGATTTTAAACCATGTGTAGGAAAGAAATGCTTGTAAGACCTGCAGGTAACTAGTGAAGTAAGATTGCCTTATCCTTACCATAAAGTCTAGAGAAAATTGCTTTCCCACAGACTGAAGTGACCATCCCATTCTGTTTGTACAGAGATTTTTAATAGAAAAGGCTGAAGAGCTGTGAATGGTAACCAGCCATTATGCACAGATATTTTTCACTATGCATGGTAGTTGTTCTTCTTCCTTTCCTCATTTCCAATTAAAATAAAAATCTAAATTTAAAAAATGTGTTTCTCCTTAACAATATACATGCTTGATTTTATAGGAAAGACAAGTCTTTTTATCAGACAGGAGCTCAAATTTAAAAATAAAATCAAACAATTTATCTCTCCAAGTAGAGCTCCTGTAAACTGCAGAGCAGTATAAATTGGTGCTTGAAAAGTCAGTATTAAAGGAATGATCACTTTTTCCCAGTCAATAGCAGAGTAGTGATAAGGCCAGTCTTCCTCTCATTGGGATTGAACCCAGGCACTCTGATTCCAAAGCTCCTGCTGCCCCCCCCCCCCCCCCCCCCCCCCCCCAACAAGAAACCCATAAGAACAGGCTGCTCTTTTCAGCAATTTAGCAATCCCAGGAAGAAAGAGAGATGGGGAAGTCATGTGAAAGAACAGCAGGGCCAAGGAAAAGTATTTTCAGGGAAGGAGAGTTTTGAGCCTGATTTCAGCTTAACAGGAAAGAGCTAAGGGAGGAGGAGTGATTAAGACAGGAGGCAAGAAGTAGGGGTGGGGTGGCAGGTGGCAGAAAAGCCCCTGCTGCCTTCCACCCCCCGCCCGACGGCTGTAATGCATGGAATCCAGAGAGGAATGGACGCACTTGACTGTGAAAGGTGATGAGACTGAAACAAGGAGGAGGAATGAGCAGAAAATGGGTGAAGATGAAAACAAATTTTTAGTCAGAAAGGAAGTAGGTTGAGAGTTCACCGAAGGATCTCTGTGAAGTAGGAAGTAACTTCTTCTGTTGAGAGAGAAGGAAGTAGAGGGCTGGGGTTTGCACAGTGGAAAAAGGGCTTAGAACACCTGATCTGAGGCACAATGTATGAAGGTAAAAGAGATAAGTCATGAAGAACCTAGGGGTAGGACGGGAATAAAGACGCAGACCTACTAGAGAATGTACTTGAGGATACGGGGAGGGGGAAGGGTAAGCTGGGACAAAGTGAGAGAGTGGCATGGACATATATACAGTACCAAACGTAAAATAGATAGTTAGTGGGAAGCAGCTGCATAGCACTGGGAGATCAGCTCGGTGCTTTGTGACCACCTAGAGGGGTGGGATAGGGAGGGTGGGAGGGAGGGAGACGCAAGAGGGAGGGGATATGGGAACGTATGTATACGTATAACTGATTCACTTTGTTATAAAGCAGAAACTAACACACCATTGTAAAGCAATTATACTCCAATAAAGATGTTTAAAAAAAAAAAGAAAAGAGATAAGTCTTGCTGAAATTTACTCGAGACCGCAATTCAGGAGCAATCTTATGCTTTGGTGAGCAAGGGCTTGAGAAAAAGGAGTTTGGTGCTTTATACTTTCTTTTTTTTTACATAATTACTGCTTGATATGAGGGAGTTTATTAAAGCTCTCTTGCTTCATTTCCCCTATAAAACAAGTTAATACTCTTTGCCCCCTTCCTAACCCCATAGGACTTTAATAAGCATTAATTATTATCTTCAGTGTCCCAAGTGCCTTGGGAAAGTCCTGTGTAAGGACTTTTTCATCATTTTTATTATTCCTGCAATTGCATTTACTCACCCTCTGTTTAGATATGAGTTGAAATATAATCTTAACTTCCTTCACTCAATTCTGAAATGTGTTTGCTGAGCCTACCTGGAATCAGTCATGGAGGCATCAGATGCAAAAAAAGGACAAACTCCAAAACGTCACCCAGGTGCTTCTAAACCAAAAAGGAGAATTTTTCAAAGTTAAACCACAAACAGAATTTGCAGTCTTTTTAGAACAAATTGATCTATCCAATATAGTGAACTCAAGGAGGAAAGGATTTCAAACTGACCCTTTCTTCAAAATACCAAGTGAAGAATAGAATGCAATAATGCATTACTGCATTCTATTCTTCTAGTTTGTTATTTAACATAATCTAGTTAATTATTAACATAATCCCAATTCCTTCCTTCCTTCATTTCATTATTCAACGAATCTATATTGATCCTCTATAGGTGCAGGCACTGAGTCCTGAGACCATGCTAGCACCCACCTAGCCACACACACCTTTCCCCTTTGGATAGTGGTTTTCCATTATCTAAAATGTTGTAGTACCTCTATTTTCATTTATTTTTTATTGAAGCATAAGATAAATAAAACTGAAATTCTATGCCATCTCCACATTGGCTGAGTTGACTGTATTTATTGGCATTAAGGCATAGAAAGGACTGAGCAATATCTCTGGTATCAAAGATTTGCTGACCTCCATCCAAATAACAGTTATCAAGTGCTAATTAGCCCATGGGTATCATGGGCCATGAAATCACTTATATGAGATTATCAGAACCCCACTTAGAAGTTAAGGTTATTTTGCAGGTTCATTTCAGACAACATCAGCTACTTGTTATAGGATATGTTTGCTATGGTGATGTAGGAACAATGAAAATTCTTTACATAAACTTTTGTCAAAGTTTGCTTCTTTGAACTTAACTTGAGACTGTACGTGATCGAACTGATTCTCATGATACAGGGCTGATTTTTGAAGTCAGCAATTTCTCCAGATTCTATAAGACAGACTTATCTTTTATTCTTCTGCATTATCTGAGGACCCTAGAGAGGCTATAGGTGACAGGATGTAGGGATTGGAGTCGGGGAGGAAGAGGGAGTCCCAGGACAAAGAACAGAAGGAATTTCTCAATGCTAAAGTCATAGAGCTGTCAATTTCTAGTTGACAGGTTTAACATGGCCCTGAAATAGGTTTTGTGAAGCCGAGCTTGACTTGAACCCCCAAAATAATGTGGTGAGAGATCAAGATTCTTGTGGCCGTTCCACACCTAGGAATACCTGGAAGGTTGCATGTATGGTTGTGTGCATGCTCACAACTTCTTTGACAATTCCTCACATTTGTATCATCTGAAACTACCAAAAACTCAGTGCCTTACATTTGAGTTTTTGTGCTGTTATACTTGGGTCTAATTCTACAACCACTTTAACCCTGTTGGAAATCAAGTTCAAATCTTTTCCCAAAATGCCTCACAAAATAAAATTATCACCAGTGTCCAGGAATTTTGCCCCAAGATAATGATAGGGAAGCAAAGGTGAGGGTACAGTGAGAGTTCAGGGGAGCAAATGTGAGAACCAATCCAAGAAACCCAGAGAGCAAAGTCAATTATAGTCCATACAGTTTACATATGGAGAGGGCAAGGATTTCCCAAGTCCCAAATCGTGGCCGACTATTTTCCTATGACAGTAGCGACAATATTTCCCATTGCACGTGCTTTCCTAGAACTTTGCCATTCTCCCATCAAGAGGTGAAGTCTGTCACAGACATAGAGAACAGACTTGTGGTTGCCAAGGGGGAGGTGAGGGTGGGGCAGGGTTGGATTGGAAGTTTGGGGTTAGCAGACACAAACTATTATATATAGAATGCGTAAACAACAAGGGCCTACTGTATAGCACAGGGAACTATATTCAGTATTCTGTAATAAACCATAATGGAAAAGAATATGAAAAAGAATGTATATATATACATATATATGTATAACTGAATCACTTTCTGTACAATAGAAATTTATACAACATTGTAAATCAACTATACTTCAATAAAATAGGTTTTAAAATAAAAATAAAGGAGGTGAGTCTATGTTCTGTTGCTTTGAGCCTGGGCAGGTCTTTGTGACTACAGTAACCAATGGAGTGTG
This sequence comes from Neophocaena asiaeorientalis asiaeorientalis, assembly GCF_003031525.2. NCBI lineage: Eukaryota > Metazoa > Chordata > Mammalia > Artiodactyla > Phocoenidae > Neophocaena > Neophocaena asiaeorientalis. The sequence goes on from NW_020172779.1 coordinate 2,089,713, forward strand.
TCAGAAAAGGTACTGTATGACTTCTGAGGCTAAGTCAAAAAATGTCACACACTTCCGCCTTATTCTCTCAGGATGCTCACAGAACCCAGACACCACATTCTGAAGAAGCATGGGTAAGTCCACGTGGAAAAGGACTGAGTTGCTTGCCCACATCCTTACTCTCCTCCTATATTTTTATACATTAAATTCCCCTTCTATTCTAATGATCTATTAGTCTTTTTGCTTTAATCATCACTGCTTTAGAAAATGTTTTAAAAGCTGTTAAGGTGGGGGCTTCCCTGGTGACGTAGTGGTTAAGAATCTGCCTGCCAATGCAGGGGACATGGGTTCGAGCCCTGGCCCGGGAAGATCCCACATGCGGTGGTGCAACTAAGCCCGTGCACCGCAACTACTGAGCCTGCACTCTAGAGTCCTCGAGCCACAACTACTGAAGCCCACGCATCTAGAGCCCGTGTCCTGCAACAAGAGAAGCCACCACAACGAGAAGCCCACGCACTGCAGGAAGAGTAGCCCCTGCTTGCCTCAGCTAGAGAAAACCCGCGTACAGCAATGAAGACCCAATGCAGCCAAAAATTAAACAAATGATTTATTTAAAAAAAAAAAAAAACCTGTTAAGGCAAAGTACCGCTCAAGCTTCCTCATCAAATTATATTAGCTAGTTTTAGCACTTCAATATGAAAATCAACCATTAAAAATATTATAATTATATATATACATATATTTAAATACATAGTGTTAGCTTCCTAGGGCTGCTATAAACAAAGTTATGTCTTTTGGGGGGACACAAGTCAATCCGTAACATATATATGTACACACACTCATATGCTTTCTCAGAAATTGCTCTGTATAAGGGCTGAGAATCTCAACTAACTTTTTTTTTCTAAACAACAAAGCAATTTCCTCCCAACAATATTTTAATTAAACAATTCCCTTCCCTATAATTTGGGTTTTCTGCTTTACCACATATTAAGTCTTCAAATATTCTGTAATTTGGATTCAAACATTCCATTGTAATCTATTTTTCTGTCTACCATATTGCTTTACTTATAAGTAAAGTAAATAGGGGCTATTTGGGGATAAGTACACACCTACGAAACCATCATCATCATCAAGGTTATAAGTGCATCCATCCCCTCACAAATTTCCCTCCCACTGTCCCCCCTTGAGATCTTCTCTCTTAGCAGATGTTAAGTATACAGTACAGTATTGTTGGCTATAGGCTCATGCTATAGAGTACATCTCCAGAACTCATTTAACTCACATAACTGAAATTGTATCCTTTAACCATCATTTCCCCATTTCCTCTTCCCTCTAGACCCTGGCAACCATCATTCTATCCTCCATTTCTATGAGTTTGACTATTTTAGATTCTACACATAAGTGAAATCATACAGTGCATTTTTCTGTGTCTGGCTTATTTCACTTAGCAATGCTACTCAGGTCCATCCATGTTGTCACAAATGGCAAGATTTCCTTTTTTAAAAGGTCGAACAATATTGCATTGCATCTGTATATCACATTTTCTTTATCTAATCATCCATCAATGGACATTTAAGTTGTTTTCATATCTTGGCTATTGTAAATAATGCTGCAGTGAACATGGAAGTGCATATATCTCTTCAAGATCCTGATTTCAATTCCTTTGGATAAATATCCAGAAATGGGATAGCTGGATCATATGGTAGGTCTTTTTTTAATTTTGCGAGAAACCTCCATACCGCTTTCCGTCATAGCTGTACCAATCTACGTTCCCATGAATGGTGCGCAAGGGTTCCCTTTCCTCCACATCCTTATCAACACTAGCTATCTTTGTTTTCTTAATAATAGTCATCCTAACAGGTAAGAGGTGATAGCTCACTGTGGATTTGATCTTAATTTCCTTGATAATTAGTAACATTAAGCACCTTTTCATGCATTTGGATATCTTCTTTGGAGAAATGTTTATTCAGATCCTTTGCTTGCTTTTTAATCAGGTTATTTGTTTTTTTGCTATTGAGTTGTATTCCTTATATATTTTAGATATTAACCCCTTACCAGATGTATGGTTTACAATTTTTTTTCCATTCCATAGGTTGCCTTTCCATTTTGTTAATTGTTTCCTTTGTTGTACGGAAACTTTTTAGTTTAATGTAATCCTATTTGTTTACTTTTGCTTTTGTTGCCTGTGGTTTTGGTGTCATATCTGAGACATCATTGCCAAGACCAATGTCAAGCAGCTTTTTCCCAGAGTTTTACAGTTTCAGGTCTTAAATTCAAGTCTTTAATCCATTTTGAGTTGATTTTTGTTTATGGTGTGAAGAATCCAATTTCATTCTTTTGCATGTAGGTATTTTGTTTTCTCAACATCATTTTTAAAGATATTGTTCTTTTCTCATTGTGCATTCTTGCTGCTTTTGTTGAAGATTAATTGACAATATATGCATGGATTTATTTCTGGACTCTCTATTCTGTTTCATTGCTCTATATCTCTATTCTTATGCCAGTACCATACTATTTTGAGTACTATAGCTTTGTAATATACTTTGAAATTCAGAAGTGTGGTGCCTTCAGCTTTGGTCTTGTTGCTAAAGATTACTTTGGCAGCTTGGGGTCTTTTGCAGTTCCAAATGAATTTTAGAATTATGTTTACTATTTCTGTAAAATATCCAAGACATCCTCTCTTAACCACCTGATGACACAGGATTTCTGGGCACCACTACAAAATGCCTGTCACTTCACCATTCCTGTTAGTGCTAAAAAGGAAAGAAAATAATGGAAAGGAAAGGAAAGGAAGAAATTTGTATCCTATCAGTCTCCAAACCATTTTCCCCCTCTTTGAAAGTCAGTTTCTTTATCCCAGAAAAACACTATATGGACAATTAATGAGTTGTTTATTTGCTTTTCAGGCTCTGCTACAACTGCTATGACCTGTGAAGTGATATATCTCTGCAACAGCCTGACTGCTTTGTTGCAAAAAGCTGAAGACCGCATATTCGCCTGCCTATAGACTAACCCAGACAACTGATCATCCAGACAAGATATTTTTCTTTTTCATTTCTTTCTTTTGCCTTCCACTTCTCTTTTGTTCTTTTGATTTAGAGTTCTGTGATGCTTAATAAACAATACACTTCCTAGCAGCCATAAAGCAAGAAAAATTCAGTTAGGATTATAATCACAATTTCAATTATTTACACATGTTAGAAAATAGTGCCATTGGGTTCTCAGAGTTATTTACTCTGGTGTTTTCTTCTATTTGGAAGTGCTAAAATATTAGCTCTATTCATTAAAACTGATTGTGTTTTAACATGTTTCTTCCCCCTCCCCTGACCCTGTCTGAAATCCAATTTACAGCCTGCTAAAGGACTCATAAGATTTTTATGGATTATTTCCTGGGGTCACATTAATCTGGCTCCTTGTTACTTTGCACTAATTTCACTTTGCCACAGTAAAGTAATGAGACTTGATCTCTCGGGAATTAATCCATAGAGACCTCTTAATGAGGCAAAGCCAGAACGGAGTGCATCTACTGTAGTTAATTCCCCCAAGCACAATGGAGAAGAAGGAAGAGGTCGTCCTGCCCTTATGGGCAGTGTAACTTGGGGCCCAAATCTGGGGAGAGAGCAGGGAGGGGAGCAAAGAAGATGCACAGTGAGACCAGCCAGAAGCTGGGTATAGCCAAGGCTCAGCACGTCCTTCCACCTTCAGGGGACTAGAGCCAGGACCAGTGTCCATGCAAACCCGGTGGAGGAGAGGGAGAGAGGGCAAAGAAACAGCAAAGGAGCTAGATGGGTAGGGAGAGATTTCTTTGCTTTCACTGAGCATATGCTGACACACAGGACATGACTTCTCTCCTTCAGTCATCTCACACCTGAAGTCTACTTCTTATACCCCTTACAGGCACTTTTGTCTTCAGTGGAAACCTTAGTGATGAGAAGACTTAAGGCAAGATTCTGCCCCCATTTTCTCTTGTGGAGGAGGTCTGAGGTGTTAAGATTTCCTTTTCCAAGAAGTAAAAGCAACAAACTCTTAGAAAGCTTTGCAAGGAGTTAAAGAGAAAACTTAACATTTATTTGAGAAGAAGCAGTCCTCTCAAGTTGTAAACTGAGAATAAGAATAACTTGCACTTATAATTTTTATGGTGAATTGATACAGAAAATAGAAAAAACATTTAAAGAGAATGTGGAGAGAATGCATGTCAAGCCCCTAGCACAGTGGCTTGATATGAAAAGGCATATATAAAGGGTAGCTATATTATTTACATTGCTATTATATTCTTCAAGCAGATTTCTGTCATTTAGCAACAACTGGCCACCGGAAACACATTTAGGAATAACTTACTTTTTGAAAAGCACGTTCGGGCTTCCCTGGTGGCGCAGTGGTTGAGAGTCCGCCTGCTGATGCAGGGAACGCGGGTTCGAGCCCCGGTCAGGGAAGATCTCACATGCTGCGGAGTGGCTGGGCCTGTGAGCCATGGCCGCTGAGCCTGCACGTCCGGAGCCTGTGCTCCGCAGCGGGAGAGGCCGCAACAGTGAGAGGCCCGCATACAGCAAAAAAAAAAGCACATTCATATGTGTTATCATACTGAATTTTCGATCAATCAGGTAAGATGAGCAGGTAGTATTATCCTGTTTCACAGATAAGGAAACAGGCTATGGAGGTTAAGTAACCAATGGTAATTAGTAGCTCTGGGATGAAAACTAGGGCATGCTTCTCTTAGCCCTTTCCTATCTCCTCTCTTCCTAATTATCTTCCTACCAAATGTAAGAAGCTACAATTCGGGGAAGACCTGAATTTTTCCTGCTGTGTCAGAGACTGAAGGGGAAGTGGATGTAGTTTGTCTATTCAGGGTTGATCTATTAGCAAACTCCCTTGGCCAAAGCATACAGGTCACTACTCCAACTTACTTTATCAGTAAAAGAGCTGACACAATCCACTGATCTCCATCTATCTTGCTACCAGATCTAACTCTCCAACTGGAAAGATAAGAAAAGTGTGTTATATCCTGACACCTTGCTCTCCCCTTCAAAAAAAATAAATAAATAAACAACATATAAAGTACCAGTGAAAATAAGGCATCACTAAGGAACTGTTCTCTGTTACATAGATGAAGAAAATTACAAGTTGTCCAATCTTGACGTTAATATGAAGCCAACATACAAGCTGGGAAAATTGCATTACCGCAACTTTTCTCTTAGAATAAAATTTCACTTTGTAGAGACATTAGAAAGGGAAAATACAATTTCTGGACTTACGGAAGAGACAGTTAAATTGTGTGTTACAGATATGATCAAAATCTATCAGGAGTTCAAATCATTGTTTAACAAAAATTTAGTGACTGACCCTAATACGATAGTAAATTTAAAAGTCATTATAACGATGATAATTTCATATACAGCAAAATCAAGGGCACTTCTGAGTAATGGTAATTCAATGACTTGTTCTACATCAATAAATCCACTAACATCCCTCAGATAAGATTTAGGCCAGTGCTTAAATTGTGAAACTACAGTTAGTAAAGTTCCCAGTTGTCCTCAGTTCATCCATCAGTTCTTCCCAAAAGGCTTCAATAGCAGAGCATTCATTAATCACTCTCTAACATGTTGGATGCCTTATATGATATATTTTCATCTCCCTTTCATTTAGACTTAGTTGCCAAAATACTTTCGGAACCAAAATTAATTAAAAGAAATCAAGTTCAGTGATTAGGCATTGTTCCTGGCATTTGATCTTGAGTGGTAAATTGATGGGAAGAAAAACCAATAACTGATGTATTTTTTCTACCCATAAGTATTTCAAACTAAAACAAAAACCTCTCTAAAAAGACTTCAAGGCATAAAAGTCCTTCATCTGAAAGGAGATCCCCACTTGCTAGACAGAGAGAGCACTGGAAATTAAGCATGAAAAACTGTCCCATAAATCTATCCAAACTACAGCAGTAACAAAAGTTTTCACTGTGGAGGCCTCTGGGACACAGGAAAAGCAATAGAAAGTAGAGAATGGGTAGTGTCTACACAGAAAAGAAGAAATATAAACAATACACGTTTGGGGAAAATTCAGCCTCACTAGTAGTCAGAGAAATAAAAATCAAACCAAAATTTCCTTTTCAGATTTTTTTTAATGAACAATTGCCCAAATTCTGCCCACAGCAACTGATCCAGGGCTTTCTAATTAAGAATTAAACAGATTGAAGGTGGCGAGTAGAAGGATATACACTCACTCCCTCTTGTGAGAGCACGAAAATCACAACAAACTGCTGAAAAATCATTGACAGGAAGACACTGGAACTCACCAGAAAAGATACCCCACATCCAAAGACAAAGGAGAAGCTGCAGTGAGATGGTAGGAGGGGCGCAATCACAATAAAATCAAATCCCATAACCACTGGGTGGTGACTCACAGACTGGAGAACACTTACACCACAGAAGTCCACCCACTGGAGTGAAGGATCTAAGCCCCATGACAGGCTTCCCAACCTGGGGGTCTGGCAACGGGAGGAGGAATTCCTAGAGAATCAGACTTTGAAGCCTAGCAGGATTTGACTGCAGGACTTCAACAGGTCTGGAGGAAACGGGGCACTTTTGGAGGGCACACACAAAGTATGTGTGCATCAGGACCCAGGGAGAAGGAGCAGTGACCTCAGAAGGGACTGAACCAGACCTACCTGGTAGTGTTGGAGGATCTCCTACAGAGGCGGGGGGTGGCTGTGGCTCACCGTGTGGACAAAAACAGTGGCTGCAGAGGTTCTGGGAAGTACTCCTTGGCGTGAGCCCTCCCAGAGTCCAACATTAGCCCCAGCAAAGGGCCTGTAGGCTCTAGTGCTGGGTCGCCTCAGGCCAAATACCAACAGGGAGGGAAGTCAGCTCCACCCATCAGCACACAAGTGGATTAAAGTCTTACTGAGCTCCGCCCACCAGAGCAACACCCAGCTCTACCCACCACCAGTCCCTTCCATCAGGAAGCTTGCACAAGCCTCTTAGATAGCCTCTTCCACCAGAGGGCAGCCAGCACAAGCAAGAAGAACTACAATCCTGCAGCCTGTGGAATGAAAACCGCATTCACAGAAAGATAGACAAAATGAAAAGGCAGAGGACTATGTACCAGATGAAGGAAGAAGATAAAACCCCAGAAAAACAACTAAATGAAGTGGAGATAGGCAGCCTTCCAGAAAAAGAATTCAGAATAATGATAGGGAAGATGATCCAGGACCTCGGAAAAAGAATGGAGGCAAAGATTGAGAAGATGCAAGAAATGTTTAACAAAGACGTAGGAGAATTAAAGAACAAACACCTAGAAGAGTGAAAGAACAAACGAACAGAGATGAACAATACAATAACTGAAATGAAAAATACACTAGAAGGAATCAATAGCAGAATGACTGAGGCAGAAGAATGGATAAGTGACCTGGAAGACAGAATGGTGGAATTCACTGCCACAGAACAGAATAAAGAAAAAAGAATGAAAAGAAATGAAGACAGCCTAACAGACCTCTGGGACAACATCAAATGCATCAATAATCACATTATAGGGGTCCCAGAAGGAGAACTGACAGAGAGAAAGGACCCGAGAAAATATTTGAAGAGCTTATAGTCAAAAACTTCCCTAACAAGGGAAAGGAAATGGCCACCTAAGTCCAGGCAGTGCAGAGAGTCCCAAGCAGGATAAACTGAAGGAGAAACACATCGAGACACATAGTAATCAAATTGACAAAAATTAAAGACAAAGAAAAATTATTAAAAGCAACAAGGGAAAAATAACATACAAGGGAACTCCCATAAGGTTAACAGCTGATTTCTCAGCAGAAACTACAAGCCAGAAGGGAGTGGCATGATATATTTAAAGTGATGAAATAGAAGAACCTACAACCAAGATTACTCTACATGGCAAGGATCTCATTCAGATTTGATGGAGAAATCAAAAGCTTCACAGACAAGCAAAAACTAAGAGAATTCAGCACCACAAAACCAGCTCTACAACAAACGTTAAAGGAACTTCTCTAAGTGGGAAACACAAGAGAAGAAAACGACCTACTAAAACAATTAAGAAAATGGTATTAGGAACATACATATCGATAATTACCTTAAAGGTGAATGGATTAAATGCTCCAACCAAAAGACACAGGCTAACTGAATGGATACAAAAGCAAGACCCGTATATATGCTTTCTACAAGAGACCCATTTCAGACCTAGGGACACATACAGACTGAAAGTGAGGGGATGGAAAAAGATATTCCATGCAAATGGAAATCAAAAGAAAGCTGGAGTAGCAATACTCATATCAGATAAAATAGACTTTAAAATAAAGAATGTTACAAGAGACAAAGAGGGACACTACATAATGATCAAGGGATCAATCCAAGAAGATTTAACAATTATAAATATATATGCACCTAAAAAAGGAGCACTTTGATTCATAAGGCAAATGCTAACAGCTATAAAAGAGGAAACTGACAGTAACACAATAATAGTGGGGGACTTTAACACCTCACTTACACCAATGGACAGACCATCCAGACAGAAAACTAATAAGGAAACACAAGCTTTAAATGACACAATAGACCAGATAGATTTAATTGATATTTATAGGACATTCCATCCAAAAACAGCAGATTACACTTTCTTCTCAAGTGCACATGAAACGTTCTCCTGGATCACATCTTGGGTCACAAATCAAGCCTCAGTAAACTTAAGAAAATTGAAAACATATCAAGCAACGTTTCCAACCACAATGGTATGAGATTAGAAATAAATTAAGGGAAAGAAAAAGTAAAAAACTCAAACATATGGAGGCTAAACAATATGTTACTAAATAACCAAGAGATCACTGAAGAAGTCAAAGAGGAAATCAAAAAATACCTAGAGACAATTGACAACAGAAACACGATGATTCAAAACCTATGGGATGCAGTAAAAACAGTTTTAAGAGGAAGTTTATAGCAGTACAATCCTACCTCAAGAAACAAGAAAAATCTCAAATAAACAACCTAACCATACACCTAAAGGAACTAGAGAAAGAAGAACAAACAAAACCCAAAGTTAGTAGAAGGAAAGAAATCATAGAGATCAGAGCAGAAATAAATGAAATAGAAACTAAGAACACAATAGCAAAGATCAATAAAACTAAAAGCTGGTTCTTTGAGAAGATAAACAAAATTGATAAACCATTAGCCAGACTCATCAAGAAAAAGAGGGCGTGGACTCAAATCAATAAAATTACACATGGAAAAGGAGAAGTTACAACAGACACCACAGAAATACAAAGCATTCTAAGAGACTACTACAAGCAACTCTATGCCAATAAAATGCACAACCCAGAAGAAATGGACAAATTCTTAGAAAGGTATAAACTTCCAAGACTGAACCAGGAAGAAATAGAAAATATGAACAGACCAATCACAAGTAATGAAATTGAAAGTGTAATAAAAAATCTTCCAACAAACAAAAGTCCAGGACCAGATGGCTTCACGGGTCAATTTTATCAAACTTTTAGAGAAGAGCCAACACCCATTCTTCTCAAAATCTTCCAAAAAATTACAGAGGAAGGAACACTCCCAAACTCATTCTACGAGGCCACCATCACCCTGAAACCATAAAAAAAAGCCTCAAAGATACTGTAAAAAATAAAAATTATAGATCAATATCACTGATGAATACAGATGCAAAAATCCTCAATAAAATACTAGCAAATGGAATCCAACAGCACATTAAAAGTATCATACACTATGATCAAGTGGGATTTATCCCAGGGATGCAAGGACTCTTCAATATACACAAATCAATCAAGCTGTGATACACCATATTACAAACTGAAGAATAAAAGCCATATGATCATTTCAATAGATGCAGACAATTTTTCTAACAAAATTCAACACCCATTTATGATAAAAACTCTCCAGAAAGTGGACATAGAGGGAATCTACCTCAATATAATAAAGGCCATATATGACAAACCCAAAGCAAACATCATTCCCAATGGTGAAAAACTGAAAGCATTTCCTCTAAGATCAGGAAGGAGACAATGATATCCACTCTCACCACTATTATTCAACATACTTTTGGAAGTCCTAGCCACAGAAATCAGAGAAGAAAAGGAAATAAAAGGAATACAAATTGGAAAAGATGCCACCAGAAAACTACTAGAGCTAATCAATGAATTTGGTAAAGTAGTAGGATACAAAATTAATGCACAGAAATCTCTGGCATTCCTATACACCAGCAATGAAAGATCAGAAAGAGAAATTAAGGAAACGATCCCATTCACCATTGCAACTAAAAGAATAAAATACCTAGGAATAAACCCACCTAAGGAGGTAAAAGACCTCTACTCAGAAAACTATAAGACACTGATAAAAGTAATCAAAGATGATACAGACAGATAGATATACCATGCTCTTGGACTGGTAGAATCAATACTGTGAAAATGACTACACTACCCAAAGCAGTCTACAAATTCAATGCAATCCCTATCAAATTACCAATGGCATTTTTTATAAAACTAGAACAAAAATTCTTAAAATTTGTATGGAGAGACAAAAGACCCCGAATAGCCAAATCAATCTTGAGGGGAAAATAAACAGAACTGGAGGAATCAGACTCCCTGACTTCAGACTATACTAAAAGCTACAGTAATCAATAAAATATGGTACTGGCAGAAAAACAGAAATATAGATCAATGGAAGAGCATAGAAAGCCCAGAGATAAGCTCACACATCTATGGTCAACTAATCTATGACAAGGAAGCAAAGATATACAATGGAGAAAAGAGGTGCTGGGAAAACTGGACAGCTACATGTAAAGGAATGAAATTAGAACACTCCCTAACACCATACACAAAAATAAACTTAAAGTGGATTAAAGACCTAAATGTAAGGCCAGACACTATCAAACTCTTAGAGGAAAACATAGGCGGAACACTCTATGACATAAATCACAGCAAGATCCTTTTTGACCAACCTCCTAGAGAAATGGAAATTCAAAAAAAATAAATAAACAAATGGGACCTAATGAAACTTAAAAGCTTTTGTACAGCAAAGGAAACCATAAATAAGAGGAAAAGACAACCCTCAGAATGGGAGAAAATATTTGCAAATGAAGCAACTGACAAGGGATTAATCTCCAAAATATACAAGCAGCTCATGCAGATCAGTATCAAAAAAAACAAACAACCCAATCCAAAAATGGGCAGAAGACCTAAACAGACATTTCTCCAAAGAAGATATACAGATTACCAACAAACACATGAAAGGATGCTCAACATCACTAATCATTAGAGAAATGCAAACCAAAACTACAGTAAGGTATCACCTCACACCAATCAAAATGGCCATCATCAAAAAATCTACAAACAATAAATGCTGGAGAGGGTGTGGAGAAAAGTGAACCCTCCTACACTGTTGGTGGAAATATAAATTGATACAGCCACTATGGAGAACAGTATGGAGGTCCCTTAAAAAACTAAAAATAGAACTACCATATGACTCAGGAATACCACTACTGGGCATATACCCTGAGAAAACCATAACTCAAAAAGAGTCATGTACCACAGTGTTCATTGCAGCACTATTTACAATAGCCAGGTCATGGAAGCAAGCTAAGTGTCCATCGACAGATGAATGGATAAAGAAGATATGGCACATATATACAATGGAATATTACTCAGCCACAAAAAGAAATGAAACTGAGTTATTTGTAGTGAGGTGGATGGACCTAGAATCTGTCATACAGAGTGAAGTAAGTCAGAAAGAGAAAAACAAATACCGTATGCTAACACATATATATGGAATCTAAAAAAAAAATGGTTCTGCAGAACCTAAGGGCAGGACAGGAATAAAGATGCAGATGTAGAGAATGGACTTAAGGACATGAGGAGGGGCAAGGGTAAGCTGGGATGAAGTGAGAGAGTGACATGGACTTATATATACTACCAAATGTAAAACTGAAAGCCAGTGGGAAGCAGCCACATAGCACAGGGAGATCAGCTCGGTGCTTTGTGACCACCTAGAGAGGTGGGATAGGGAGAGTGGGAAGGAGACGCAAGAGGGAGGAGATATGGGGATATATGTATATGTATAACTGATTCACCTTGTTATAAAGCAGAAACTAACGCACCATTGTAAAGCAACTATACTCCAGTAAAGGTGTTTAAAAAAAAAAAAAGAATGAAATTAGAACACTCCCTAACACCATACACAAAAATAAACTGAAAAAAGATTAAAGACCTAAATGTAAGACCGGACACTATAAAACTCTTAGAGGAAAACATAGGAAGAACACTCTTTGACATAAGTCACAGCAAGAGCTTTTTTGACCCACCTGCTAGAGAAATGGAAATTAAAAAAAAAAAAACAAACAAATGTGACCTAATGAAATCTAAAAGGTTTTGCACAGCAAACTGCAAACAAGATTAAAAGACAATCAACAAAGTGAGAGAAATATTTGCAAATGAATCAACAGGCAAAGGATTAATCTCCAAAATATATAAATAGCTCATGCAGCTCAGTATTAAAAAAGCAAACAATGCAATCAAAAAATGGGTAGAAGACCTAAATAGACATTTCTCCAAAGAAGACATACAGATGGCCGAGAGGCACATGAAAAGCTGCTCCACATCACTAATTATTAGAGAAATGCAAATCAAAACTACAATGAGGTATCACCTTACACCGGTTAGAATGGGCATCATCATAAAATCTACAAACAACAGATGCTGGAGAGGATGTGGAGAAAAGGGAACCCTCTTGCACTGTTGGTGGGAATGTAAATTGATACAGCCACTATGGAGAGCAGTATGGAGGTTTCTTAAAAAGCTGAAAGTAGAATTACCATATGACCCAGCAATCCCACTACTGGACATATACCCAGAGAAAACCATAATTCAAAAAGACACATGCACCCCAATGTTCATTGCAGCACTATTTACAATAGCCAGGTCATGGAAGCAACCTAAATGCCCATCAACAGACGAATGGATAAAGAAGACGTGATACATATATACAATGGAATATTACTCAGCCATAAAAGGAATGAAGTTGGGTCTTTTGTAGAGACGTGGATGGGCCTAGAGACTGCCATACAGAGTGAAGTATGTCAGAAAGAGAAAAACCAATACCGTACATTAATGCATATACGTTGAATCTATAATAATGGTACAGATGAACCAGTTTGCAAGCAGAAATAGAGACACAGACGTAGAGAACAAATGTATGGACACCAAGGGGGGAAAGTGGGGGGGGGGG
>NW_020172779.1:2103030-2104739 GCF_003031525.2 Neophocaena asiaeorientalis asiaeorientalis
GGGGGTGAGATGAACTGGGAGATTGGGATTGACATGTACACACTAATATGTATAAAATAGATAACTAATAAGAACCTGCTGTATAAAAAAATAAAATTAAATAAATAAATAAAATAAAAGACAAAAAAATTAAACAACTAAAAAATCAGATAAAATAGGAGAATCAACAGTTTTCAGAAACTGGACAACTGGTATCGTAGGATAGTCATGTCTGAGAGAAGTGAAACAAACAAGATAAGCCCTACAAGTGACCCATCTTAATACCTGGGGAGCACATACTGGCCACAGCATAGGGACTGGGCACCCAGACAGAGCTGAGCAGTCTCCCTGAGTTGAATAGATAGAGAGTTTGGGATTCAGAGAGCCCAAGGTGGAGAGAGATGGTGTATTCTGGATACAGAGTACTGGGGAGGGGAGAGCTTCACTCAAAAAGCTCTGGACAGTGGCAGAGAGTGACCCTGGAGTCTTTGGCTAGCTACTGATTAGCACATACATGTGAGAAAACTATAAAGGCCACAGAAAGAAAGGGAGCATTTAAAATAATCTTCCAGGAAAATACAGTGTGAAAAAGAGTTGCTACTTTCACCAGCCAGAATAGAAAGAACTCCTAACACACACGGCATTAAATAGAGTCCTGAGAGAATATTTTCCCAGGAGTAGGACCAAATTAACCCTAGACTAAAGGCTGCTCTAGGTTTCCCTTAACAAAACTGTCAACAAATAACTGTGTCCTAAAAAGAAGTCTCACATTATTTAAAGGGATAAAAAAAATCCAGCAGCTAACAATATAAAATTCACAAAATCTACTAATCAAAAATTACTAGGCATGCAAAGAAACAGAAAAATATGACTCATAATGAGGAGGTATATCAATCAATATAAACAGACCCAGAAATGACAAATGATAGACTTAGTAAAAATCAAGGAGGCTAATCAACTATAATAAATGGACTCCTTATGTTTAAAAAAGTAGAGAAAATTTAAGTATGATCAGGATGGTGTGGAAAATATGAAAAGATACAAATGAAACTTACAGAAATAAAAATAGCAATATCTGAGTTGAAAAATACCCCAGGTGGGATTAACAGCAGATTAGATATGGCAGAAGTAGAGGATATAAAATAGAGCCATAAAACTATATAACATGAAATAAAAGAGAAAAGATTCCATGGGGGAAAGGAACAGGGAACTTTCCTTGAACATGGAACTGTGATATAATATTAAGTGAACTAACATATGTATAATTGGAATCTCAGAAGCGGGAGGCAGTAAAAATATTTGAAGAAATAATGGCAGACTTTGATGAAAACTATAAACCCACAGATCCAAGCAACTGAGTGACTTCAAGCAAAAGAAACATAAAGAAAGCCACATCAAGGCAAATGATAATTAAATCTCTGAAAATTAATACCAAAGAGAAAATCACAGAAGCATAAAATTATATTGGGAGGAAGAAAATTAAAAATAACAGACTTCTCATCGGAAATAATACAATCCAGAAAACAGTGTACTTATATCTATAAAATATTGGAAAAAAACTGTCAACCTAGAACTCCATAATCAGTGAAACTATCTTTCAATATAAAAGTGAAATAAGACTTGAAGGAAAAGAGAAAAAAATAAATATATCATCTGTCATGAGTCAATAGGTTAGAACATGAGACAAAGAATAGTCTGATGAAAGTGGGGGAAAGGATCCTCACTTATAT
>NW_020172779.1:2104870-2188552 GCF_003031525.2 Neophocaena asiaeorientalis asiaeorientalis
TTTGAACAGAACCCAGAGGGAGGCAGTCATGAAAATGTCTTTGTGACAGAGAAAAGCAAGTGCAAAGGTCCTGGAGCAGAATTGTGCTTGCTGTGTTCAAGGAACAGCAAGGAGGCCAGTATGGTTTTATATCAGAGTGAATGGGAAGAGAAATAACAAAAGGTGAAGGTGCAAAACAGGTTGTACAAAGCGAAACCATTTAAGAAGCAGTTGCAGTTGTCCAGGAGAGAGATGATGGGCTTGGAGCAGACTGGTAGGTGTCATAGGTAGAATAACACCCAAATGTATCACATCCTAATCCCAGGAACCTGTGAATATGTCACCTTACATGGCAAAGTTATCTTTCCAGATGTTATTAAGTTAAAGACCTTGAGGTGGAAGATTATCCTGGATTAACTGGTTGGGTCAATCTGATCATATAGATCCTTAAAAACAGAGATCCTTTCCCAGCTCTGGGCAGAGGGAGAAGGGAACATGAAAGCATGGCCAGAGAGATGCAACATTGCCGGCTTTGAAGATGCAAGAAGGGGTTATGAGCCAAAGAATAAGCACTAGAAGCTGGAAAGGGCAAAGAAAAGGATTCTCCCCTAGAGCTTAAGAAAGCTTAAGGAACATAGCCCGGCAAACACCATGATTTTAGCCCACTGAGACTCATGTCAGACTTCTGACCTACAAACCTGTGAGAGAATAAATGTGTGCTCTCTTAAACCACTGAGTCTGTGGTAATTTGTTACAGCAGCAATAAATAATGAACACAGTAGGGATGAAAGTAGAAATGTCACTATGGCTGCAGTAGAGAGAACTGGCCAGGGAACAGAGAGGGCAAAACTGAAGGCAGGGAAGGCAGTTACGATCAACTTTTTGTTTTGTGTCCAGGTTTCAGCTCTTGCATTTAGCCCTTAGTTAAAAAGAGGTATATTAATGTGCCTCTACTAATGCCCAACATAAAAAGAGAAATTTTCACCATCCTTATCCATTTAGAAGAACAAAATATGCTTATCAAAACAAAAATTTAGTATATATATATACAACGGAATATTACTCAGCCATAAGAAAGAATGAAATAATGCCATTTGCAGCAACGTGGATGGACCTAGAAAATATTATGCTTAGTGAAATGTCAGACAAAGACAAATACTGGATATTATCACTTATATGTGGAATCTGAAGAGTAATACAAATGACTATATATGCAAAACAGAAACAGAATTACAGATACAGAAAAAAAACTTGTGTTTACCAAAGGGGAGAAGGAAGGAGGAGGGGCAAATTAGGGGTATGGGATAAACAGATACAAACTACTATATATAAAATAGATAAACAACAAGGGTATACTATATAGTACAGAGAATTATAGCCATTATTTTGTAATAACCTATAATGGAGTATAATCTGCCGAACACTGAATCACTATGCTATATACTTGAAACTCACATAATATCGTAGATCAACTATAGTTCAATTACACAAATAAATAAAGTATTCATGTTTTTTAAAAAGCATGGAATGGAAGGCTGAGCAGTGTAGTGAAATTCCAGCTAGAAAAGGGGTCATACAGGCTGACTAAAGAGGAAGTGATTATAGGAAGAATCACTATCGTTAATATCACATCAAAATCATCTTTAATAACACCAAATAAAAGTCGCTAGAGATGATTTCTGCAAAGGCAGAAATTGCAAATCACTTCCCAATGAAGTACCCTCAGTGTTTCCTGCTGAGCCCTCTTCTATGGGTGGTGTGGGGCGAGGCATGTGAAGTAGACATGTATCCCCAGAGCAGGGCTGTCAGTTCCAGAAACCCTTCTGCTCAACTGGGAGGATTGTCAAGACTACCCCTCAAGTCCCAGCCTCCTACACTCATGTTTCCAGAGCCCTGAAATCACTCTTAATAATCGGAGTGAGATCAGTCAATATCCTCCATGCCCACGTGGATGAAAGTCGTGGCACAAGTCACTGAGCCCGACGTGTCTCTACAGATTGGCAGCATCTGGCCCACATCTGGGCGGCTCAGGAGAGCGTCGCTGATTGCCAGAATGCTCTTCTTCTCCGAGCCGCCTTCTCCGGTCCATAAACTTCCAGTGTCTCCAGCTCTTGCTTCTCTTTGTGGAAACAGATTTCTTTTTCTGTGGCAGCAAGATGCTGAGGAGATTCAGAAAAAAATTCCTTTTCATTTTCAATTAGGACATCACCAACACAGCAGAGGACATGGACTTAATGCCACCGACAATCCATCAGTGCCTCTTCTTAGACAAAGCAGGGTCACCGAGAACAATACCTGCTACCAATTTTTGAGCACTTACTGTGCTCCAAGCACTGCGTATGTATAGGGTTTGATCCTCACAGCACCACCTTGAAGCAGGTACTATCATCTCCTCTTTAAAGGTGAAGAAATCAAGACTGGAAGAACGATAATTTGCCAAAGTTCTCGTGGCTTATATATACCAGAGTGAGGATTCGAACCCATGTCTACCTGACTCCACTAGGCTGAAGCCTTCTGGTAGATAATGAAGAAAACTCCTGGACCCCTTGACACCTCTCTCACACACATTCAAACACTGAAATGTAAGGTTAAACCATGTATAGTCTGTAACGGAACTCAGGTGCCTTAAACAACAACTGCAGCCTCCAGTGGTCTCATCCAGAAAAGTATTCAGCATATATTTGCTACCTGAAGCTGGGGGTTACAATGAGAGCCAGATTATCTCGAAACAAAGGACTGAGATTTGACTGGAGACGTTCATTTGTAACTGCACTGGCACATTTGCACTTCCGTAAAGCTGACGGCTTCCTCTCATTTATCCACACCTGATGGGAGCCCAACCTTTTGGTCTGTGCAACCGATGAGTCTTCCCATTTGAGTCACTTTTAGTGCTGGAAATCCTTCCAGGTCACTATCAGGAATCTCAACCCTAATCCTACTGGCAGTACAGAACGGCAGATAAGAATGAATGATTTGGTGGAGAACAGACTTGGGTTCAAATCCCAGCTGGGCCACTGATTAGACATACCCCTGTGGGTAAGTCACAGCTGTCCACACCTCAGTTTTCCCATTTGTGAAACGAGGATAGCAAAACTTCACCGGGTTGTAACAAGATCAATGAGGTAATGTGCGTAAATCTCTTCGCACAGTGGCACATAGTAAGCGGTCAACAAATGCTAATATTAGTGCTATTACCACATAGCTCAGGACACAAGTGGCAATTAAAGCCAAGGACAAACAACACAGACCAGGGCAATGAGCCCTTCACCCCCTGTGAACCTCCAGAGAGATCTTAGCAGAAACTGAGCTGAAGCTGGGCAGCACAGAGAGGAAAGCTCACCGTCAGCACATCTGAAATGTTTCCAGACATTCCCCAGGTGGTGTACTCCAGCTAGCCATGGCCTGTCACACTGGGCTCTTCTCCTGTCCTGTCCCCCGACTCCATTTCAGTGGTCCCTCCAGGGGGAGCAGACAGAGATGATCCATGAAGATGATTCACTGGGGTGAAAATAGAAACTATTACGACTTTCATTTATATTTTTATGTTTTTTTAAACTTATATTTGATACTATGAATAAAATAGACAACTGAGGGGAACATACTGTATAGCACAGGGAACTCTACTTAATGCACTGTGGTGTCCTAAATAGGAAGGAAGTCCAAAAGGGAGGGGATATATGTATATGTATGGCTGATTTATTTTGCTGTGCAGTAGAAACTAATGCAACACTGTAAAGCAACTATAGTTCGGTAAAAATTAATTTTAAAAAATAGTTATAGGGCTTCCCTGGTGGCGCAGTGGTTGGGCGTCTGCCTGCCGATGCAGGGGACGCAGGTTCGGGAGGATCCCACGTGCCGCGGAGCGGCTGGGCCCGTGAGCCATGGCCGCTGGGCCTGCGCGTCCAGAGCCTAGAATCCAAAGATACACATATAAATATATTTGGGATACATGCTCATTGTTTTTAACTAATAGGGAGTGAAATCTGAAAAAAAAAAAATGTGAAGATGAGTGTTCTATCCAGTTCTTAAAGAGATACAAGGTTATAAGGTCAAGTACCGGGCAGGCATCATTCAGTCCACAAGGGTCAGGTGGGTAAGCACCACCTCAGTGCTATCAGCTGATCAGTCACTGGTCCTTCCTGATGTGTTACCTTTAGAAGTCAACACAGAGCCCACACCCAAATTATCGAGGCAGCTTGCATAGGGCTCTGGACTGGGAGTCAGAATATTTGGATTTAAAACCTGGCTCCGCTCTTTACTCATGTGACATCACTGGGTAAGTCATTTAACTCTGAGAATCAGTTTCCTCCTCTCTTTCTAGATGAATAATACATACTTCAAAGGGTTGTTGTGACCTCTAAGTGAGGTGATGTCTATCGAAGGGCTTCAATGACAGTTGAATCTAACTCATTCATCTCTTGGCAGCTGAGCTGAGAATAGTGATGACTGATGGGTTAACACCAGTTGATTGTCTGCTCTGTGGAAAAGAAGGAGAACTGTTCTGTGTCGTGCTAGATGAGAAGATCAATACAGGGAAGAATTTTTGGAACAGAACTAAAAATCTGCACTGTCTTGCCAAATATTGGATTCCCCATCACAGACGTACATGTTCAAGCTGAGGCCCTATGTCTAGAGATTTTGCAAAGCAGACTCATTTTGAGTGAGAAGTTTGGTGTAGACAACTTTTACTAAAGTTTTATCACTCTAAGCCAGATAAAATGAGAATTCCTTAAAGAGTAACATGACTGCTAGCAATATTAGGCCCTCTGACAGGTCAAGGGGAAAATGATGGGTATTTGGGCTCAGGGGTAGCTTTTGATATACTTGAAACCATACAACTCCTAATTCATCCACACTAGACCTACCTCCCAACAGTCCTTCAAATCCCTGTCATATGAAATAAGTTGTTCAACAATTCACTTAGCCTGGTGTCCAAAACCATTTGATTTATCCCTACTTACAGACATGTTGTTCTGGAAAGATACTCAAGAGGAATAAATCACATCAGTGTCAAAACTTTAAACAACTCATTCACAAATATTTTATCTCCAGCCCAGACCTTGTCTTTGAGGGCCAGACCCATATGGTCAACCTATTCCTTACCATCTCACTTCAATACTTCCTAAAATAAACTCATCATGTTGCCTTTACCCCCACCTTCTAGCTTTTCTTGTCTTGATGAATGATACCACCATCCATCCATTTGTCCTGCTCAGAAGCCTAGGGTCATCCTTGCCCCCGCTTACTCCCTCCCTCCCCATATCTTATCATTTTTACATTCTAAATACCTCTTGAATGCATCTACTCCTTTCCCCTCTCTTCTACCACTCACTACTTTAGACCAAGCTTCTGTCACCTGTTGCCTGGACTACTGCAGTAGCCCCCTGTGGTCTTCCTCATCCAGTCTTACCCTCCTCCCATTGCTCACTACTTGGGCTTCCCAATACTCCTAAAACAAAGCTCAAAATGAGCCACAGTGTGCTGTGTCGTCTGGCTCTGACTCGGAGCTCAGCCCATCTCCTTGCTGCTCTCCCTCCCTCTTCACTTCAGCCACGTTAACCCTCTTTCTGGTTCTTATACTCTCATGTTGCCATCCATCGCAGGGTCTTTTCTCAACCTTCCCTCTGCCAGGAAGACCCTTCCTTTATATGCCTCCTTAGGTCCTACTCATCCTTCTTAAGGGTCGCTTAAGAAGCATCATCATTTCTTCAAGGAAGCCTTCTGTTACCTCTTGGACCATCTCAAACGTGCCTATTTTAGGCTCTTAGGGCAATAATTAGCACTTGTCACAGAAGAAGATGTATATTGGTGTGTGATTATTCTTATTTCTGTACATTTCCCCCAGTAAACTATAAAATACATGAGGACAAGAACAGTGACATTTTTGCTCACCACTGGGTCCTAAAATGTTGTACAGTGCCTGGGATATAACAGATCCTCAATAAATATCTGGTTAATAACTAAACAAATCAATAATGATGAATGAAACTAAGAATAAATGTTCTATGTGCTTGTGCAAGTCTCTTCATCTCCCCTCTCCTGATTTTAACTCTATGAAATTGGGAGGCAGGAGAAGCAGGTAAGAAATAAACGGGAGAGGGAATTACACAGCACCTAGAATCACCAACGACTCAAATTCTTTTGTTCCAAAATGTGAAATTTCAAAAATTCTAATGGAATCAAAGATCCAAAAAGAAAGCTGTGCTCCTGCCGAGCTCACAAATACATGCTTTTTTTTCCCCCATAAATAGAACAAACAGATGCTATCTGCAAGGCTCACAGCACATCTGTGCAGATAGAGCAGCAGCGCTGGGGTGTCCTGGGAAAGAACTGATTTGCATGTTTGCTCTCTGGCGTGCACACGCTCACACATTCCTTCCAGAGAGCTCTGAAATGGCCACTTTCAGAGAATCTAGGTTGTGGTTTTGCATGTATTCTTCAAGTTCACCTTCAGTCCCTGTATTTGAGAAATATTCACGTTTAAAAAAAAAAGTTTTAAAGAAAGCTTTGCTGGCTGGAGGGCTTCTTTCCTCCCTGCCACCCTCCCTTTCTCAAGCTCTCACATTTGAGTGTTGTCAAGTTATCATGCTTTAACTAATCAAAACAAAGGTAATATGAGAAACGACTAAAAGTTTTAAGCCAAGTATGAAAACTGCCTGAAGAAGATGGTGGCACCAGCCAGTCAAAAGACTCAACTTTCTTTCTGAGAAAATAGGACTTTGATTTACTTACAGTATTTTCTCCTAAGGGTCTCAAAATGTTTTTCTTTCTTTTTAAATATTTAAGAGGTTACCTGGTAAGGAGTTTTCTTAAGCAAGGTGGACAAACTGAGGCCTGTGATGTCCTTTTTTAAAACAGGCAGTAGCTGAAATAAATTGAAAGTGATTTCTTAATTCCCACAAGAGACAATGCTAAAAAAAAAAAGAGGTGGGAATGGGAATTCTTTGCTCTGGGAGCCCAGGCTGCAGAGAAGCTTAATCTAATTTGCATAGGAGGCCGGGAGTTCCCGGAATTGCACTCCCATGTGGCCCTTACAATCCCACCCCTATTTCCACCACTGACCATGTGCTGCTTTTTTTATGGTAACTGGACATTAAACTTCATAAAAGCAGTAAAGTTCAGCTAATCACTTAGAAAACCAGGCAAATGAATATACTACTCTAAAATGGTGACGTCTTCAAGAACCTTTGGTAGTTACTGAAACAAACAAGGGAATACTGTATCTACTGACAGTTAAGCCAAAAAAGAAAAAAAGTTCATGTTTCCTACTCAATATATTTTTCTTCGTTCAGACTTCAGACAACTTCGCCCTACCACACCCAGCTACTTGTGACTGGTTCCAAAGAGTGACACCAGCTGATGAAAGACGACATTCTTACAACTCTTTCCCGCCAAAGACTCATGGTGAGATGGCCCTTCTCCAGCAGACTATACACTTCATCATCTGTGTCCGTCCTTCTGTCCCCAGAGAGACAAGCTCCAAGGGGAAATCACCCTTCCGAGGCAGCTCTGGATCAAACCTTGGGAAGTGAAACCAGGGATGTGCAGATCAGCTCGGACTGCTGGCCACCCCCTCAGAAGCTGAGTCACTGACCTGGCCGGTTCACTTAATCACTTGGAAAGTGGTTAGACTGAACAGGACATGTAGTGATTAGTAATTCAGACTGGTCTCAGAGCTTCATGTTTTTCACTTTTAGACGCCAACTGCAGCCTTTCTCTTGGAGTCAACAGGAAGTGAGAATTGCAAGCCAAATTTGACACCACTTGACGTAACCAGGGATGGACTTGGGCCCTTATTTCTCCACCCAATAACACAGAGATTTTGAAAGTGAGTCCTTCTAGTTAAACACATCAACCGAGTACCAGGGGCAGAATAAGGAATTAAGAATTGAGGAAAACCTATTTTGATTAACTCAGACTTAACCCCTTCTTCTTATCTGGCTTTCATTGAATAAAAAAGTAAATTAAAAAAAATTTTCTGTCTCAGATATAGATCTGAAGATGGTAAGAATAAAAAGAAAAAATATTTATTAAATAAGCTACTCCCCACACTAATGAGAAAATGATTGTGATTGAGGCAAACACAAAATCTACTTTCCCGATGAATTTTTCTCATCGTGATGCATTTGTGACATATCCTAAACTGGGCACAGTAAGACATGGCCACGTAGTCGAAAGCGAAACAGACAGACTTTTTAGGAAACATTTCCTAGTTCTGGTTACAGCTACTGTTGCGATGATTGATTCACGTTCAGCCATTTCCAACTACAGTTGTGGTACTAGCAATGAGATTTAAAATTTGATCATTTTACATGGACTGTTTGGTGAAGGAAAGTAAGATGTGTATGTCTTTGCACTCACTCCTGTTCTTTCTCTATTTTCTGTCTTTCCTCTCCAATCCATCCCATACCTAGTCCCCAGATTACTTTTCCTAAAATATCACCGCTGTGCATTTATTCACTTGAAATTGGTTGAAACCTGACCACACGTCAGTGGTCACTTAGCTAAAATCCGACAAGAAAAGGTAAACATGATGGTTTTACCCTTGAAATGTTCATAGTCAGTGATAATTCTCTAGTCAAAAGTCTTAGTTCTTTCCAGGACTGTGCGATCCAGTTCAAACTTTAACCTGATACTTCTGAACTCCTAAGTTTAGGCCTTCCCAGAATTATCTTCTCCCAAAGCGCCCACACTCAAGCCCATACCCCTGCCTCTCCACCACATAATCTAAGATGCCCCTTCCTTTACATATCCAAATTCCCTCAGAACCTAACTCATTTACCTGTCACAAGACCGTGTCTGATCATTCAGCCTTTTCCCTTTTCCTAAATTCCAAAAGCCCAGATTATCTTTATCAATTTTCAGCTTAACACTATCCCACATACCCTGTCCTGACCAAAATTCAACTGTAAATACATACATACATTTGAACCTACATATATACATACCTGTATATTAAAGAAAAGAGAGCTGGACTTGGGACGTTCATTCTGTAATGAAAACTGGGGCAAATGCTCCATTGGCACAATGAGCTTGGGATTATCATTTTACAGAAACAGGCAGGGGGAGGGGTTCCAAGCTATGTTATGAGGAGGAATATAAATTTCTCGTGTAATTCAGATAGGATGCTCTTTAGAAGAAAATTAATTATTATTACAGGAAGCTTTGTTTATTTCACACTCTTTAGGAGAAAGCAGTAGCTCCCTGATACAGAAGCCTTTGCTCTTTCCCCACTTCCCTCTGCCAGACTTCAGAGTTTCTCCTTCCTGCTCCCCTCCCTGACCCTCCCGCCACTCACACCCCCAGCTCACCCCAAGGAGACACCAAGCATTAGCACCTCCCCTTTCTTAGAGCCAACAAAGCTCGAGTGGAAGGAACAGTCCAGTTCACCTTCCTTTTCTGTAGGGATGATGGGGTATCTATCCTAAGAAAGGAGGACATCAAAATGTGGACGAATAATAGAAGAGGTCTTCTTGGAGCAAAGGAAGGGGAGAGAAGGAGCTTGGGGCATGTCCATGTGGAAAACCCTTGGAATCTAGGCAATATGGTCCCATCTCTTCATGTGGGACAAAGGATTAAGTTGGTTCACCCAGTTCCTGATTCTCCCCTCTCCGTCTCATGATGTATGACTCTGAGGCAGTTAGTTACCTAAACTCCTCAGGAGGAAAAAAAAAAAAAAAGAAAGAAAGCTCAGTAATCACAAATGTGGAACGAACCAGCAGGGGTTATCCCAATACTTCACTGCATATTATAAACTATTGGGAAAGACATTCCTGAGGATGACTAGGAATCTAGGAAATCATAAAGCTGAATACCACCCTGCTCCCCAGCCCCACTCCCAGCTTCCACCATCCCCAGCAGATATCCTGAGGGCCCAAGTATACCCAGCACTGAAGGAGCAAAGACCCCCTTTGATTGGGGGAAAACTAGGACATTAAGAAGAAGACTTCCTTTGACTGCCTTCTTTCTGTGTCTCTCCACTTGACCACGGATGTTTCAATCACATGTTAAGCACTGTTTTCATTTGATGAGTCATCTTCAGTCTCATGAATTACTGTGTCAAAAGAGTTTCTTACAATATGTTCAGAATAAGCGTCATGTCGGGAAAAAGTGCTCATGGGCAGCTATTCAATTCCAGCTACATTTCTACCTGTGGATCACACAGAAGGCTGGCCTGACCTTGCAATAATTTTAATTTCTTCTTTCTAGGTTCCCCACAGCTTTGAAGCCAACTGCTATTCATCTTGTTTACACAAACCCAAGAGTATCAAGCATGGTGCACATCAATACTTACAGCCTTTGTCATGTATGTCTGTTACAGTCATGTAACGTATGTGCCAAGATTCATTGTGTCCTTAATCACTTTCTTTATCTGTAAAACAAATAGTTTGCAGCAACATGGACGGACCTAGAGACTGTTATACTGAGTGAAGTAAGTCAGACAGAGAAAGACAAATATCATACAATATCACTCATATGTGGAATCTAAAGAGAGTACAATTGAACTTATCTACAAAACAGAAATAGAGTTACAGATGTAGACAACACACTTATGGTTACCAGGGGGTAAGGTGGGGAGGGACAAATTCGGAGACTGGGATTGACATATACACACTACTATGTATAAAATAGAGAACTAATAAGGACCTACTGTACAGCACAGGGAACTCTACTCAATACTCTGTAATGGCCTATATGGGAAAAGAATCTAAAAAAGAGTGGATATATGTATAACTGATTCACTTCGCTATACACCTGAAACTAACACAACACTGTAAATCAACTATACTCCAATAAAAAATTTAAATTAAAAAAAATTGTAATAACACATACCCACAACCATAGATTTGTAAAGATTAAATGAGTTAGTATGACCTATATGCGCTTAGACCAGGCATTGGAAAACTTCTCTGTAAAGGACCCTATAGAAATATTTTTTAAGTTTTACAAGTCAGGCAGTCTCTGTCTCAATACTCACCTCTGTCATTGTGGAGCAAAATCAGTCCCAGACAAATGAGCATGGCTGTGTTCCAATAAAACTTTATTTACAAAGAGCGGTGGTAAACTGGATTTGGCCCATAGGCAGGTGGTAAACTTTGATGGCCCCTAGATGAAAGGATAAGTGTTTGATAAATTTGGTATGATCACACTTACTACCTAATCAATGCTGGCAGTTCTTCATGTTCATATTGTGTTTCTCTTTCTTAGTAACATCTGGAATTGAATTCTGGATACCTTAACTTACCTATCATCACTGTGGCCACTGATGCAGAAAGGAAAGGTAGGAGGGTTTTCATCTTGCTTATACGTGCATATCATCTAGTGGTAGAAAAGTGTAATTGCAAGATTTTTTTTTTTTTTTAATGTCCTGGGCCATGTTCAAGCACACCCTGGTAAGAGGGTCGCTTCCTCAGTCTGCCCACAGTGGGCATCTACAACTGGACTAAAGGGCCAGTCCGATCCACCTGGTTTCAAGGAACTTTCCAACAGGCCTTTGACAGGTGTTCTTATAACTCAGAGTTTGATGTCAACAACCAAAAGTGTTCACTGAGGAGATAAAAAGAAACTATTTAAGAAATGAATATTATTTATTAGGCAATTAACTGTTTATATATGTGTTTAATAATAGTAACAAATCCTTTAGAGAAACCATACAGTATAGGTATGTTTTTATCTTAAAATTAGCCTTCACGATGCGCCCTTAGCATAAGGTGGTGGCAGCTCTTTGAG
Organism: Neophocaena asiaeorientalis asiaeorientalis; assembly: GCF_003031525.2. NCBI lineage: Eukaryota > Metazoa > Chordata > Mammalia > Artiodactyla > Phocoenidae > Neophocaena > Neophocaena asiaeorientalis. Next base: position 2,116,580 of record NW_020172779.1, read on the forward strand.
TCCAGGTCATATTTCTCTTTATATCCTTCATGGATGCTGCCTACTGGTCACTGCCTCCTTCCTGTCTACCTTCTGTGCTGACCCATGCCGCATTTGTACTTCCCCAGATCATTGCCAAGAACACTAACTGCTGAGAATTCTCAGTCTTTCTGTAACTATGCAGAGGTTAGAACTTAGGTAAACAGGATCTTCATAAAAACCACAGTTCTAGAACTCAGGCTGTTCATTATTAATATTTTTTGTGGAGAGCCTCTCTACCAGCATATTCTCTGAAAATAATTTTGATACATGGATGCCTGCAGATTATCATTATTATACATTAACATTGTTTGTTATTATGGTGAAGTAAGTATATCAGAAGACACTTTTTTTTTTTTTTTAGGTAAGAAGTGGATTTATTTCAAGAGAAACACACTCCATAGACAGAGTGTGGGCCATCTCAGAAGATGACAGCGGCACCAGGGTATGGGGTTGTCAGTTTTTATAGGGGTGGGTAATTTCATAGGCTAATGAGTGGGAGGAGTATTCCAGCTATTTTAGGAAGGGGCGGGGATTTCCAGGAATTGGGCCGCTGCCCACTTTTTGATCCTTAGGTTTGGCCTTGGAACTAGAAGACACATTTTTTTAAAATGTATGTATGTATCAATATTAATAGTGAGAAAAAAGGAAGCTTTCCAGCTCTATATTTCCTTGATGTGTCTCCCTCACTGAATAGAATTCATTTATGGACCTTCGAGGAGTTACTTTATAATAAAAAGAATTCTGACCTCTAACAACTGGATTTTCTTTTCCTCCCCTGGAATCAGTAAGACATCATTGGGTTTGTATCCCATAAGCAAGTTCATATCCCCATTCATATCCCATCAGTGACACGAGTGATGGCTGGAGTCTGGGATGCTTTGTCAGCAACAGAGGAAGCCTCCTGCTTTCACACCCCACCCCACCCCCAGATGACTCTGTCTGTCCCCCTTCTTCCTGAGATTCATAAGTATCCAGAGTTTCTCAAATGCTCTTTCACCACTACCACCATCACTGCAACCACCACCTGCCTTCCAGAGCAGCTGGCTGGCCTGGGACCTGCTTCCCCATCTTTTTTCCCGGACTCCCTTCCTGGGTATCTGGGTCCCCTCCCCTTCATTCCTACTGCCTTGACTTAGAAGGATCTCCCTCCTCTGCTTTTGAGGAAATTCTCAACTCCATTCTACATTTCCAAACAAAAATCCCTATTTTGTTTCCCCCAGATCATGAAGCTGACCAGAAAAACTGGATTGAATTGGCCACAGCGCCGTTTGGACTCTCTTTGTGATTTTTGGCTACTCGCTCTTCCCAGTAGTTTACACTGACATGTCAGATTTTCCACAGTGGTCATGTAACATACCCATTCCTCCTTATGCCTACCTTGGGACTCACCCAGCAAAATTTAGGATGCTCTTGGGATCATGTATAAAGAGAGTGCTGGGCGTTAAAATGACATGGACAAAGTTCTTACAAGACCATAATTCTGCCCCTGGTTATGATAGAAATTAGCTGAGTGATCGCTGGACATCAATTGCCTCACAAAACAGGAGGTTGGCTTCAATGTGCAAACAAGTCCCTCTCAGCTCAAATAATCTATCGTTCTGGATGTATCTTTGCTCATTTTTTAAAGAGGACACCTGAGTTCTAATTACAAACCATTGGTCCTCATTTTAGGTAAAGTTGCCAGAAAGGGACTTTGTGATGCCTGGTCCTGTCAACCTTCCATCCTCTGTTACCAGTATCTTGAAACTTTAAAGTTTTTACTGTCATTATTGGGTAAATTCTTCACTTTGGGCACTGCTTAACATTTCTTCCAGAAATGCCTTTGCCACTGAAGTATCATCCAACATGGATTTGAAATTGTCCACTTATAAATCCTGGACCTGCTTCTGGTCAGAGTTGTCTTCCCTCCCAGTCAAATCCCTCAGGGCCCGGATTTAGCATGGACTTCACTGCCCTTCATCTTAGAAAGGATCTCGGGATCCTTCTGGATACTATGTAGGTTTCCTTCAATTTCAGAATGTCTGTTTCCAAGTTCTACAAGAAAGAGATATTTTTGAATTTTTATTTATGGCCTGTATCCTGCTTATGCCAGCAGATGCATCAAAGATACCGCAACTAAAATAGGATTTTTATAGGAAAACAGAATTGAGGCCTTAATTAATTGCTGACATCATATGTACTCCCTCAGAAAACCAGCTATTCAGAAATGACTGCGCTCCCTTCTGGCATAATTTACCCCCTACTTCTTCATTATTATTAAGGACATATGTACAGAAACAGGATCTGCGCCTTGCTGGACTTCTTCCATGCCAACCACTCATAGCCCAACTGATGTTATAATCCTTCCTTTTTCACATTACAATTGGTTATTGTGCAAATGAATATGTTCTCCCAGGAACAGATTGTGACTTTACGTGGAGCAAGAACAGGCATTGGAAGCAGATGAGCTCTCAGCAAGCCGGGATTGGGACCTCACCCCAGACGCCCTCGATAAGACACAAGGGAAGAAATGAATAAACACAAAGAAAGAAAAAGAACAGAATAAAAGCTGAGGTAAATTATTTTAAACAAATTTGGAGCCAAGTTATTTAAGAGATGTCAGCTATTTTATAGCATGTACATAAATGTTCTGAATTTTCATTCTCAAGGCAGAATCTCTAAGGAGGATCCTTGTAGCCTCAGCTTCAATTCTGAGGTCTATTCCTCCACTTTTCCTGTAAATACAACTTGGGTTCCAACAAAACAACTACTTTATTACTTTTCGTTCCTACGTATATTTCTATACCATTACTTATTTTAATCTGACCACCTGGAATGCCTATTCTCAACCATAAGACATTCCATGCATTCTTCAAGTTCCTTCTCAAATATCATCCTCATCGTCATGTCTTAAAGTGTAAGGAAGAATGATGAGCAAGCCGTGGAGAGAGCAGATGTGATGTTGCAGATGGACTGAGCCTGGTCATTTCTGTGGTGGTTTTAATGTTGGAAGCGGAGACACAATGGACAGCAGAATGGACTTATCAGTAAAAGAGACTTGATGAGCCTATTAGAGAACTTTCTAGAACTGTGGTGTTCCTTGCTGGTGATTTAGTAACTACTCCCTAAAACACATTTTCTGTTGTTTGTCCAAAGTCATGCCCTTCTCATCATCGGCCAGGGTGATGGTCTCTCTGAGTATGTACCTGGGAAGAAGGTGTAATGGGAAGGCCGAATATACACAAAGAAAAATTAAAGGGAACTATAAATTCACTATCTCAACAGGGAGAGCAACATTTCATTGACATTTCCTATGTTCAGGCAGTTTGTTAAGCACTTTACACAACACCTAATACACTGAGTCTTCATTCAAAACAAAAACACAAACAAAAAACCCTATGAGGTGAGCAGGAGAATCTTTACAGGGGGTTCGGGAATTTGTCCAAGGTTCCACAGTTAGTGTATGAAATCCACGTCAATCCATTTCTAGAGCCTCCTCAAAGGCTTGTCGATCACTTTCCAGAAGCGGATCAGCTATAGTCTCATCCACCTAGCATGTTCTGTCCACCATAGCACACCCAAGTGTAGCTGCAAATTTATGAACCTAAAAGTCAGCCCTGAGGCAAGAATGGTTTAGAAATGCTAGACTCCAACAGATAAAGCTCAACAGACAGTTGGGAGCCCTCAAGTTCCTTCCCTATCTCCTCCTATGTTTCCTGTGTAGCCTTTAGCCAAACATTTAATTCTTACCTTCAAGAAGTGCACGTCCTCCTCCCGTTGCCTGACTCCTTCGTAGAGAATGGCTACTCCCCTCTACTTCCTCTGTGAGCCTTTCTGCCTTGCCAGGCACAATTCCTCCTTCTGAATTCATCTGAAACATCCTTTTATACATACCCCTTTTAGCTACAGCAGTTCACAATCCTTTAATTTCTTGTTCCCATCTCAGGTCTCCCACCAGCCTGGGAGCTCTTCAGAAGCTAAGTACTCTGTCTTATTTATCTCAGCGCATCAACGCTTTAGAACACGCACTGAATACAGAAACACATTAAAAGACAGATGTTTTAGGGTTTCCGTGGTGGCACAGTGGGTAAGAATCCGCCTGCCAATGCTAGGGGACACAGGTTCAAGCCCTGCTCCCGGAAGAGCCCACATACCGCAGAGCAACTCAGCCAGTGCGCCACAACTACTGAGCCTGTGCTCTACAGCCTGCGAGCCACAACTACTGAGCCCATGCGCCTAGAGCCTGTGCTCCGCAATAAAAGAAGCCACCGCGATGAGAGGCCCGCGCACGCTCACCGCAACTAGAGAAAGCCCACGCCCAGCAATGAAGACCCAATGCAGCCAAAAATAAATAAAATAAAATAAATAATTTTTTTTAAAAATTAAGAAATGTTTAAAAAAATAATGTTTTACATACGTACAAACATATGCTGTTCAGAGTGTTGTGTCAGAAAAAAAGTCCAAATCCAATGCATAATTTTTAAAAATTTGTAATCTGTGTTTAACAGGTTTTTTTTAAAAAAAATATGGCACCAAAAAATGAGATAAACTCAAGTATCTCCAACCTCTTATTTGAGAAACATGGTTCTCACCACTCTCATGGGAGCCACAATCAGAAATGAAGGGTAAGAAAGCAGTTGAATAAGTATTTATTGAATTGAATTGTTTGTAATTGAACTGAATTAAACTAAAAGAGTCTTAGCTTCCACTGATGGAGATCACAGAGCTCTTTGGGTGGAGAGTGGACCCAGAGGACAGAAAAGGGCTGTCTATGGGCTCAAGAGCTCTGGGTCAGGATTTCTCAACCCTGGTTGCAAATTACAATCACCTGGGGAGCTCGAAAGAAAATTTGGATGTATGATTCCCACCCTTAGGGCAACTAATTTAATAGGATTGAAGTGGGGCCTTGGCATCAGTATTTTTAAAGCTCCCTAGATGATTTTAATGTGCAACAAGCCATGAGATGATTCCTCCAGAGAAAAGGTTACTCTGGCATAACTGTGCATTTCTGTGGCTGAAAGGCCAAAAATAGAAAATTTGATCTGTGGTACTGGGTCCACTTGCATCTCATTTCAGACTCAGCAAGCCAAGATTTTCCACCTTCCCACCACTGGTGCAGCAGAAAAGCTTGCCTGCAGCCTGTCCCTCCAGAACTGGAAGATGGGAGGCGGACAGGGAAGGTCCCTCGCATTTCTACGCAAGTCAGACCCACCCTGTGCTCCAGAAAGTAGCCAGGAGAAAACTCAGCATTTTGACTGGGATTCGATTGCTATCAAGCAGCTCTCTTCTACTTCCGTTGTACAGGGTTGGCACCAGGTAAAGAGATCCAAAGGAAACACGTGGGAAATACTGTGATACAGCCGCAGCTGTGCCTCCACAGGGACAAATACCAAAAAACCAAAAAATCCTGCCTGAGGCTTTCCCTTCTCTTTAAGGCTTCTTCCCCACTTTGTTTTCCTGTTGAAAAGTTTCAAGACGCTTTACTACAGTTACACAATCTCTCCACCCCCGTCCACAGCCTGCAAAACGTCAGCCCCTAATCTTCCAGCCAGGGCCACTGCGTTCCCCAGAAGGTCACTCTCCCCCTAAAGCTGCTGCTTTGCAGGAAACTCGAAAACCACTTGGCTTCTCCACTTAAGCAATGTGTTTTTCTGCTGTGTTTCCAAAAGGCTCTTGGAGATTTCATGTTTGTATTTTCCCCTTTTCTGGCTCCACGTTCTCCTATGTAAATGAAGAAAGCTCTTCCAGTAGGGATGAAGGCGCAGTTGGAGCCCTGGCTGATTTCATCCACATTTGCTCTCACTTAAAGTAACTTTTCATGTACTGCTTAACGGGAATTGAGAAGAATTTAAGAAAAAGCCCTTTAAAAATCGATTCCAAATAAAAATGGAGCCATACAAATCCATCTGAGAAGTAAATATTGCAGCCTTATTGCTGAGTGTTGTTAAAAATTTTATTTATTTCAGCCTTTTGTTATTCAATTATTAACTATGCAACATGTCCTGCTAAATCGTTTCTCCTACACACAGTTCAGATTTGACTTCTTACATTTATGACTTTGTTTATGCATTTATCTTTTAGTACTTACCTGAAACCCATACTATCTCCTCCCACCCCATATAGTTAAAAAAAAAAATCAAGGGGTGAAAATCAGGAAAGTCGTGTCCAAGGAGATTTCCCTTTGGTTCTGTCTGCTCCAGGGCCAAGATTAGACACGAGGAGTAAGGTAACAAATTAATGCCTTTCAGAGGCAAAAGGAAAATCAAGAATACTGAAACGGTCTTGATTTAGAATTTTGATATTTTGTTTTTTATGAAATGTTTGCATTAATTTTGAGTTTTCAAACTATAGCATTAAGATATTATTCATCCTGATGACTGAGTTTGTTGGGTGCCACTTGCATTTTGTGCCCAAGTCGCAGTTACAGTCCTCCTTGAAGGACTGGGCACCAGTCACATAGACTGACATAACAGAGACTTCAAGGAATGATGTAATGAGACTCTTTACATTGGGGTATTGAGAGCCTCAAGTCTAGGTAGCTCTTGTGTATTGGCAGTGAAGTTATTCCAAACAAGAAGCTTAGTGTGTTTAATTCCTCAGGGATCTTAGGAGCCACTGAGAACTGTATTCGAGTCTGCAGATTATGGTTAGAAGCAGAAACTCAACCCAGGATTGCCTGGACTCCTCTGCCTTGGGAAGCAAGCTGTCATTCAATTCAATTCAAGGAGATATTTGCTGAGCCCCTCCAGGGGTCAGACACTGTACTAGGTGCTATATACACCTCTGAATGAGATAGCCTCAACCCTGCTCCCGTAGACTTCAGAGCCTAGTACAACATTGGAAACAGATTTTTAAAAAGTAAAAAGCAACAATATCAGTGCTCTAACAAAAGTAGTAAGAGAAGAGTCAGCACAGAGGCAAGAACTCCTGATCCTGAGAAGATCCTCCAAGTGAAGGCATAGAAAGGAAGGAATCAATACATGTGAGATTCCAAGACTCTGAAAGTGTGTGTGTGTGTGTGTGTGTGTGTGCCTGTGGCTCAGACCTCCTGCAAAGCACAACTTGAAAACACACCTCAGAACATCTGCATCCTGATTGCGCTGCCTGCGTTCTCTACACCCCGTCGATAGGACACGTGCTTGGAGTTGTTCGAAGTGTAGTCATTGAGGCTCACACTCAGCTATCTATACCCCCTAGTTGGGTTCCACTGGTAAACAAGGACACGCATTTGTTAAATAGCCGGACAAGGGCAAGGGCGCCAAGGCTTGTAATAATAAAACAACTTACCTCCATTTAAAGCTAAGGCACGCTAAAATTGAACCTTCATCCTTAACTTCACGATCAACGGTGTGATTGCTAATACCATCCCATCAGTTCCTTTAGGCTGAAGACTTTGAAGCAGTTTATCTAAGATTCATTGTTAGGGTCATAAATTGAAAGTAGTTAGGGAAAGATGGAAGAGAGAATGATTGAAGGAAGGTTCTTTACTTAATTCCATCTTTGTAAATACATGGGACTTGATGTTACCAGGACTCTCTGGACTTAGAAGAAAAGAATGAGATCATTGATACAAACCAATTTAACCTACAAGTAAAGTGAAACGCCTCGGTCTGAATCTGTCACCATAAACTGTGTCTTCACAAAGTAAAACTTGGGTCACTTATTTCTTGAACTCAGTAGATACTGAGGTAGACAGTCCTGTCAGCGGAACACCCATTCCCATTCCCAATGTTTGCTTCCAGGTGGAGGGCTCCACTCCACACCTCAGCCCCTTCCCCTTGACTGGTGAGTCTGAGATGAGCATGAAGACCCCAGACATCTCCTCTTGAGAGCAGGCTGTCAGGTTCTTTGCTCCTCTAGAGTGAGGTCAGTGCCTCGGGCCAGTTGAAAAGATAAACCTAATTCCTTCTGGAGTTCTCCATGAGGAAACCATAGACACATGCCCAGTCTTCACTCTCATAAAAGCGATATTTCGGTCTCCATCTCCCTTACTCCTTGGTCTTCTCTCTCCATCGGTTCAGATCTTGAGCAGAGGAAAGGGGTACTCTTTATTGCCCTTATGCTCCTGTGCCCCCCAAAATTCTCTCTTTGTGTCTAATTGTTTAGCTTGAATCAACCAGATAACCAAGTTTAGCAAGGTCACAAGGAAATGCTAGAACTGAAAGAGAATCTCCAAAAGCCTTGATATCAACTCTTGCCTTTTCAAGGCTGCACATCCAAGATGACTCACTCACATGGCTGGCCTGACAACCAGGAGCTCAGCTGGGGCTGTCAACCTGAGCTCCTATCAATGGCCTTTCTATGTGGCTTGAGCTTCTCACAGCATGCAGCTGATTTTCCCCAGAGCAAGCATTCCAAGACACCCAGACAAAAGCTGCCAGGCTTCTTATTACTCAGGCTTAGAAATCCCAGAATGTCCCTTTTGCCACATTCTGTTGGCTAATCAAGTCACTGAGGCCAACCCAGATACCAGACGGGGAATGAGACTCCAACTCATCCTGGGTAATACAACACTCTGGGTAATAGTCTCTACAATAGGGTAACATAACAATAGAACCAACTGGTCACTTAACACGTTCTCCTTTGCTCAGCAATGTTTTAACATGCATGCGCTCTTGTATGCCACTCTACAGCCAATAAATAGGTACTATCATTAGCTCCATTTTACAGACAAGGCAAGTTTTCAAAACTGACCCAGGTTATATAGCTAGTGGTGGAATCAGAATTTAAAGTCAGGTCTGTTTAAATCCAGAGGCCCCTGGATTAACCTCGATGCTAGTCCTTTACCAATCCACTAGATGGATGGCCACATTCTGTTTAAAGATCAAAGACAATAGTTGACTCAAGGAGCATTAGAAAGCAAAGTTCACATCAACATATTTGAAAATACAACAGTAACTAGATTCAAAGGAAGTCTTGCCTAGCCTGTGCATGACACCAGAACCCCAAAACTTTTCAGCACACAGCATTTTTCCAGCAGTAAATGGAGGAAAAACACAAGCTCTGCTGGGCAGATTGACGAGGAAAATGTGGTGCTTCTATCAGAGGTTTGTAGTTTTAAGATTCCCTTGTGTTTTAGTGGCACCAACACACAAAGGGAATTAAGCCATTTTGATCTCCAATAATGAGAAACATGGTTGACGTTCAGACCTGAAACCATTTAATGCAAGTTAATCCTTGAAACAAATCTGGAATGAAATGAGGGAGAAAAAAATCTTATTATGGTAGACATCAACTAATGGGTTACATTTCTTTCTTCTCAATTAGAAATGGCAGAGGGGTTTTAATTATTTTTCCTTAGCAAGCACATCAAAACATATCTACACAAAAACACAGCAAATATGTTATAAACTGATTTAAGCCAAAGAGCTCGTCAACACTGTTTGCAATTATGAAATCATTTGGGGATATGGTATTTTTTTGGAAGGAATTGTTTTTCTCTTAGATGCAAACCACATCATAGTCCATCAGGCATAAATCTTTTATTGTATCTTCAAGAGCAAAAGTGGAAATTGTACAACAAAGGCGCCACTGATAAAATGCAATGAAGCCCCCCCAGAATCATTGGGATGATCTCACTAGTTAGGAGAGATAACAGGGAATGTCATGGTTTCAAAAATGCTCTTTGGGGGAAAAATTTTGTTGAAATTCAGTGGTGCTCAAGGAGTTCCAAAAAGGAATTATTGGGAACTTTCATCCCCTATCTCCATTTACCATATACATTAAAGAAAAAGGAAGATTTTTGGAGACTTCTTTGTCACTCGGTGAGCAATGGCAGGTATAGTAGCGATGGAAATGAACAATGTAATGTGCTTGACGAGAGCACAGCTCCAGGAGTGGGACTGCCTGCATATCCTTTCTGGCTCCGCCACTTAACAGCTGTATAACTCTAAGCTCAGTTTCTTTATTTAAAGCTTGGAATAAAAATAGGACTTACTTCAGATATTTGCTGTGGATGTAAAACATATCGATAAATGTACCCTACAGATATTTAGTGGTATTGGTAGCAGGACCACCATAATTATTATCATTATATCAGTTTTCAATAGGAATACATGACAGAACATTAAACTAGGACATAGTCTAGATGTGGTACAGGGTCAGGCCAGAGAGTCAGGGAGTTTACACATTCAAAATCCAGAGCCATAAAACCAAAAATAAGGGTCAAATGAGCTAGCAACCCAAAGGGCGATTTGAGTAATGAAGAAAAATTCAAGGAAAACAACTTGCAGGGATGGTGCCAGTGGTTCAATTACTTTGTTTCTGGTTCAATTTTATCACGCCGGAGATGCCACACCAAATCAGACATTCTGCCTTTGCATCTTCATCTAATCAATTACCTGCCCCTTACTTTATTCTGGGTCCAGAACTCTATATCTTGAGTACAGAGAACATGAACCTAGTCATAATGGACTGGGATTCAGTGCCAAGTTCCCAGTTTCTGAGAGGTGTGTGTTGGGGGGGAAGTAGTTACAAGACAAGGGTCAACATTGGGGCAAAAAGCAAGTATTTTCTCACAAGGAAGAAATAAGAGCCCAGAATCTGAATCCAGGAAGATGATCACTGCTGAACCCATAGCAAGGTTACTTTCATGGAAAATCACTGAGCTGACAATCTAAGGGTTCTTATATTTACCCTAGCTCTATGCTTCTCAAAAATGATGATATAACCTGGGGTTTATTATTTTAAAAAGTCAACTCTGAGGCTCCATATAAATCAGAATCCTTGGGGGATGAAGTCTAGGAATCTGTAAAATGTCCCCAAGAGATTCTTATGTGCACTAAACTTTGACAATTTGACTAGAAGCTGAGCTAGCTTAGGACACAGGTCTGAACTATGGCAACAGAAAATGTAGAAAGGTAGAAAGCCAGTCAAAAGCCTCCAGAGTATCCCAATGCAACCTCTACTAGATTTAAAAGCTTCAGCCATTCACCACCCAATGAAGGCTATTAGAAATTGTGGAGGCCCAAAAATAACTTGGTGACATAATTCTGCTTCCTTCATTGAAGAATGAAAATTTCAGTGTAATGGTATATTGGAATCAACTGGGGTGATTGTCAAATGTTGAAGGCTTGTCCCGTTTGGAATCTGTCATTATCTAAGGGCTACAGAATAAGACTAAAGAATTGGAAGATGCATCCCTGAATCGGGGGAATTGCAGCAGAGTTAGGAAACTAATACAAACACAGTACATTCAGTGAGTATTTGATGAATTGAATTGAGTGAGTGCCGTCTCTAAGAACTTGAAAGCCTGGCTAGTGGAATAAGAAAGAGTCAAATGAACTAACATTTATTGAGCACTTATATACCAAACTAAGTGTGGGTACCAGACGGGACTCTACGCTCTGTTACCACCATGTCTGAGGCCCTCTACAGAAGGTAACTGAAAGACGTGCAGTCTCTGATGAGGTACACCCATGGCATACTCTTAAAATGGGACATTCTATCATGTGACACTTGGTCCTTGAGCACAACAGGGCACCTGATACAAAGACAGGCAAACTATCTCCAATCCAGTGAGTGGCCTATGAGGTCACTTGCTTCAAAAGTTTTACCCCTAAAGTAATAGCGTCTAACCAAATCACTTGGATTCCCTTGGGAATTTGTACTAGAGTTGTGAGCCTTTCCTTTAATTCTTACTTTGACCCTATAGTATTAGAGACACTCTTGTTCATCTTCATAAGAGGCAAACTCGAACTGGGCAAGGATAAACAATATTCCAGTCAGGAGGATATCAACCCAGATCTCTGTGATGTCAAAGCTTCTACTTCTACAGAAGACAGACCTAGAATTGCTAAAATGATGTTACAAAAAAAAAACAAACAAAGAAAATCAATAAAAAGGAAGAGTTCTCTAACAATTGGAGCAATGCCGAGGTGAGCCATTACAAGATCAGTGGAGGTTTCTCTACAAAGGTTGAATAACCTCTGCTTGGGGAGGCCAGTCTGGGAAAGAAAACCTGAACAAGATGGCTGCTACAATCTCTTCCAAACTAAGATGCTATAATTTGTTGGCAAACAGATGGGCACCACATTAAGTTAATTCCTTTTTTGTCCTGGCAAAAGTAAATGTATTCTTGCAGAAACGTCTATTGGCAGTGTGGTTGCCTTGTAAAAGCAGAAAAGAAGCTGGGAAAACTGTTTATTTTCTTCTCAAGATTTTCAGATAGCTTAGGTCGAGCAGGATTATAGGGTTATGCAAAGTATAGCACAGTGGTTAAACACACTGGTAAAAGTGGGTTTGTATCCTGGCTCTGCCTCTGTGAGCTATGTGACTTTGGGCATGTAGTTTAACCTTGCAGAAATGCATCTTCCTCACCTGAAACAACCTACCTCACAAAGTTGTTGCCAGAATAAAATGATGCATGGAAAGCACGTTGCACAAAGCGTATATCAAACTGTCAATAAATTGTAATTATTAGCTATTCTATAGTAAAGCTGTTTAATGGGACATCCATGTATTTTTGAACTGCTTCATGATCCTGGTGTTTGACAAGAGGCACTTGCTGAAAATTCCTCAGGGGGAAAAAAAATGAATGAAATCGAGTTCAATATGTAAGGAAGAGAAAAGAGATTTTTTTAAACTTAAGTTCTTTTTTCTTACAAGACACAGAGACTGGGCTTTGGATTTCAACAGACCTGGTTTTTCTTCCCTGCTCAATATCAGTAAGATCTTGAATAAATGATTTGGCCTCCTACACCTCAGTGACATAACCTGTAAAATGGGAATATATCATTAGGATGCTTTGGGCTGCAAGTAATGGATTACCTGACTACAACTGGCTCAAACAATTGTGGCTTATTTTTCTAATATATCACACAGTCCAAAGGTGGTAAGCTCCAGGGTTGATTCTGCAGCTAGAGTATTCTGAAATTGAGTTGGTCTCTGCAATTGCCTTGGCTTCCTCCTCATGATTTCAAGATGGCTAAAGTGGTTCCAAGAATTATATTTTCATATGAAAATGTCCAAAGCTGGAACAAGGTGAGAAGCACTTCCCTTATGCAGCTTTGCCTTTCCACCAAGAGGAAAATATTACCTAGAAGCACCCAGCAGATGTCAATTCAGGTCCCACTGGCCAGAACTGGGTTGTATGTCCACCTCTAAACCAATCACTGGTAAAGAGACATGGCACTATGGCTGTATCATTGTTCATCCCCAATGGCTAGGAAAGGGATCTACTCCACCACACATCTGAACAAATCAGAGTATTGTTAGTAATGAGGAGTGTAGAGGTAGGTAGGCAAACAGCAATGACTGCTCCTTACATCTGTCAAGAATGCTGAAAAGCTTGAATGATACTGGGATGCACCTAACACATGTTACGTGCTTGATACATATTTGTTCCTCCTTAGTGATTAAAAGATCTTTAAGCCATAATCTTCTCAGATTAAACTATCCCAAAACAGGAGGTACTGATTTAAATAGATATATTAGGAATGCTATTTAATACAAAAAAAGCCTTTTCTTAAATGTTCCAACTCCATATTTATGTAAACATGGGGTCTCCAATTCACTTAAGCTGCATTTCAATGAACACAAATTAAACAAAATACACACATCAAGTTTTTGACGCAATTTTGCTGCATCCAAATTAAATATATCTTCATAATCTTTGTCATCAATCTTTATCATCATGACCATTGATACCTACAGAAATCATGTCTGGGGATGGAAATAAAGTGTCATAAATAAACAATCATTCAGTTCAAAAGTTTATAGGACCAAAATGGAATGTGGGTGTTCGTTTATAGCAAGAGGTATGAGCATCAGGTTGACCCAAAACAGAGTTTTGAGAAACTCTTATTGTATATTTATTTGTTGGGGACCCTTGACATAGTGTTCAAATACCACATAACTTTCCATGCATCCACGCCTTCTACAGTTTCCGCTACCTTTTAGCAAGCTTGTTCCCATCTTGTGAGATCCAACTCAATTTTTTTTCTCCCCTGCAAAGACTTTCTGGACTTCCCTCAGGCAATTACTTCCTCACCTGGTCTCCCCAAGCTACACCTCTTTTGTCCCACTTAATGTTGTAATTATTTACTCATGTGTCTTTTTCCTTCACTAGACTCGGGGGCAAAGGACTGTGTTGTATTCATGCTGACAGCCCCAGTGCCTAGTGCATTGCTCAGCATGTATTATCGTAGTACAGGCAATGAATCTTTATTGAACAAGTGGTTTTTATGTTTTATGCACCTACTATGTGCCAGGGACTGTAAGAGAAGCTTCATATACAACATCTTATTGCGTCTCCCAAAAATCTTACGAATGAAGAGAATGAATCTCAGAGATTAAGTAGTTTTCCTAAGTGGAAGCCGAATCTCCATTTGAATTTATCTCTGTTCTTCTCCAGAGCTTGGATATTCTCCAATATGTTGTGAGGTCTTCATGGAGGCTTCATGGCTAGAGCAATCTCAAGAACAGTAGCCAAAAGTACCATTTATATATCTACTTTGACTTCTCTTGTTCTCTTTTTTACAATATGCAACTAGAAGCCATACCCTTCATTAGTTAGAAAAAAATAATCAAAGCGAACAAATTATTACTTTCATTTCTTTCTTCTAGACAAACTCAATCCTACAGTGCTATAATGAAAAGCTTCAGTAAATGTGTGATTTATCTATAACTAAGCCATCTCAAGCTGGTATTAATGCAGAGTGAAGCTTGGTGGCCTACTGCTGGGGCTTTAGAGTGATAATCACAACTATTTTCCTCACATATCTGTAGAGTAGATATATGAGTCAAACAAGACAATACAGATATTTATTTCTATTAAAGCTCAATTTACAAACAGAGCTCGCTTCCACATCCAGATCCCCTTCAGGGCCCAGTACACCCACCCTCAGCTGCTGTGAGTGTTGCATAGATGCCCCCCTAATCTGAAGAGCTGTCCTCAGTTGATGGGGTCACTTTACCTGGGAAATTACCTGGGATGGTGGAGGATGATGAAAAGGCACTATTTTAACTAAATCTGTTACATCACATTGGTTTACCTCCTTTGAACTGTATTTTAATCAAAGCAGGTTGATTTCCACTCCATGAAAATGTTTCATTTCAAGCCACTGGAGTTTTACCTGGGAAATTACGATCCCCTCCCCACCCCAGTGGCCCTTAAACCCCTTTGTCTCAAGGAGAAGTAGCTCTGCAGTGGTCTCTGTGTGCTGGGGTCTTCCCCTGTGGATCAGGTAAACTTGACCCGAGCCCACATTCTTCCTCGCCCAAGTCTTCCCCATTGACTGTGCTGCTTCCCTCGCTCCCTAATGGGTTTTCCTGGAGAACACTTTCTCAATAAACCACGTGCACTCACATCCCTCCTAGGCTCTTCTTCTGGAGAACCCAACCTAAGACACTTTGCTTAGATGTGAGGCCACAATTAGGCTTTCTAATTCCACCACCCGTACACACACCCCGAATTTAACTTCGTCACCACCTCCCCCATCACAGGAACAGCCGGACACCAGCAAGGATGTACTAAAATGTCTTTTACAGAGAAATGGAGGCCAGAAAGGGACCCAAAATGTTGTTCTCATCGGTTTCCCTCCCAGGAAAGCAGAGCAAGCGTTCCTTCTAATCAGCACTAACCTATACAGATCCTATGTGTGAAGCTGGAGAAGACTCACCCCCAATGGTAGAGCCCACACCAGCCCACACGACTCGGTGACCTGAGAACAGCACAGTTTCAGCTGCTCTCAACCTCTTGTCCTGCTTCCTTTGTGCAGGACCAGCTTGCAGAGCAGCAATGGAGGCCCTACACTACGGAGAATGACTGAGGAGAAGATCCCCTCCTCAACACCCACATTGGGGAGAGCCAACCACAACCAACAGACAAATATCTAACCCTGGGGTTCAAATCCTGGGTGGTCCATGTATTATCAGTGGGACCCTTGGCAAACTACTTCACCTCTCTTTGGCTTCATCTTCTCATCTTTAATGTAGGGATAATAAAAGTGCACTCCTCATTTGGTTGTGGTGAAGATTAAATGAGTTAAGACATGCAAGGTGTCTAGAGTAACTTTTGACACATAATAAGCCCTAAATAATTGTGAGGTATCATTACTTATCATAAATGCACATGAGAAACCACAAAGACTTCACCCCACTTGATTTGGGGGACAGGGTCAGAAAAAAATGCCACTTTCTGGAATTGAAGCAAGTGAAAGAACCCCTCATAGAAGAGACTGCCTATCAGAGAAATAGCCTCATCTTAAGGAGATGGTTTGTAAGCTGTTTGCTAATGAGAAAAAGCAGATTCCCAAACGTCTACCTAGGAAATCCAGTTACCAACCAAAGCAAAGCACCAAAGAGATGTGCTCAGAAGAACATAATTGACATCTAATAATTATTAAAGAAAGTTATGATCATCTTAATTACACTGTAACGTATCGAGGAAGTAGAGTCTCTCAATAATATTATATTTGATGGCGGATATAGGAAAGGTATTGGTCAATAAGAGTTTGTTGGTGCTTGGAGAACAGTATGTAGGTTTCTTAAAAAACTAAAAATAGAACTACCATATAATCCAGCACTCCCACTGTTGGGCATATACCCTGAGAAAACCATAATCCAAAAAGAGTCATGTACCACAATGTTCACTGCAGCACTATTTACAATAGCCAGGATGTGGAAGCAACCTGTGTCCATTGACAGATGAATGGATAAAGAAGATGTGGCACACGTATACAATGGAATATTACTCAGCCATAAAAAGAAACGAAATTGAGTTATTTGTAACGAGGTGGATGGATCTAGAGTCTGTCATACAGACTGAAGTAACTCAGAAAGAGAAAAACAAATACCGTATGCTAACACATATATATGGAATCTAAAACAAACAAACAAAAAGGTTCTGATGAACCTAGGGGCAGGACAGGAATAAAGATGCAGATGTAGAGAATGGACTTGAGGACACGGGGAGGGGGAAGGGTAAGCTGGGATGAAGTGAGAGAGTGGCATGGACATATATACACTACCAAATGTAAAACAGATAGCTAGTGGGAAGCAGCTGCATAGCACAGGGAGATCAGCTCAGTGCTTTGTGACCACCTAGAGGGGTGGGATAGGGAGGGCGGGAGGGAGACACAAGAGGGAGGGGATAAGGGGATATGGGTATACATATAGCTGATTCACTTTATTATACAGCAGAAATTAACACAACATTGTAAAGCAATTATACTCCAATAAAGATGTTAAAAAAAAAGAGTTTATTGGTGCTTATCAAGTATCATCTGAGGTGAGAAATAATTACATTTGGTGGACACAAGTATCCTAGTCATTGGGGAATTATACTCTATGACAAAGAAGACATAAGTCACAAAGCTGTAATACAACTTGAGCAACACATTACTGCTGTAAAGTAGTAGTCCTTAAAATGGACCTCCAGAGCACAGTATCAACACCACCTGGGAACTTGTCAGAAACGCAAACTCTTGGGCTCCACTCCCAACCTACTAAATCAGAAACTCTGGGGATGAGGTCCATTGATCTGTGTTTTACAAGCCCTCTTAGGTGATTCTCAGACACACTAAAGTGTAAGAATCACAGTGTATGCTGATGTTTTACATGCATGAAAGTTGTTAAAAGTAAATCCTTAAAGTTCTCATCATGAGGAAAACATTTTTTTCTATTTCTTTAATTTTGTATCTATATGAGATGATGGATGTTCGTGAAGCTTATTATGGTAATCATTTTATAATGTACATAAGTCAAATCATCATGCTGTACTTCAACTTACCCAGTGCTGTATGCCAATTATATCTCAATAAAACTGGAAGAAGAAAAAGCAAAAAAATTAAAAACAGAACCATAGTAGACCATCCATATTTCAGTGCTCTGATTCTGTGCTCAGAAGTAACCTTGAGATGACTGACTTGATTTGACAGGTGCCATGATCCTGGAAAAGGGTGGTGTGGCTAGTATTCAAGAGAAATCTGCTTACTAGAAAACTATATCTCACTCCTTAAATAATTGGCATTTTGGCACACCATAATTTCTTGAAATCTTTATTATTGTAGGAAAAATTCTAAGAGCCTGACAACCCTAACTCTAATGACAAGCTTCCTTCTCAACCTACTAAACCTCTTGATGGCACCTCTATCGGTTCAGCCTCTTAGCCACAACACAATTTCTTCTTTGCAGAAATGCAAAAAACAAGAGAAAAATCAACCAAGGGAGCAGACATAAAGACTAAAAGATCTAAATCTCACCACCAGTGCCACCATCCATACACACCCATCCCCCAGAAGAAAATTTTTACGACTTTGACCAAGAAGAACAGAAACCAACTGTATCCCCCTACACCTGTTTCCAAACTCACAGCACACAATCAATTCAGTGGGAAAGGATTCAGCTTGGCTGAGAACGCCCCTATGATCCAACGTGGAAACTACATTTAAATTGGGCATAAATGACACTTCCCTCAATTAGAGCGAGATCTATAAGTTGCTTCTCTCCCAAGTGAAAGTCTAAAAGGTGCATGTGTGTGCACAGGTATGTGCTTGGCAAGATACTATTTCAGGGAAGCAACATTCCTTCCTAATATACCTAACAAGGACACAGTTGCAGGATCATGGAAATAATAAGTAAATAATTAGTAACTTCTTTGTAATGTACCATTTTCCACTGATGAGAAGGAAATGGAAAGGGATGGTGGAGGATGATGAAAAGGCATTATTTTAACTAAATCTGTTACATCACATTGGTTTACCTCCTTTGAACTGTATTTTAATCAAAGCAGGTTGATTTCCACTCCATGAAAATGTTTCATTTCAAGCCACTGGAGTTTTATAAGTTTTTCTACCACATTTTACTGGAGGCTTGTAAATCTTATGAAATTCTGGAATGTCTAGACCATAAAAATCTGTCATTTGAACAAGTTCTCTGTGGAGATGTTTCTCCCCTATGCAGATTCACAAGCTTTGTAAAGATTTGTGGAGGGAAAAAAAACCCAAAAAAACCTTTAAGATATGTCCCACAGTAGCTGAGTTAAAAGATCACCTTTTCACTTGATTGGAATTTCACCTGTCACAGAAAAACCCTTTATAGAACTGTCTAAAAGACTGAAGCCATTCACAGTAATTATGATTTTAAAAGTCTATCACCCTTACTGTGTATGCCTCTTGCATTCAATCCTGTTAAAGACACGTATATAGTACAAAATGCACCTCTTATGAGAATTCTAAAGCCAGTGATGGACGTCATGAACGAGCGTTCATCAACATAATTAAAGGAGTTAAGTGTTCCAGTAACAGAATCGGCTTCCAAGAATGCTGAAAAGAGGTCCTCCAAGATACAAACAAATATTACGACAAGGGAAAAGTGTTACACAACTTTGATGAAACAGCACCAAACTCCTGAACGTTATTAAACAAATCAGTTCTTCCTTCTTATGTTTATCAGTTTGGCCTCAAAGTAAACAGAAGCAAATTGGCATTATTTTCTATTTATTTGTCTAAAACATTGAGGACAGCTAATCATGCATGAGAGTTTCTGTATTGTGATCCTTAAAGCTATTTGCGTCAAATCCCTAGGTCACCTGCATAAACAGTTTCAATGCATGGGTGAACTTTCATGGACGAATCCAAATATTTATTTCAGGCTAATTTTATGAATTCTATGTAAAACCACTTTTCTATCCTAAATATGAAGAGAAAGGTGCTAGCACTGCTTACACTGTCTTTAGATAATTGGTGTCTGGGTTTAGGAAAGCCTTTGATACCAGGAATTGATTCTCAGGAAGTAGTTACAACAGCTAAGAGTGGGCCAGGGTGTCTAGGTTAATATATCTGGGAAGTTGTTTTAGTCTCTAAAGAAACAACCTTACATGTGGGACACTTGTGAGTCCCCCACCCTGGGAATAGGTGTAAAATGCCTGAATGGGAACATGTTAATTGAGTTGCCTCTGAACCAGGATACATGAGTACCGTGTGCTTTCCAGATCCATGCTATTTCACTACGGATGTTGCCCACCAATTTGGAATCAGAAGACCTAAGTTTGTTTTCTCTCACTTAAATTGCTCTGTGACTTCAAATCATTCACCACTTCTCTGAGCTTGGTTTCTTCATTTCAACTAAAATATGGATGACAGTTTTTAAGGGATTAGTCAACTAATTAATTAGCTCACTGAATGGCCTCTCTGATCCCCTTCAGCCAATGATCAAAAGCTCTGGAGTGATGTTTGAACTGGGAGTGATGCAATGAATTATTCTGTGATTAACATAAAAATGGTTAATTCCATAACTCTTATAAATCGACCCCATAAATAATATACAATATGAATGCAACAATAATATTAAATGACTTTTGTATGGCACATTCCAAAGTAAAACAAGCTCAGAAAAGTTATGAAAATTGCTCAAGGTCACAGGAGATCACAGACTACAGTTCCTCAGATCTCCACTATATCAAAACCAAAGGAAGGGGGAGGAGAAATTAAGAAGCACTTAATCTTAAGACTAGAAAAGCAAGGTTAAAACCCTTGTAGAAGATAAGCATGTACATACTTAGCACAATATGAAATGTGAGCCCAAAAGTGCATGTTACATGTTTATGAAAGAAGGAGTCAGATAATGGGTAATCTTGATTTCACAGTCCTCCATAAGATTCACTTATTTTTAGCTATACGTAAGTACAGTAACTCTCAATAAAAAAACACAATGTGGTATTTTGCTAAAAGAATGCATTTTGGAGTTAGAAGGTCCAGCTTGACATGACTACCCTGCCATTTGCTAGTCATCTCTCACTTAACGTCATTTCCCAATCTGCTAAATGGAAATAATAACATCATAGGCAGACGCAATTGCAAGCTATATCTTACATATAAATGTTGGTGATTATTAGTAGTAATGATCAACACTAATAAAATATATGGAGTAATAATATAATAATAATATCTTTTAACATATATGTATCTGTCATCAAAGCATATATAAAATAAATTACATTAACTCAGATGAAGGGGAAAAAAGGAAAGGAACCATGTATGAACTAGAAAGTTCCAAATTATAAAGTACTTTTAGAAAAATTAACTTATTATTTTTAAATACTTCTGCAAGTCTGGAAATGGCTGAAGAACTACTGTTGCTCAACTTTCAAAGAATCAAAATAAATGAAATTCTACTGAACGTTTTTAAAAGTATCGCCCCCCCCAAAATGCATAAAATAACCCTAAAATGGATTTGGGCATGAGAGACAGAAAGCATCTTGACAGAGTGAAGTAAATAAAGCATCTTTAATACAGTATTAAACTAGGTTATGAAAAATACGGGAAACATTTAAGTTACCAAAGCAACTTCTCTGACTGTGCAATAAGCCTTTTTGTAACACATGACCTGTAGTCATTATAGATCCAAAGTGAGGTGTGTGCCAAGGTTGGTGTCAGAAAGGAACAAATATCTAACACCACTGAGGATGAAAATACACATACGATGAACTGGAGGCACAACAGCATATGGCAATGGCAACGTGAGGTGGGCTGGGCAAGGGAGAGTTGGAAAAGGGATGCTGAATTTCAGTCTGTTACTGATATCAAAAAAAAAAAGTCTGGCCCAGTGTAAAATAATTAGAAATATATATATTGGTCTCTTTCCCCCACCACTGCCCCCACTCTGTTTCCTGACACAAAGCCACTAAAACCTTTCTAAATAGTGGTGCTAGAGGACTCTCGGGTTCCAACATTTAATCTTTGACTCTGGTTCCTGAGACAGAGCTCCTAAATTCCTTGGAATTTCCTGGGTGAGAGCAGTGTGTTTTGTTCTAATGAGGTGGGGTCTCTTGGTGGGCTCTTGGATGGGGGCTAGACACCAGAAAGACCAAGCCATAACTGGAAGCTTGGAGTTTTCAGCCCTACACCCCCATTCTCCAGAGAGGGAAGAGGAGTGGGAATTGAGATAATAATCCATCTCACCTATGTGATGAAGCCTCCATAAACATCCCAATGGTATGGGGTACAAGGAGCTTCCAGATTGGTGAACACACCCAATGATGGCATACCCCAACTCCACGGAGACAGAGGCCCCTGTGCTGGGACCCTTCCAGACCTCGCCCGGGGTATCTCCTCATCTAGCTGTTCAACTCCATCCTTTATCACATCCTTTATTATGCAATAAACTGTTGAAAATAAGTGTTTCTCTGAGTTCTATGAGCTGTTCTAGCAAATACAGTTGGCCCTTTTGATCCATGGGTTCTGCATCCGTGGGCTCAGCATCCACGGATTCAACCAGCTACTGATCAAAATTACTCAGGGGAAAAAAAAATTCCAGAGTTCAAAAAAGCAAAACTTGAATTTGCCACATGCTGGCAACTATTTACATTGTATTTACAACTATTTACATAGTATTTACACCGAAAAGTAACCTAGAGACAATTGAAAGTATAGGAGAGGATGTACCTAGATTATGTGAGAGTACCAGGCCATTTTGTGTAAGCGGCTTGAGCATCCGCAGATTTCGGTATCCACAGGGGGGTCCTAGAGCCAATCCCTTGCAGAAGTTGAGGGAAGATTGTGATCAAATTCAAGGAGGTGGGTCATAGACACCTCAAACTTTTAGCCAAGTTGAACAGAAGTGGTGGGTAACCTGGGGACCTACAACTTGCGATTGGTATCTGAAGTGGGGGGCAGTCTCATGGGGCTGAGCCCTTCACCTGTGGGGTCTGCACTAACTCCAGTCAATGTCAGAATTGAACTGACTTGGAGGACACCAGCTGCTATCAGAGAGAATTGCTCGGTGTGGGGAAAAAAACCTACACATCTGGTGTTAGAAAGGTTGTGAGTTTGGTCGTAGCAGGAGAGGAAGGGAGAAACACAGGAAGATGTAGTTCCCAACACACCCAACCTCTCAGAAAATGCGAATTGGAAAGTAAGACACAATGGGTCTATTTTTTAGCTCCTGCAAGAGAAGTGGGAACTCCATGCCAGACTCTGGTTCTTGGACATTTCTCTATAGTGGAGAAAAACCATTTGTTAGGCTTTCTACACCTGCTGAAGAAAACGCTTAGCAACATCCAGCTGACTTGGAATCACCAGATTCATCCAACACTCTCTGTAACTATAATAATAAAGAAATATAGTTTTAACAATTATTATCAACTTTGGTTGAGTACTTCCTCTGTTAGGCAAAAATATCCACCAAGATCATCTCACTTTTATCTTCCCAATTACTCTATGAGTTGGACATTATCCATATTCTACAGATGAGGAAACCGAGACAAAGAGAGTTGAAGGAACATGCTCAACTAGTAAATAATGGAACTGAAATTCAAACTCAGGCAGTTTTACCCTGGACTCCCCACTCTTCTTCACCATATCACTCCACATCTCATACTGAAATTTTTTTTTTTTTTTTTTTTTTGGTACGCGGGCCCCTCACTGTGGTGGCCTCTCCCATTGCGGAGCACAGGTTCCGGACACTCAGGCTCAGCGGCCGTGGCTCACAGGCCCAGCCACTCCGCGGCACGTGGGATCCTCCTGGACCAGGGCACGAACCCGTGTCCCCTGCTTCGGCAGGCGGACTCTCAACCACTGCGCCACCAGGGAAGCCCTCATACTGAAATTTGACCCAACCTCATACCGAGCTGAGACAAACTTCAACAAGAGAGAAAACTCTCCATAAAACATTCTCAAGTGACATCATCACATTGTCAGTCATGAATTAAGACATCTTCTTATATTTGCTCTGGTCACCAAAGTTTTCCTCCCTAAATATACGGCCTGCATTGCCTCATTGGCCCAAGATCTAATCATATTTTACGAAGTGATATTTGAGTTCCTGGGTCTGGATGTCCTCTGCCAAGTACAACAGGGCATCCTCATCTAAATAGCCTCCCTCAGGAACCAGGGATTGAACCCATGGCCCCTACAGTGGAAGTGCGGAGTCTTAACCACTGGACCACCGGGGAAGTCCCACTAATATCATTTTTTCTTAGTGTTGAAACACCAAAAGCTTTTCCCCTAAGATCAGGAACAAGACAAACATGCACAGTTTTACCACTTCCATTCAGCACAGTATTGGAAGTTTTAGCCAGAGCACTTAGGTAAGAAAAAGAAACAAGAGACATCCAATTTGGAAAGAAAGAAGTAAAACTTTTTTTGTTCACATGTGACGTACTCCTATACATAGAAAACCCTAAAGGTTCCACAAAAAATCCTGTGAAATTAATAACTAAATTAAGCAACATTAAAGGGCACAAAATCAACACTCAAAAACCAGTTGTGTTTCTATAAAATAACTATGAATAATCAAAAAAAATTTTTAAACCTGAAAATATCATGTATATGAATGTTCATAGCAGCTTTACTTTTAATGGCCAAAGACTAGAAATAATCCAAACGTCCACTCCTGCATTAAAAAAAAAAAAAATCTTTCTGAAATAGAAGCTCGATCTAATATTAAGGAATCATTCATGATTTTGTGACTGTTTTGTAGATGCTCTTATTGACACTTTTCAGATGCATGGGAAAGAAATGTATCCAAGAATCAATTACTTACTTTGCTTTGTATAAAACTTCTTTCATTGCTTTGGATCCCAAGACAAATATTATACTTAACTCCAAGTTTTCCTTCCCAATTGCACTTTTAGGTGTGTAATATTTTTTCTTTCCTCCCTGTAACAATATAATAAATTTATTCTCCTTAATAACATAAAAATATAACCTCCCTCAGTATGCAGAGCCAAGTAATTTAATTAATAAATACACAACTAATTAATATTTAGAGAAGTATAGTTAATATCTACCAGAAGCATGATTATACTTTAGGAAGGACAATAGTAAGGGAATCACACGAACCAAAATGTTTCACTCTATTACCAGGAAATAGCGTACCCAGCAGATGAGGGCCTGCCGTGAACTTGGTTCTCAGATAAACCTGA
This sequence comes from Neophocaena asiaeorientalis asiaeorientalis, assembly GCF_003031525.2. Taxonomy (NCBI): domain Eukaryota; kingdom Metazoa; phylum Chordata; class Mammalia; order Artiodactyla; family Phocoenidae; genus Neophocaena; species Neophocaena asiaeorientalis. The sequence goes on from NW_020172779.1 coordinate 2,141,445, forward strand.
ACTCAAAGCCCATTTCTACTTCTTCCTGGCTGTGTGATCTTAAACCTCTCAGAGCTGCAATATTCACACTGATGTAGATTAAAAATACCCACCTTTGAGATAATACAGCTAAAGTCCTTTTTGGTACCAGTAACTGGTACAAAAAATATCTGTCGTTTGGTATTATTATTATTATAAATGTACTCTACTCCTTCTATATGACCTCTTAAATATTCTCGCAGAAAAATAGTTTATAAAAAGAGGTTAGGGGCTTCCCTGGTGGTGCAGTGGTCGAGAGTCCGCCTGCCGATGCAGGGGACACGGGTTCGTGCCCCGGTCGGGGAAGATCCCACATGCCGCGGAGCGGCTGGGCCCGTGAGCCATGGCCACTAAGCCTGCGCGTCCGGAGCCTGTGCTCCGCAACGGGAGAGGCCACAACAGTGAGAGGCCCGCGTACCGCAAAAAAAAAAAAAAAAAAAAAAAAAAAAAAAAGAGGTTAGAAGTAGCTTCAGTGAATTGCAGAAGGATCTTTATGATAACTATCTTTTCATACTTCATGAGATTAGTCAAAAGAAAAATACTCTACAAAGAGACTGATTATTTTGCTTCTCAAAAAAGATTAACAATTTAAATTACTTTCCTACCTTACATGTTCCACTAAGTAAATCTACTCAGGCCAGAACAGTTTGATATAATTTAGGTATACAATATTGCCACAGATTTTTCAATCCTTGAGACATATGGTATACTGCATTTCCATAAAATAAGGCAGGAAAATATTGCATCTTGACAAACCTGGCCTCATATCCATTGGCTATTGGCATTTCTAGCGTGAGCAGTGTCTCCTTAAATAAGTTTTGCATTTAAACAGAGCTCATCAGATATGACAGTGCCTGGACTTCACCAGTTTGCCTCTGAATGTCAAGACAAGGCTTTTCAAATCAGGTAAGACACAAATTGTATTTTTCCCTCACAGGCACATGTCCAATAGTTGGTTTCCTCGTGGGCCGCAGAAAGGGCTTAAGTTGCTGACATTCACTATACCAGTTAGAACCAGACCATGGGGTCTCTCATTTCCTTCAAAGCATAGAAGATATAGAAGAGGCATCCAAGACCCACACCAAGAAAAACAAAAACAAAAAAAGACCTTAAGTGAGATCAAAGTTTACATGTTTCAAGAACACTATTGTAAGAGTTAAGGTTTTTTTTCAAAAAGCATTCAATTGGTTAGAAAATATTTACTGAGCATCTACTATATATATTTTATATATGTGTGTGTATGTGTATATGTGCGTGTGCTTGTGTATGGGTGTGTGTGTGTGTGTATACACATATATATGACTCTATTCCACACTCGGGGAATGTAGCAGCGAATAAGATAGACAGTAAGTGCCCCTGGTTCAAAGCATTCCTTCTATTTAAATGGCTTCTAGGTTTGAGCCCCAGCCTCGTGAATTAGCTGCTGCAAATTAGACTGAGTCAAGGAAGTAAAAATAATGGCAATGGTAAAACATGGATTTTGGAGTCTCAGGAACCAGGGTTTGGCTCCTGGCATCCCTATATTGTAATGTTAGCCAAGTTGCTTGACCCTTCTGAGCTTGAATTCCCTGTGTTGTCAAATGAGGACACTGAGAGTGCCTGCATTATTGGACTGCTGTGAGGATTAGCTGACTCAGGCCATTGAAAATACATGGAACTGGATGCCACTCAACAAAGAGCAATTTCGTCCCTCCCCTGGTTCAAGTCCAAGTATCCTCAATGGATAAGGGAAACATGTCAAGACAAGACACTGAAGTGATCATTTTGATTTGTGCCTGAAATCAAAGTGGGGATCTCTTTAAATTAGGTGCTCCACTTATGTTTGAGTCTTCTACCAGCGATGTGGGAGAATGCAAAAGATAACTAGCAAAGTGCCTCCTTGTATCATCCTTTAAATCATTTTAATCAGTGATGCTCTCAGAAGCACAGAGTAGAAATTAAAAACTCACGAAACTTTGAGATACCTGAATCTATAAATGCCCACAAAAAGAATAATAATAAACTGCCATCATCCTCTACTAGAAACCCACATGAGAACCTGGTTACCAGCTTCTTCCAACAAACCTTTCTTGGTTTTGAAAATAAAGCTCAAACACTTTGCTTCCATTCAGCTCAGCAGAGGTAGCAGCTTAGACATAAAAGTGCAAATGCTGCGAAGGAAAAAAAAACAAAAAAAAAAACACCCGTGGCTGGCTGCCAGCTCTTGGCCAATCAGTTCTCGCAAGGAAGGTTGCGTCAGAGGCTTGCAGCCTGCTGGAACCTCTGCAGCTGCCTGAAGCACAAGCTTGGACCACCCAGGCCGAAGTGGACTGGCATCTGGAGAAATGCGCAAACAATGGAGAACGTTAGAGCCTGCATTTCCGCGCCAGAGATTCTGTCACTTGCCTTAGCCTGGACTTTGAGAAAGTCCTGGGCAAAGAAGAGATCGGGGATATGCTCAATGGCTCTACTATTAAATCACTGTCTCAGGTCAAAAGCATAACCCCCAGAATGGAAAAATATTTTCTCAGTGGAAAATCACCCGTCTTAGTGTTCACGGATCTAGTTTTCAACTGGTGTTGGGCTCTCACCCAGCGTAATTAACATCTTACCTGTGGGTGGCTGGTAGAATTGCTTTACACCTCTCTCATCATCCCAACACCTAAGACTTCCTGAAATGCTTTATACAAACAAATAGGAAATGATGTTTTTAAAGATAGACTGTTCGGTCCAGGCCTCTCTGGTAACCCCTCCATTCTGCTCTTGGCATTTATTTTTCTAATTTTTTTTTTTTTTTTTTTTTTTTTTTTTATTTTCCTCCCACTACGATATGCTTACCTCTCACTGCTGTGGTCTCTGCCGTTGCGGAGCACAGGCTCCGGACGCGCAGGCTCAGCGGCCATGGCTCACGGGCCCAGCCGCTCCGCGGCATGTGGGATCCTCCCGGACCAGGGCACGAACCCGTGTCCCCTGCATCGGCAGGCGGACTCCCAACCACTGTGCCACCAGGGAAGCCCCCTATTTTTCTAATTTAAATGTCAGAAAACACGCCTACATCACTCATGGGTTTGCTCAAACACAAGCCATGCCAACTTCTTGTAATTACAAGGAGATACAATAGCGGACGTGGGGGAAGCCTAATTAAAGAGTTGGACCTCGCATCCCAGATGGGAAGCCAAGTACGTGGCCTTCTATCAGATCTGAATGGAAATCCTGCTCCGTTGATGATGGATGTCTCTGGGAAACACACATCCTCCTAGCACCCAAAGGACAGATACTCAGGAAGGCAGAGGAGAGAAACATCCTGCTAAGCCTGAAATTGGAACTAAAACCTGGGGAAAAACACTGACCCCCAATCCAGACACTTGGATTTAATTGGTCCAGGCTGCATCAAGATTCTCTTTATTTGCCAGGTGAAACTACCAACAGCCCAGGTTGAGAACCCCTATAAAAGATTCCTGAGATAATACTCACCCCTGTAATGGAAAATTTAACTAGGAAGTCAGGGTACTGCGGCATGGTCAAGTAACTTCCTAGATCAGTCAGAACAAAACACAGCAATAATTTACTACAGTGCGCTATAAAAGCTGACTTTGCTTCCCAAACTGACTGAAAGCTTCAAGAGTGTGTTTTGTCTCCAGCTCTTAGGACAGAGCTCTAGACATAGTAAATGTCATGAAGCATTTGCTCAGTCATTAGAAAGATGCTCAGAAAACATCACACTGCCTGTATGTTTAAGCAGAAAGACTCAGACTTTATAGAAACATAAGTTTTCTACAATCCTATGAAGCATTATTCTCAAAACTTTTGTGTGCATGGGAAGCGCATTAATAAATATGTAGGTACCTATGCCTCCCCAGACACAGGAAATTTCAGTTTGATTCAGCAGTAACTTTACACAAATTCCTCCAGTGCCTGGTACAACCCAGCAACAAAATAACAAAATGGCCCAATCTGTATGTCTGAGATGAGTATCCACAAACAGCCAGTTAAAGGCAGGTAAGAAAAGGGTCCTTTCATCTGAGCTTCTGAAGCCAAAGTTACGTCACAGGTTAAAGGTACCATGGACACACACGAGTTGTGTGTTTCACTACAATTCAACATACGAAGACTGTCCCTCTCACAGATTTAAGATACATAGTAGAGAGCAGGGTGAATGGAATATTCTGGATTCTGTGTAGGATCCTTGGCAGTTAGAGGCAGTGTTTCTGGCTGAAAGCTACACTTTCTACTCAGTGAAGGGAATCCAGATGAGCTCCCTTCTAGAATGCATTGCAGAGCTCGAACTGAAGCTGCATTTCTTGTTACCTTAGGAGCCTCTGCAGGAGCTATGTTTTACGGAAGACAAGAAAGCAGACAATCTTACGCTAGCAGAAGACACTGGACAGTGCACCATGGCGCAGAGTTCCAATATCTCTGCAAAACAGAAAGGTTCCTTCTTGTAGTTCTCCCTCCAAAGCTAGTATGACCCCAGGATTTAAAAGGGTTTTTCTTCTTCAAGTCACAGGCTTAGAATTAAATGGTGCCATTATACAGCCTCCATCCAAATCCTGGTTTAGTCACGTACTTGCTGTGTGACCTTGAGCAAGTTATTTAATTTCTCTGAATCTCAGTCTCCTCATTTTTGTCATGGGGAAGGTATTGGTAAACTCATAGAGTTATTGTCAGGATCAAATGTAATTTACCGAGTGCAGTGCTGGTACGTGTTAACTGACAATAATAATAATTATTAAGTTTATAAATATATTAAATAATTATATTAAATTATATATTTTATTATCGTCATCATCATTATCATTATTTCATCTTCCTCACCTCCCTCTGGTCCTAGGCAAAGTTCTTTATGCCCAGTTGTCCGGGTACAATCCCTGTACTTGCCCTATAATTATTTTATTTGAAGGTCTGATCTGTTTTCTCTGTTCTTGTTTGTACAGGAGACCCCCCAGAATTGTCCCAGATGAAAGCACTAGGTTAGCTTCTGTAACAAATAAAACCCCATATTTTAACAGCTTAACACTTTAAAAGTTGATTTCTCACATAATAGTCCAGAGCTGGTGTTCCTGATGGGCAGGTAGTTTAGTGATTAAGGTGATTAAGGGACCTGCTCCCTCCACCTGTAGCTCACCAGTCTCTGGGCCTTGAAGGTTTTTGCACTCAGTTGGCAGACAGGGAAATGGAGAATGGAAGAAGCCCAGGCTGTATCTTAAAAAGCCCTGACCCAGAAGTGAGCACCATCCCTTCCAGTCTCCTTCCATTGGTGACAAGTGTCATATGGCCACACCTAGAAGGGAGATGGGAAATAGAGCCTCTGGCTGGGCACCTTTCTGCCAACAATCGCTCCCTACTCTGCAAGGAGAACAGTAACTTTTGGTGGATTGTCATCCATCTCTACCAAAGAGCTTTTAGCTAATTTGCAGGAAGGTGAGGCCCTGGAAACCTTCAATTAAAAGGAAAGTTAGAGATCTTCTACAGCAACAAGCCACAATGCAGACCTGCCTCAAACACCCTAGAACAGTGCCAGATCATTGTGAGAAACTTCCAAGCCATCTGCTGTAACACAGAATAAGTGTATGCACATACCTCATCAGACCTCAAGCTAAATACATGTAGCTGACTGCAGCTCTGCTTTCTTCGCACTAAATGCACACAGCTCTTCAAACGTTCTTAATGTGCCATGATTTTCAGACTCTTCACCATTTCAGACTCTTCTCTCCACTGAAAGTGCACCATTTGTCATGGTCCCAGAAGTATTTGACCTCTGTCAGATGCATACGATATTCCAGACAATTGACTGGAGATCCCACTAAGTGTCATCTTTCCTAGATTATGCTAACCAGACTCCCAGTTCTTCCTTCACCTCTGGTTTCCTCTTTGTCCTACATTTTAATGTCTTTATTCACATTTTCTCAACCAAAGGACAGCTTTAGCCTCAATTTGTCTGCTCCCAGTGTCATCGACATTCCTGCCAGTCACTTTCTGGTCGATCACCAAATTAGCATTCTTGTATCAAATGCACAAGGGCTGTTCAGAAAGTAAATTTACAAAGTGTTTTTATGAAACTGATTTTAAGAGATGGCAAGTAATCCCTACAAGTATTTAAACAGCAGCTGATTGCTACTTTCCCACATAATCCAACAGATTCACACATTTGTCATACCACAGGATCAACTTTTTTTACGCCAGCTGCGTAAATTGCAGGGTCCTTGGTTATTAAATCAACTTCATATCCCATCACTGAACACAAACTTTATTGAGTTCCAGGCTTGTTGCAAATAATGTCTTCAAGAGACAGAATGAATTTTGCTGGAAACTGGGGCACAGTGACTTTTGCACATCTTCAAGTATTGATTTGCTCAGTAATTTGTCCTCTGTGTGTTTCCAGGTCCTCGGGTTACACCCTTTTTCTCCCCTCTGCTCCATTTCCTCTCCAGGACTGGGCATGTCGTTCTGATACACTTTCAATTAAAAATGTTCTTGCCATAAATTTAAACAAGTTGACCATGAAATCCTGCAGCAGAAACCACTCTTTTTTCTCATTAAAAAAATGGAAACACATGTTATAAAAGAACATTTAATGACATGGAAAAATATTCAAGATATATTGGTAAAGGAAAAAAGCAAATTTCTAAAATGCAAATGCTATATGAATTCATATTGAAAAACAGAATGCATAGTGTGTGTGTGTGCATGTGTATGCTTGCATAGGAAAATTCTAGAAAGATATTCACCAAAGTGTTAGCAGTTACTCTCTTTGGGTGATGAGTTTTCTGGAGATAATTTTTTTCTTCTTCTTTCTTAACTATATTTTCAAAATCTTCTCTAATGGACATTAGAACTTTACTAAAGATAAAACTTAATATTATTTCTCTTAAAATTTAATAAAAGTAGAAATACAACTCTAAACAATTAAACATCACACCACATGTTCAGAAAAATAAAATTTTTGTATTCAGGGTCTGCATCACTATCTCTTTCCTCTGTGCCTAAAGTTTCTTTCTTGGTGCCTAAAGAAACATTGTTTTGAACTGAATGTTTGCGTCTCCCCCAAAATTTATATGTTGATGCTCCAACCCACAACGTGTCTGTATTTGGAGTTGGGCCTTTCTGAAGGTAATTAGGGTTAAAGGAGATCATAAGGGGTGGGGTCCTGATCTGATAGGATTAGTGTCCTTAGCTTTTAAAAAAAGAGAGACATGAAAAGCTCCCTTGTGAGCTTGCTCTATCGCGTGCTAATGTGCGCTCTCTCTCTCTCTCTCTCTCTCTCTCTCTCTCTCTCTCTCTCTCTCTTCCCCTTCTGTCATATGAGAACATAGCAAGAAGGCAGAAAGCTACAAACCAGGAGGAGAGGACTCACCAGACACTGAATCTGCAGGCACTTTGATTTTGGACTTCCCAGCCTCCAGAACTATGAGAAAATTAATTTCTGTTGTTTAAGCCACTCAGTCTATGGTATTTTGTTATGGCAGCCCAAGCTGACTAATACAAACATCGTGGTGCAACAAAATCATTTTTATTATCATGCATAAGTATGTAACCTCGTAGTTAATTTTTTGAGCAATCACATCATTTTGGTAACCTTCACTCATGTTATCGAGACATGGAAGAGGCAGCAGTGCTCTTCCCCACACACACAAGTGAATTCCAAATGTTCCTGAACCACTTTTTCTTCTAGGCCTTTTGATTCTTCTCCATACCCAGCTGATGGACATTTCATGCTCATCGTTGGGGCCCTGGTGGTTTACACACAGTCAGTTAAGAATTCAATAGGCATTTAGCAAACGTGGACACAGCTGAGGACACACAGATGGTGGGGATAGCAGGGGAGATTTTTTATTGAATAATTGATGTAGAGGTAGAAATCAAAAAGGCAGGTGGAAATAAAAAGAGTGTGGAAGGTCCTTGATGAGCACATCCTGGTTAATGAAACTCAAAGGTATTTGCTGTAGGCCAGAATGTAAATTCAAATTAATCAAGCCCAACAGCTCAAAGCAAAAACTCTTCCTAAAGGATCTCCCAGTGACTTCAAAGGTAGAGTTGGGCCATAGGGAAGAGAGGCAAAGAGGTCACGGAATGTGCCTAAAGTTTGCATGGAGGCTACGGATAAGTACTTCTTGAACTTGAACTTGAACTGTGGAAGCTGCCGACCACACCTTCTGGATCTCTGCCATCCCAGAGCACAGGGTGGACAGTCCTTCCTGCTCCTAAACATTAGCATCCCTCTTAAGTCTCATTGTAACTGGAGTCACTGGGCACGTTCCTCCAGGCCGAGGGCTCCAGATGCATAAGTGGAAACAAAGTTTGTACAGAGCCTCCCTCTCTCCCTCTAGGTTCGGGAACATATTTCAACATGTCACTTTATTAGCAGCTAAACAACAGGGATGAGGGAGCGTGGCGTAAACATGTCATCCCCACCTATTGTTCTGCAGAGTCACAATTCTCCTATGATTGATTATAAAAGGCAGTTATAGGGGAAACTGTGTGAGTCTGCCGAATTAAAAACAAACAGTGAGGCATTCAATGGCGAACAGCTCTGATGGATTAAAACGCACTGAAGAGAGACAGCTCAGGCGATGCCTGAATAGACCAAGTCGGAATGAGAGGAATTGCGGCCTGCAGTTTCCAGACAGGAGCAAACTGGCAAAGCAACAGAACTTAAGGCTCCTCAGATTTACACTTTATCTGCTAATCAGCATTAACATGCGCGGTAGAGGTATCTCACCAGCTTGTGGCACAATAAAAAAACCGGAAGGTGTTATCACCACAGAATGTGTAATTACTTCAAGCACTGGCTGAAAATTGCAGGGTACTTCATTTCAGAATTTGTATATATTTATTGTTAGAGATAAACTTGTTAAAGTATATCTAATCTAATTTTATGTTATAATTCCTGTTTAAGATAATTTTAGTGTCAGCAAGCCAAGGGCTGAAGTAAATAACTGCCATAAATTGTAATACATTAAAATACCGGAGCAATACATCCATTCAGCCATGACTTGACTCGCTTATTGTTTAAAGACAAAAAAAAAAGAAAAAATCTCCGATTGCATGAAAACGAGAAAGATACCCTGTTGGGTTGCTTCTACCATGTCAGGTCCTACAGCTGATGGAGTCTGCTAACAAGAGACTCCGTCCTTCAGCTCCTTGGAAATGTGAATCACTTTTTAAAAGAACTGTAGAAAAAAAAAATAGGAAAAAAAAAGAACTGTAGATTTCCGTTTCCCTTAGGTAGAACTTATTATTTTTGTAAGATCTCTTTAAATTGCCCTGTACCTCTCCACAAGGGAAATGCATTAGGACAGATTATTTGGCTTTAAATCATAACTAGGTTAATATTTGTTTTAACTTTTTGAGTTAAGACCTAGTTTAAATTCCTCCTTAAATTGTTAAACAAGACAATTTGGGGCTATGAAAAGGAAACTATACCATGTTTTTCAGTAATATGATACTATGGCAGAGGCTACCAAATCATGCAAAAGCGATTTCTTATTTTCCTACTAAATGGAGGATTATAGCTAGAGCATTGCCTGCATACAGACTGTTCATTTTTTAGCAGCATTCTGTCAAGCCAACAAAACTTGGAAAGATACAGAGATAACACTGCCTCTGAGAAGGGAAAGCTGGATCTAACACTATTTCTGTTCGATAACTAGCAATTTCTCTGCCTTTTTATGCCCTTGTTTCTCCAGAAGAGGAACAAAAAAGGATATACAGGATTGTATGGTTCCTAATATTGATGCTACTAGTCATATAGCTTGTTTCTAAGACCTAAAAACCTTTGCAAATTTTCTCTCACTTGTCTGCCTCCTGTTTCCTTGATAAAGGATCCCAGGATCCCAGAGGATGTATCTTACTATGATTCTTTTGGAAAGAGCCCTAGGATTTTAATGTCTGCCCGCTGGCCTCCCTGTTGTGTGAAAAATGGTAGAAGCTAATGAGGCCTTGCCTGACTCGGGCCATCTCGTAACGCTGATGGATTGGGTCTCCAAGAGCCTCCCTACATATTGCAATAATTAAGCCATATAGATCGAAAGCCTTGAAACCTTGAAATTCTTTGCCTGGGGAAGCAACCTCACTCAGCACATCCAAAATACAACTGGATTTTCCTTTTCATGGCTGCCTTTAAACTTGGGAAATTGATATTTTATATTTAATGATTCCTAGTGAGAGCTTTGCACAGAGCTCAGCATATAAACAAAACGCAGGCCACCCTGTGATGTGATGGGATTGGCCAGACTTGAGGTCTTCCCTGATGCTGAGGAACAGGGGCAGGGAAGCAGAAATTTGTGGAGTTTACTCTCGTGGCCAAAAGCGTTGAACAGAGGTGTGGGCCCTGCTGCTCTGGCCAAGAACCAGTTAAGTATTTATAAGATGCTATATTTATCCGATTCTTTCTACGGCTCCAGAAGGTTTGGGAAGGAGGGGACTTTTCTTTCCCGACCTCATTTCTCTCCAGTTGAGCAGTGCTGTGATCTGTGACGTGGCCTCAAACAGCCATCCTTGGTTCTGAAGTTGTTTCACCTCAAAAAACCTGGGTGTTCCCCATTCTCTTGTTGTATGGGGAAAGCATTTGGAATCTTGCTGAATGAAAGCAACTGAAGACAAGTTGAAGTCACCATTTTCCACCCCATGTGAAAACGAACCCTCTTCTCCAGCCGGCGGCTTCAATGAAGAATGAACTTGACTGTGTTGATCTGATGCTGAGATGTAATTTTAAGGCCTTTTCTACGGATGCATTTAGATGAAAAAATATTTCCGAAATAAGACTTATCACAATTCATAAGAAGAAGCGTGAGCTATTTGCAGTTTTTTCATCCAGAATCTTACCTTCTGCCTTGCCCTGTGGCATAGCCTGGAAGCCTAACACTGAGCCTTATCTTGGCCAACCTGACATTAATCCATGAAAAGGGAACTAAAGGGATCAGGAAAATTCTGCCACTGGAGACCTCCTGGGGTCCTCCTGTGACAGCTGATTCTGCAGACTCTCTGATGTAAACACTCACACGGCTTTTCTTTCCTCTCATTCAAAGCAGTTTCCATATTTGCATTTTGGTTGATAATATTATTTATAATACTTTTATTACTCTAATTTGAAACGTTACTTAAAATTATTTCTGTGAGCCCTTAGAAGAGCTTCATAGCCTGACCTTCAAAAACTCACTGTACAAATGTCAAAGTTGAAGTTCAGTGATTTATCAGTCAGGAAACGGGCACACTAAAGGCATACTCCAACAGGGAACTAGAGGAGAGCTTTTAGAAAGGGATGGGTTACAAAGATGCAGGAAGAATTCACGTGAAGCCCACTGAAGCTCTCAACGGCCAGGAGCTCATGCCACCCTCGGCTGGTGGCATGAATTCATCCAGAGCTGTAGGAAAGCGCCGTCTTCTCCTCCACACACAGGAGCTGTGGTCCATAGTAGAGAAACAAAGAATGGGCAGCACAGTAGAAGGCAGCCAGAGGAATCAACGCCCTGAACACACTCTCCTGCCCTATCCTCTCCTGCTGCTGCCTCCGCAGGCCAAGCTCAACTAGAAGCCAGAAGGCAAGGGTATCTGGATGCTGTTCATACACATCAGCCTCCCAGGGCACAGAGCAGGGTGAAGGAGGTGCAAGGGGGACCTGGAGGGGCAAACAGAGACTGCCCAGCACAGGTGGGTAACTCAAGTCACTTAACTTATCAGAAGAAATGCTTGATGGAAACAAGCAGGCTTCTCATGAGTTCCTGGACTACTGTCATGCCCACCAGTAAAACAAACTCGTTACCACTTTCCACTTCTTATGGATTTTCATAAGAGTCCTCAGAGGCCAACAACTACTGTTAACTACTGTTGTCACCAACATCTTAATAGAAACACATATGTCCCGGTTGTACATATGTCCAAACACGCTAAGTGGTCTTTTAAGTACCTTTTATCAAGAACTACTTTTACAGTCTCTTAATTATTTCCTGATAGTTTCTATGTTCCTTTATGACAGTGCCTTGTTAACCATGCATTATAAGGAAGTTCTATATCTTTGTGATTTCAGGCATGATTTTATCATCCTATAGTTTCAGTAATAGGGCCTATTTTTTCTCATTTTTAAAATATTACTCTCTGGGTTTGTTTGTTAGACATCCTCTCCCCTACTTTAATGCTTTGCCATATGATCAACTAACTTTCTCATTTTCTCCCTGTCCCTGACAACCTAGGTTAGATCTACCAAAGACCATTTTTTCCACTCTTACTATCAGTGACTCTTCTGAGAAGATACTTCTGTAATCAAAGCAGTGACATATCTCCTCTTATGCTGCATCTTTTTGCTTTTAGCTTAAAAATCAGAATCAGGGATATACTGTTGATTCAACCTATAATTTCAGCCCGGAATGGCTTTACACTGTAGATGTTGAGTAACCCTCACTCAGACTCACCTGGATCTGCTCTTTGAACTGTATTTCTACATCTGAGGGGTTAACATTCTTAGTGGATAAAAGTAATTCCAATTTCCTCATGGGCAATCCTTTATTCAGTAAAATGGGTAATTTAAGTTACAATAATACACACATTTTTTCTGTAGTACTTGATAAAGCTATTTTAATTTTAGATGAAAAAGAACGTGACCAAGAAATACTTTTATTTTCTCCAGAATTGGACTTAGTACTATATATATATATATAGAATCCCAGTGTCGTAGAAAAATGGGGAAACATCAGCCTTGGAGTCACATAACCCTGGGAATGAGGCCCCACTCCTTTGCTAGTACTCATGATCTTGGGCGAATTGTTTAACCTCCAAACCTCCTTTTCCTTGACTATAACCTCATTATATGAATACCTGGTTGGTGGTAGATTTTTATGTTTATTAAAAGGGATAATGAGAGTAAAATGCCTGGGCTGTGACACCTAATAGATATTAGTAACTGTCTCCCTCTGGTTTCTTCCTCTCTCCCTACATTGATGCCCCATGTTGTTCATGGTGGTATCTGCTCTAGACCAAGTCCTCAGCCTGGGGCTATACCTGTCCTTTGCATTACATAATCCCCTACATTCCGTTCCAGCCCTCTCTTTTACTCTTTCTATTTGTTCCTACTGCTTTTTCCTATTCCCTTTCCTCTTCCCATGTCTATCAGAGCTAACAGAATTGAAGACCCATAGACTGGTCAACTAATTTAACATGTGAACCAAGAAGGAATAAGATAAGAGTGACTGATAAAGACTGTAGAAAACTGAGAATGTTCTGTCTAAAAATACTCTGAACACAACACACACACACACACACACACACACACACGATCTGCAAAGCAAAATACATCAGCCGGTTGAATTTGGCGTATGGGCAGCCATATTGTGTATTTGCTTTCCAGAAGAATCCGTAGATAACCATCGTTCCCAAATCTCAGGTATCATTGTGGTGCTGATACCCGAATTTGAATTATAATTATGAGAAGTTTTCGTATAAAACTCTCTTCCAAAAGCATTTGCATATGATGTATAAGAAATCATGGACCCCTTGGTGGATATACAAGTGTAGTAATCAAGGTTTATGTGCTTATTTATCTCCACCAAAAGAGCTGTAGGTACTAGTGGGTGCCTTGCACAGTGCCTGTCAGTGTAATCATTCTATAATTCTTTCTGATGAATCAGTAAAGCCAAAGAATCACTAGAGGACTCCCTCTAAGGGCGACATCAACAAGTTCTTGGACAAATGGATTTGGAGCGTGGCTACTAGAAATGGGTTGGTTTCTCGCTCAGAGATCCAGTGCACTCTGGGATGCAGTGAAATGATGTCAAGTTCTATAAGCAGCAGCTATAATTACAAACTCAGAGCCAGACTCTTACATGCGTACCATGTGGAAAGGAATATGGGTCTTACACCTGTGGTGTTTGCTTTTTTTTAGACAAATATGCAAACTGATAACAAGACCATCTGCTTCTTCATCCTTAGATATAAAAAATGACTACACGCGCAGAGAGCTAATCATTTCACTCCCTCTAACTGCTTGTCTGATTTCATAAACATCTTTGTTCATTTTAATAACGATTGCTTTAGAATTTTCTGATCCTCAGCTTTGTTTACATGTTCTTAACCCCCTAACAATGAAAAACTATCAAGTGAATTTCTTCAGTTACAACTTCAACAACAATAACAAAAAAAGCTTTCTTAGAATTGAAATCCAAATTTTCATCCTTCCATTATGTTGCTTTACAGGAATTATGGGGGCTAATATTTGAAGGCTCCAAATGCAAACAGATGAACAAGGATGAATCAGTATTTCTGACAAAGTTAGAACCCTTAGAGAGAAAGCCCTGTGGCCACTTCAGCTTGCTTCATTTCTTCACTTGGCTTTTGCCAGTTTGGAACTGCTCCAATTCTGCCTACAATTCCTGCCATCTTGAACCAAAATGGCTGCAGCCAATGTCTTTGACCTTCTGCTCATCCCCAACTGATTACAGTAGAAGAAATCCCCTTTGATATTAGTTTTAACAAGACTATATAGAAATTTTTCAAAAGGGGATCTTAACAGGAAACCAAGAGTAAAGAAAACCAGTAGAAAAGTATAGACCTCAAAACATTTGCAGAACACACGAGTGTTAACTGAAGCTAAGTGTCATAGCCAGGCATAGCTGGTGCAACTGGTGAGACACCCACCATCTGCATTTTTTCCTCACCTCCACCCTACCTATTAAAGAGTCTGAGATGCAGAAAGGAACAGAGTTCTGGAATCCTGTAAATTACCCCGGCTAAGCTAGTGATGGTGGGGCTTTGGTTAAGTCAGGTTAAGAGATTTATGTTTTATGTTCATTGTCATTTTCACTTAGTTTTCAAGCCCATATTACTCTGAAAATAAATGTAAACCTTACCTTTGCTAAAATAAAGGAGAAGGGAGCTCCAGGTTCAGATAAGAGAAGCAGTAGGATCCATCTAGAGTGGTGGTCTGCAAAATGGATCTGTTCACCCTAGGGGGTGACATAAGGAAACCTGAGAACATGTATGTTTGCTTTATTTTATGCTTTCAACAATTTGTTTAGCTTTTTCTTATGTTTTAAAACATATGTAATATGCAATCCCGTGGAATATGTATATAATGTTTAAATAAACACCCATATGTCAGTTCGGAGACCACTGACCACAAAGATCCATAATGTGGTGGCTTCCATGGCAACTCAGGATCCAGGGGAAATTGCGTGGAGCTAGAACAGAACAGAAGGTGAAAACCCAGGCAGGAATGAGTCAAAACACCTGATATGCTGGTCACTTCCTTTCTGGTGTTTCCTTTATACCACATTTCTGGCCTCTGTATGATGACATCATGTTAAGGGCACACGCTTTGCAACCAGACAGACCCTCCGTATTTTCTCTGTGAACTTGGGCAAGTTCCTCATATTTTTACACCTAATTTTGTTTCTATAAAAATGGGATTTGTGATACCTATATCATGTGGGTTACTGTAAAGACTAAATAAGATAATGTATTGATACATAAAATGCTTAACATATTGCCTAGTATGTAGTGAGCTCTCAATAAATGATGCTGTATTTTTCTTCCTCTGACTCAACCACCATCACCCTTCGTCTGACTTCAGCTGAAGTCAGCTTAGTCATCACCCCATTTGAAAACCAATTTCAATCACCTACTGACCTTCATCGTCTGTGCCACCCTGAAAAGCCCTAGTGTAGCCCCTGTCCACATTATATTGTCATCTTTGATGTTTGTCAGTCTTCTTTCAACCTACTCATTTCTCCCACTAAAGCCACCAGCTTGGTTTCCAAAAGGGCTAGGATCCATGTCATTTATCTCTGAACGGGCAGCACTTAACCGGTGTCTGATACCTTACGAACAGTTTAATGAATGATGGCTGAATGAATGAATGAATGAATAAATTTGCCCCAGTTTCTTTATCCTCAATTTTTTCCACCCTCCCACTGATCCATATGGATCATTGGTCCACTATTTTACTAGTTTCTGCCTGCATGTTTCATCACTGCCAAACTTCCTGCCCAGTTCTGAGCCATCTGCCCACCGGTGAGAGTGGTGGCTGAACAGTTTTCACTCCACAGGACTCAGGAGCAAAAGCAGGCAGCTGTGATTGGAACTCATCTCTGTCTTTGAAACCTAAATGAAGCTATCATTGGCAGGATCCAGGATGTGGTGAGCCTTGTCCACGCTCAGATCAGCTTCTGTCTTCCCTACAATTGTAGGCTTACACATTATATAATACAAGAGTGACAGTGGAACTGCCACGTTCTCTCTGAGAGCAATCCAATTTGTTTACCATAATGAAGCTGTGTCATTATCTACTGATTTCACTCTGTGGGAAAATTATTTCCTTCTGCAAGATCCCTGTCGCTCAGAGGATTTTAAAAATGTACTAGTCATGTGTGGGAAAACATGCAACCTAAGTATTTTCCTTCCTCTAATCAGTTCTTAGGGCAAAGTGCAACTTGCAGAACATCAGTGAGGAGAAGAAACTCATCCATATGAAGAGAAACTCCTCCCCCTAAGTTGAGGGACTAGGGGAGGAATGGTGTAGGGGAGCTGGTCACTTCCATATAATGGACAGACAAGTGCCCATCTCCCCAACTCCCCTCCACTACTGCTCTGACCACGGCCCTAACCAGATGACTTTAAGCCTGGACAAGGGTTGATCCAACCAAAATGAAGCTCTGAGGATGGCTTATCCCTAAATCTTACTTTTAGGAACTCACAATGAACCTAAGTTTCTAGAATAGTCCTCCATATTCCCCAACCCTCACAAGTATCAATAAGGTTTCCCTGAGTGAATAGCCTTTTAACTCTAAAAAAATAGTGATTTCTGCCCATGCGGAGAAAAACTTTCCTTCAGACTTACCAAAGTACCATGTTGATTACAACTTATTCATATTATTTAACAGCCATGTTATAAAGAAAACAGAGTTAAAATTACCACTTATCACCAAAGGTAGAATTATGCTAATATTTTTGGTATGATTGATGATTCTAATCATGCTTGTTTCATGAGGAACCCTCTGAACTAAAGAAAAGATTTTGCGAAAAAGATGTTGATGACTTGTGGTGACTTTTCAATAAGGTAACACAAGAAAAAAGAGAGAGAGAAGTTGAATATGCATAAAATTCTTCAAGTGTTTTACTTTTTAAATGAAAACTATTCTGTGAAGATTAGATAAATAACAGCTTCAGTAAAATCAACAAAGAAATGAGCAATATACCAAATGGAAGTTTCTTCACTTTACAGAGAAGTCACAAAATCTGCTCCATTGGATAACTGCCAAATTCCTCCCCAACTTTTCCCAAAGTTAATAAACTATAACCTGCCAGGTATTCCGAAACTGTAAACTATGGCACTAAAGTGAATATTTCTACCCTGTACGTGTGGGTTCCTTGGGCTCTTTCCTCTCTAAGGCATGACTGTTTTGGTCATCCTAAACACACTTCAATGTTTTTTAACCCGAAGACATAACTGGCTGCTTTTGTACATGTTTGTTCAAGAACAAACATTAGCTGGCATTGCAATACTGCTCTGATAGTAGATTATGCATGCTACTACTTGCCAGGATGGTCTCACTGATTACACGTGCATTTATAGATCTACACATATGTGTGTCTACACACAGACAAGTAGAATTTTCTATAGAGAGACTCTGTGTATAGCAAAATGAGAACTTTATTTGCTTGTGAAATGTGCCAAAATATTAAAATTAGATAATTCAGCCAAGTTCTTCACAGTTTTGCCCGAAATAACTTTTAAAATTCATGCAAAGTAGATTCACTTTCTTGAGAATCTCAAAAGAATTCTGAGTCAATCACAGTTTCACAGACAATCTATGTGGTCCTTCAGAATGCAGTAGAAAGAAGAGGAAGAAGAAGAAGGGGGGTGGGGAGAAGGCGGAGGAAATGAGCCACAGAAGGAAAAAACAAGTAGAAACGAATCAGTGCCAATTTACAGTAAAAGGAAATTATAATATTTCTTAACTGTCTTGATTCTCCTCTTTGCTCAGAGAATCGGAGACCAGGTCTTTCAGGTTCCCTAAAACTCACCTAATTTCCTAACACAGACATTATTTGAAGGAACTGATGCCCAGCCATTAGTATGTCATGAAAATGGGGCTAGTTGGATTAAATCCCCAGAAGGTATTCCTACTCCACCTCACCCCACATTCTCCTTGAGAACTTCCCTCGTCCCTGCTATTCATCTTTCCTCTCCAGACCTGCATCACACACTTTCACCTGGTTTACGATGTTTCCCATCTTACTAGGTAGGGATTATTTTTATATTGTTGCTCCAGCAGGACTAAGGGAACAATCCCACTTGTAAAATCTGGGTCGTTTCAGCTTTATAAGCCATGGAGCCGTGTCTGCCTCCTTGTAGGAGCTAAATAAATGCCTACTGCATTGAGAAATTAATATTGTTTAAAAAAAAAAAAAGGGCTTCCCTGGTGGCGCAGCGGTTAAGAATCCGCCTGCCAACGCAGGGGACACAGGTTCGAGCCCTGGTCCGGGAAGATCCCACATGCCGCGGAGCAACTAAGCCCATGCGCCACAACTACCGAGCCTGCGCTCTAGAGCCCGCGTGCCACAACTACTGAGCCCGTGTGCCACAACTACTGAAGCCCGTGTGCCTAGAGCCCGTGCTCCGCAACAAGAGAAGCCACTGCAATGAGAAGCCTGCGCACAGCAACAAAGAGTAACCCCCGCTCGCCGCAACTAGAGAAAGCCCGTGCACAGCAACGATGACCAAAGGCAGCCTAAAATAAATAAATAAAATAAATAAATTGAAAAAAAAAAAAACTGGAACTGCAGCTGAGATCTGTGTCTTCAGGTGGTGTGGTCCACTGAACTCATTCATTGCCATCAGCAGCTGCGGTTCCGTGATGCTAAAAGTGAGCCAAAGGTCAGTCAGGATTGCAGCGCTGACTAATACACTTTCAGTACAGTTGAAACAGCCCTATTCTTTCATAGCAACATCCTTCCCCCAAATGAATTTTACCAAGAAAGACCACTGTCATTGATCAGTTGCTAGAATAAAAAAACATAGTGCTACAAGAGCTGCAAATAGAGTACATTAATCTATTCACTCATTAATTCCATTGATTATCCTTCTGTTTGTTTCTTTGTTTATATTTATAGTAATCAGGTGCACAGAATTGCATCAATCCTAATCCTCAGTTCACGACATGCCATCATCCTTGTCTCATGCATGGTTCTAGTTCATCTACTTTTATTGGTGGTTTGTTCTAATAACGCATGAATTCCCGTAATCCCAACATTCAACCACAGAACCAGAAAAGTTACAGTAACTTACATCTAAGTATTCCCTCCCCACTTGTTCCTCTTCTCTTCCACTCTGTGGGTTAGACATTTTATAGATAACAAAACTGAAAGCAGTCAAGAAATTTGACCAGGGGCTTCCCTGGTGGCGCAGTGGTTGAGGGTCCACCTGCTGATGCAGGGGACACGGGTTCGTGCCCTGGTCCGGGAAGATCCCACATGCCGCGGAGTGGCTGGGCCCGTGAGCCATGGCCGCTGGGTCTGCACGTCCGGAGCCTGTGCTCCGCAACGGGAGAGGCCACAACAGTCACAACAGGCCCACGTACCACAAAAAAAAAAAAAGAAATTTGACCAAAGTCACACAGTGACAAGAGTAGGTGGGACCTAGACTTTCTGATTCCTAGCAAAATACTCTTCCTTCTACCCTCTTCTGTACCTTCCCCAGGCCCACACCCACAAACAAGTGATGGTCATCAACCTACAGCCTTTTTGTAGGGAACTGGAATTGTGCCTTCCTTATTCAGCTATTTTTCTCATAAATGTGCAAGAGAAATGCTATAGGACAAAGCAATCTTGGAAGAACTCTCCTGGTGTATTTGCAATTTCAATCCCTGGCTTTATTTTACATCACATGTTATATAAAGGTATCTTAAAGACATGCTGCAAAGTGTATTTTTAAATGGCTCTGTAGGCACTCTCTTTTAAAGAGGACACTTCTTTCCATCATTCTTAATTATGTCTGTCCTCCCATTGTCACGTTTATTATTTGAAATCTCTTCCTCAAAGATGTTAGCAAACAGTCCGGAAAGATAGCAGTTTAAAGCCATCTATTCCTCTAGAACCAAAGGAAATCAAGTTTATTCTATTCATCCATCCCTGTGGGCGTTAATAAATCCCCTTCATTCATCTTATCGCAACTAGAAAGGCTCCTGGTGATGCCCTCGTGCGCAGACAACAAAACCGCTTCCTCAGCTTCACCTCAGCCCTGAGCTCTCTCCCCACCACTGTCATTTTTCGGTTCATAGTCTTCCACCAAGAACAGTCCTCCTTAATTATTCTCCATAATTCATAAGTAATCCCTGGCATGCTACAAAGGAATGAAATAGAAAGGTTCATTCGAAAACATGGGGCCTTATGAACCATTGTATTTCAGTACCTTGAACATCATCAGCATTCCGATGGATTTCATCTGGGTTTCCATTTTCAACACCAGTACTGCATGTACAGGAGGCATAAAAATCTGCTGTTAAATGCAGCATTGCTCTGCACTCATTAAGGAAGTGTTGTTCACTAGCCACTCACAGCTAACTCAATCTAGGGCATCACCTGGGTCCTCTGACATCCGGCTCCATGTCTTTCTGGCCTCCACAGGTTGTGGAAGCCCTCACAAAGCACCTGCAGTCTCCAAGCAACTGTGAAATTGCCTTGGATTCCCCAGAGCTTTCCAGGCTCATGTGGGCCTGAGTAAAAGAGGCAGGCAAGTGTGCCAAGCAGCCGGGTTTTATTCTGGCATTTGCCGGAAGGGAAACTGCTAAAATGTTTTAGGGCCCCCTCGGGAGAGTAAAAATCTCACACTGCCTTTAGTTTTTATCCCTCAGCTAAAATCAATATTTTCTAAAAGAGAGAAGCTTTTAATACTCTTACAAGAGTTTCGCTTCAGGTCCAGCTTCTATTAATTAAGCACATACTTTTGGCAAGAGTTTTAAATAACTTCGTTCCCATAGCAATCAGCTATAAATCATCTTCACGTCACATTTGTGGAAACTGGGGCTGGGGGACTGAATGGCCTGTGGAGGTCACACAGCCTACCTGGGACTCCAACTCTGTTCTGTGTCACATCCTGTGTCACTGCCATCCTCTGATCCTGCACCTGCAGGGGGAGAGAGATGAGGATAAAATGAAAAGTTCTGCGGCTGAGTCCTATGTGGAGGTGTGTAATTCACTCACTCATCCTTTCAACAAATATTTATTGGGAATCTGCTATGGGCCAGGCACTCTTTTGGGTGCCAAAGACACAGTGAAGAGCAAAACAGACAAAACTCCCTGCTCTCAAAGAATTTATGTTTACTGTGGTCACAGTCAACAAACAAGATGCAAAAATGTAAAATATATAGCATATTAGGTATCATTAAGTATTAAAGAGAAAATATAAAACATTAATTATAGAAGAGGGATATGAAATGTCATGAGTTGGGAGGAAAGGAAATTTGGGGAAGAATAGACAGGGAAGCCACTGAGAAGCTGGCTTTTTCGGTATGTTTGGCATTACAGTTGCATTCGATGACCTTATTGGTACTTGCTCTTTGGGATTGTTGTACGGAGCCCCATCACTTCATTCCTAGGAAATACATTGTAAGAACTTGTTTCTTCATTGTGTAAGAACACATTGTAAGATAATAAGAACATCATCAATTTGATAATATTAATCAACTGTCCCATTATTTGCAAATCGATTTTGCCTTGGCTGGTGACTTCTGATACATCTAAGGACCAAAAGCTGTGGTTGTGGTTTGGACAGTTCTTGGTTATTGTACAGAGGGTGGTAGACAAGCATGAGACTCTGGGGTCACTCTTCAGTCACATTCTGATGGTCCCCATTAGCAGCCTGTCACTTTCAACATATTACACATCTTTTCTGTGCATTTGAGAAAGCCGTAAGATAGAGACCTTATTAGTACTCACAATATAGGACTGCTATGAGGATCACATGAGAGTAACCCAGACAAGTCTACACTCAGAAAGGGTCTGGGATGTAATTTATACATGTAATGAACATGTACAAATGTTAATTAATATGAGACATTACTTTTGATGACATAGTCATTAAAAATAAGCAAAGAGGGACTTCCCTGGTGGCGCAGTGGTTAAGAATCCACCTGCCAATGCCGGGGACATGGGTTCGAGCCCTAGTCCGGGAAGATCCCACGTGCCGCGGAGCAACTAAGCCCGGGCGCCCCAGCTACTGAGCCTGCGCTCTAGAGCCCGCGAGCCACAACTACTGAAGCCCTGGCGCCTAGAGCCGGTGCTCCGCAACAAGAGAAGCCACCGCAATGAGAAGCCCCTGCACCACAATGAAAAGTAGCCCCCGCTCACCACAGCTAGAGAAAGCCCAAGCGCAGCAACAAAGACCCAACGCAGCCAAAAATAAATAAATAAAAGTAAAGATACAGTCCTATTTCTTTAAAAGAACACTGATGGGAGCATGGATCTGGTATGGCAAATATCCAGCACTAAGGAAATGTTTTTAATTTATGGTGTGAATATAAAATAAAAAGGCAGATTTTCTTAGAAAAAGAGTTTTAAAGGCAATTCCATAAGCACCTTGAAGCATAATTGACCTCAGTTCAGGATTTTGAAGAATAACACTCATTAGGACACAGGAATAATTGTTGAGGTGGTTATTTTTCACTAGTTAAAAAAAAAAGAGCAAATTCATCAGAGTAGGGACCGCATATTACCATCATCTGTATATTCCTGGCCTCCAAGGCAAAGCTCACCAGATATATATGAAGAGACCCAGGAAATGTCCAATGATAGCTGGTGTCTAAGCATGGCATGCCCTAGCCTTACACTAGGTCTGCAGTTTTCAGACTGTGTTCCAGGTCACTCCCGGGGTTCCACAAAGATGCCTTGGGGGCTATAACTAGATGAGGGCAAGGCCCCGAGAGCAGGCTTCTGGACTTCTGCCTCTGCTTCAATCACCCCTGCAGTTCCACTTTCATTGATTTTATATACTAGATCCCATGTCAGAATTTATTATTTTTTTAAAGTCATATTGCTTTAAAAATTTTTGAATTGTTTAAAAATCAATACCCTATAACTAGCACATTACTCTATAACTAGTATGGTTTCCATACTAACATGCTTTCAGGATCTCACCCAGTGCCTGCCCAATAATAGTTATTCCATGACTATTTGCTAAGTGATTGGATTACTCTGGAAAACTGTAAAAAACACACAAAACACAGCTAAGGTGGAAATCAAATCTATCCACCTTTAACCAGCACAAGCAGCTAAGAATTTAAAGTGGACAGGATGGCTAAGGATAAGGATTGGAATCTAGAAGATTTTATTTACTGTTTTCAATCACTCAATCCAGTCAAAATATTAAGATGAGAGAGAAGCAATGTAAAGTAGGTGAACAGATAATTAGTTAAAAGAGGAAAAAGAAGCACAGAGTCTGACGTCGGTCAAATCTGGCCTGAAATTCTTTATTAGTTAGGTAACTTTGGCAAGTGACTTAATCTAGCTAAGCCTCGGTCTAGCCGTAAAGCGGGGATAACAACAGGAACCGTTTCATTGGGTTTTGTGCAGATTAAATAAGATATTCCATGGAAAGTTCTTAGGATGGTGTGTGATACATAGAAAGCACTCAAATGTTAGCTGCATATATATATACACATACGTACTCTCTCTATATATACACACTGTATATATATATATATATACACCCACTCTATGTGTATATACACACTATATAAACAGGTGCACACACACTAAGTGAATATATGTATACATATATATTTCATTAGAATTTGAAAACTGAGGAAGATATTAAAAATCATATAATCCTGTGATTTTTAATAGGTGTTTATTAGCAGCAGGACCCTTCCTTCAAATACATGGAAGAATTCCAATGTGTGGATTCTCTGGTGCAGTCAAGAGGTTCGAGAGCCCATTTCCCCCTTCCCACCCCCTCCACGCACGCACACGCATGCACCGCACGCACGCTATCTCACCAGCCCAACAAACACTCTATGTCCTAATTTCTCTTGCTAGCACTCAGCAAGACTCTAAGGCTCTTTGGAAAAGCCTTAACAGTTAATCAAATCCAATTTCCTCATGTGTCAACAGCATAACCAGGCCCAGAATAATGAAGATATTTGCCTGACGTTTATGGAATATCCAAAAAGAACAGCTCCTATTTATTGATAGTTAACTACACACCGGGTACCATGTTGAGCAGTTTACCTACATTATTCTAATGTTTTCAACAGCCTTGTGAATTAGGTAGTATCATCATCACCATTTTACACATATGCACACTTATTAAATAAAATGGCCCAGGTCCTAGAGCTAGGTAGTTCAAGAGCCTGGATTTGAACCAGATTTGTATGATTCCACAGCCTCAGTTCTATTGCCTCTGACCTGTACACTTGGCATCTTGATTCCCTATTTCAACTTAAGTCCTGCCCTCATGTTGATCCAGATCCCCTTCTTTTCATTGGAGAATATGGAAGTCCTTCTCTCTGGTTCATAAAGGACTCAAGGCACAGTTTTCATAGGTCTGATGCCCCAGCCAGGGAATGTAAGCCATGTCTACCCAATCAGTACTGCTGGAGTCAACCTAATCAGCTCATGGGAAGCATGCTGCGAAACCTTGTTTAAACATTTGATTTTGGAGAAAATGAAGCAACAAGAGAGAGGGTCACCTAAAGTTTTCATCTCTCTCCCGGCCATTTTGGTTTCCTTTCAAGAATGGCTCACTGTCTAAAGAACAAACATCACGTTCCCCTGACTTGCAGAGAGCACTTCTATGATCAAGTTCCCAAAGAGCAACCAAACAGTCTTGGAGATGGACTCATCTAGTTGTGTTCCCTTCCCATGAGCCCCAATAAAATAGGCATTTGCTACCATACTTAAAAGTCCTTATTAAATCATAGAAGACAACACAGGCATCCATGATTAAAAGCAAGAGTACTACTGTGATATTGGGTTTTCCTGAATGAATGAATAATACTGTTAGCAATATACTTCCTTGACTGTTTGTGTTTCATAACTCTTGCAGGCAGTTATGCCTGTAGGGTAACTTAACATTTCACTCACAAATTTTATTACAAATTTTTAAGCACTTACTTTGTGCTAGGCCCTGAGCTAGAAACTGAATATGAATTTTTTTAATACAAAAATCTCTATTACTTGAGTGTTTACCAGGGTTCAGGTACTATGCTAAGTGCTTTTCATATATTCCTTCATGTAACTCTCAAAACTGGGCTTGAAATTGGTATAATCCCTGGTTTACAGATGAGAAAACAGAGACTTATCAAGCTAAACATTTTGCTCCAAATCCCACAGCTATTTAGTAATGGTACTGGGAAACTTTGAATCAGAACGGATTTTTTTTGTGTTTACTGAATGACCCCAGTGGTGTCTGACCCCATATGGTACGTACCTAATGACCTCAGTGATGTAGACATCACAGAGTTCTTTGGAAATACAGTAGAGATTTTGACCTTTAAGAAGTCTATTGCTTAATTTTGTAGATCAGTGGTTCTCAAATGAGGGACATTTTGCCTCCAAAGGGACATGTGACAATGTTTAAAAGCAATTTTATGTTCACAATTGGGGGTGTGAGGATGCTACTTATATCTAGCAGGAGAAATCCAAGGATGCTATTAAACATCCTACGATACAGAGGACATCCTCCTGCAACAAAGTATTGCCTGGTGCAAAATATTAGCAGAGCCAATGTTGAGAACCATTGTTACAGATAATACAACCCATAGAAAGTGAAAATCAACCAATAATGTACAAGTTGAATTATGTAAAGGCACTGCGGGGAAAAAAAATTGGATTATGGAGAATGGCTCAGAGAGGAAAGCTTTGGAATTCACGGGCTAGAATACAAGCCTTGCAGTTGAACAAACCTGTATTTGATCCCAAGTCTGACCTTAACTGATGGTGTCGCTTTGGCCAAGTCTCAGTGTCCTCATCTTTAAATGGAAATAACAATACTGACCTTGCAGGAATATTATACCAACTGAGATGATGCATAAATTACCTATGTCACCCCCAAAAGTGATAGCCACTCTGGAGGGGTTTTACTTTTCCAAGTTACAAATCATATTGAAGTGACTAAAATAAATAAAATAGTGGGAGTGGGTTTAGTATGATGAGGTTATGTCAAAAATTTTAAGGATATGAGGAGTCACCATGTGGTCTCTCAAGCTGATTGCTGCCCAAAGAGTTGCATTCCTGGACAAGCCCAGAATAAGAGTCCAGATGCCTGCAGTCTCACCGATACCCTTGGCCCCTTCATGTTCTTGGTCAGTAACTGGTATAGACCGGATGTTTGTGTCCTCTCCATCCCCTAAATTCATCTGTTAAAGCCTAATACTTGATGTGATGGTATTAGAAGCTAGAGCCTTTGGGGTGATTAGATCATGAAGATGGAGCCCTCATAAATGGGATTCATACTCTTATAAAAAAGACTCCAGAGAGTTTCCTCGACCCTTTTCACCATGTGAGGACACAGCAAGAGGATGGCCACTTATAAAGCAGAAAACAGGTCTTCACCTGACACTGAATCTGCCAGTGCCTGGATCTTGGACTTCTGAGCCTCCAGAACTGTGAGAAGTAAACTTCTGATGTTTACAAGCCAGCTAGACACTCAGGTGGTCTGCTGTAGCATCCCAAATGAACCAAGACACTTACTTCTCTCCTTTAGGCCGCTACACAATTCCTGAGTTGTACAATTCCACATATCCCCTTTGATTTAAAAACCGGGGTAACATACAATCTGAATGAGGACACTGAAAGCTTAGTCATTTTCCACGAAAGCAGTTCCTACCTGTCCTTCCTTTCTCCACTTTTCTCATTCTCCAGCATGCCATTCTTTCCAATGTGATTTTTTTTCTTAACAACCTTTTTATTTTGAAATAATTTTTTAATTACAGGAGGTTGCAAAATTGCAGAGTTCCCATATACCTATCCTTCATCCAGTTTCCCCTGATGGTTACATCTTGCCTAAACCTTGTTACGTTTGTCAAAACCAATACGTTAACATTGATACAATACTATTAAGTAATCTACAGACTTTATTCAGATTTCATCAGGTTTTTCATGATGTCCTTTCTCTGTTTTTTTTACAACCCAGGAGTCAAACATCCCACAAACTCCAGTGAGATCTGTATCCTCAGAGGATCCACCAGAGTAACCCTGAAGCCAACCAAAGATGAGTTCAGAACTCCCCAGACAGATTCAGGCCCAGGTCAGAGTCCAAAGGGTACGATGGATTAGGCCCTGGGGTTGAGGATGAGGTTTAGGCTCCCTGAAGATGTGGCAGAAACCAACTTGCTGGGTAGGCGAGGTCACACCAGGGCCCAATGCGGCAACTGTAAATTTTTTTTTTCTGGGAACCTTCAAATAGTCCCACTTTCCTGAAGAAAGGAACCTGGAATATCTGGGACTTGTTGATGAAGCACTTTCGAAATAACCCTCCTACGTGAGTCTGAACACGTCGCTTTGCGAATCAAGAGATGGCAGCTGGCCCTTGATAAGGCAGTAGATGGGCTTCCATTGCTCTCAGCTGCACACACACACAGGGCCCAGCAGGGCCTGGCCTGGCCATGGTCTTGCACCAACTTATCTACACACACTGGGCCCTGCTCTTCTGCCTGAGCCCAGCCAACTCAGCTTGGAGCGCGTTTGGCCACTTTTTGTAAAACACTTACTGAGATTTACCATTTCTCCGTGCCATGACCTTTCTATCACATCTAAAGTGGGAATTTGCCTCTCTTTTCACTGAAGAGGAAAATCTTCCTGCATTACATGTGTTCCTGACATACCCTGCTCTCTCGTGCGCTACAGGAAAAAGAACAGTAAAATCAGACAGGCAAGTGTCACTCTAGGACCCATCACCTGCTGAGTGAGCTGGGCTCACAGCCTTACGCTTCAGCATCTTCCTCTGAGACGTGGAGCAAATTGTACCTGCCTCAGAGGATTGCTTGGAAAATTAAATGAAGAAGTGAAAGAATATTTTTCAAGGTCCTTGCTTGATGTCCAGGACTCGGAAGGCACTCAATAAATGGTGGTTGCCGCTGTTATTGTTGTGATTTTTATTGCGGTTGTCCAGTTCCTTTATCTGTAAAAAAATGCATGTTCGTTCATTCGACACTGAACTAGGCTCCAGGGGTACAGTGGTGAACAAGACAGACAAGATACTTGCTAGCATGGAAATGACTTCCAAAGGCAGAGACACAGACAATAATTAGGTGAAGAAATGAATGAACAACATGATTTTAGATGGTGAGAAGAACTCTAAGAAAAACACGGCAGTTATGGAGAAGGCCTAGTTAGAAATGCAGAACTACTGCAAATTCTATAATCACAGGAGGTTTCACTGAAAAAAATTACATTTGTGCTAAAAACTGAGTGGCAACAAGGAATCAGCCAAAGAAAGAATTGGGGCAGAGGATTCCAGACACAGAAAGCAGCAAGTGCAAAGGTCCTGAGGCAGGAACACACTTGAGGTGTTAGGGGAAAAAAAGGAAAGAATACCAGTGTGACTGTAGCACAGTGAGCAAGGGGGACAGTGGCTGAGATAAAGTCAGAGGAGCAGGAAGGAGTCAAACAGAGTAGGCTTGGAGGTCAAGGTAAGGGATTTGGATTTTATTCCAAGGGCAGTGGAAAGCCAGGGGGAGTGTTTAAGTAGGGAAGTGATGAGTTTTGAATTACAGTTTTAAAAGATCATTTAAACTTTAGACTTGACCATAAGAGGGCAAAAGCGAGGGCAAAGGAGTAATTAGAAAGCTAATATGCAGTAACCCAGGGTGAGACGCTGGTGACTTGAGCCACAAACAATTCTTTCCTTCTCCAAGTTGTTGCGAAGAATAAATGAGAGAGAGGGGCATGGACATATATACACTAACAAACGTAAGGTAGATAGCTAGTGGGAAGCAGCCACATAGCACAGGGAGATCAGCTCGGTGCTTTGTGGCCTCCTGGAGGGGTGGGATAGGGAGGGTGGGAGGGAGGGAGACGCAAGAGGGAAGAGATATGGGAACATATGTATATGTATAACTGATTCACTTTGTTATAAAGCAGAAACTAACACACCACTGTAAAGCAATTATACCCCAATAACAATGTTAAAAAAATAAAATAAAATAAATGAGATCGTGTAAAGGCACCTAGGACAATTCCTGGCACAGAGCGGATGCTCAAAATATTTTAATTCTCTTCTTCCAACACTATAATATAGCAGAGATCTCTATTCCCACAAAGCATCCTAAGAAGCAGATATAACACGTGTAAGAGTGAATGCCAGCATTCTCATCAACTGAATGTTGATACAGCAACATTATAATAAGGCCGAGTAAATGCCAATTCCAGCCTGGTACATATTGCCTTGTGTTGCCATTTCATTAAAACTCCAAAAACTATTATGCTCAAACACTGTAAACTCATTTTTTAAGAAGTAGCATGGGGACCATAATGCGTTTTGAATGCACAAACTAGGATCACCATTCTCCTCTAGTCCAAAGAGAAGATTAAAAATTTTCCAATTTAAAACTCTACCAGATTTGTCCTTCAATTAATGCGGAAGCCACAATCCAGCTGTCTTGAGTTAAAGCTACATGCTTTGCTATCAGCTAATGGATACTATAAAGGAACTGTTGGAAAATAAGAGCAAGAAATACAATGTTAATTGTAATTCAGATGAGGAATAAGAAATGTAATTGGTACTAGAGAAGCTTCGGACTGGACCATCCACAATGAGTCAGGAAACAGAAAGCATCACGTCCTGTTTAAGAATCTGGGTTCTAAAAAAAGAAAGAAGACTTCCTGGGGGTGGTATCTGTCCTCCCCTCATTTAGTCTTATGTTTGTATGCCTTTGGGGAAGTCTCTTCACCTCTAAAAATCAACTCCTCGTCTGTAGAATGTGAAAAATAACAATACCTCATCAGATTACGGCAAAGATTACACATGAGCATCTACTTGAAGTGTTTAGCATGATGCTGGCATAGGATATAAAGAAATACCAGTTATCTTTATTACCCTCCAGTACCCTGAGGCTCAGGTGAAAGAACTAGAATTATTTATTCTGGAATTGAGAAGGCTGAGTGTGTAATTTAGATTTTTACCATGAAAATTGCCACAATGTATGGAGTCCTCAGAGGCTAGATACCATGCCAAGGGTTTATGTTTAATAAGAGAAAAAAATGCAACCTCCAGCCTTCAGAAGCTGGCCTGGCACTCCCAGCAAAGTCTTGTTATCCTCCTATTAGACATAAAACATCTCTCAGAATTCCATCCTCAGACGAGGTTGCTGGGAGACCATGACAAAGTGAGACAGAGCAAAGCCACTTGACAACTTCGTCCAAGTGCAGACAAAAGCAAGGTCTCTGTGCCACCCTAAAAATACCAAGCCCCCCAAATGAGTGACTCCTAAGTATTTACCAGTCACACCTTTATACTCATGCTGGTCTCTGCTCCCTGTAGATAAGATTTATTGAGATACACAATCATATTGTGTATTGCCTCTGCTTTCTGACAACATCTAATGCAGAGCGAACCTTTCGCCACCCAAAGCCCCAATTCTATGACAGATTCTTTCTCACGCCCTCTTACTGAGCCATCCTACACTTGCCTGGACTGTGTGTTCTCCTCGATGCAACAAGTAATAAACCCAACCTGTTTAACTATAGGTGTTTTCCCAGTGTTCTTTAGGCGAAGTGCATTAATTTTTAAACGACAATGTAAGGCATGTATTATTATCTCTATTCAACAGCAGAGGAAACTGCGGTTCAGAGCAATTAAGTATCTCGCCCAAGACCCTCCACATAGCAAGTGACAGAGAATGGACTGGAAGTCAGGTCTGTTCTATTGCAAAGCCCAGGCTCAGAAATGCCCCAGTTTCATCCTAGTCTTAAGGGGTGCTCAAACTCTGAGTAGGGTCCAACTGATGACTGAACAAGAAAACCTGTCAAGAAGCAGCAGGATGAATTAGATGGGGGGGGGGTGCAGGATATTCTTTATAGGTAGGAGGTAGTATAAGTGTTGGAAAGGGGGACTAATTTTCCCACCGATGGAGAATTATTCTTTTTAAATTAAAATATATTTAGATGATTTAAAGAAGGTAGAGAGACATTTTGACTTTGGAAAAGTTGAGCAACCTGACAGGACAAGTTAGGGGAGAGACAGGCTGTTCTCATGCCCTGCAGCTCTTCTATTATTTGCTTCAGAGATCATGGTCTATGACAGAATGGTAACTACAATAGAAATGAAGATATGAAAGCCATTGTGGCTAATATTATCCTTTAAATGATTGGAAGCAGCTCACAGGAACAAGAAAGAATCGTTTTTTTATATTTCAAATTTATCTCAGTAATTGGATACTATACGATTTGATTTTATTATTTTTTCAAGCAGAAAGAGAATAACTGGCAGGTGAACATTTAATGGGGAAATATATAGCTTGCACAATTTAAAAATAAAATCTAACAGTTTGCCTGTTTAGCACCTTTCATGCAAGAATTTTAGAGCGGTTTTGTAAAAATGCATTACACTTCCTTCCCGCTCGCCACCACCCACGAAGAAGCTTGAGAAGTCTCTCGTGAGAGCGTGACAAACCTTGAGTGCCCAGGGATGTGGAGGCGTGTGGAAGATGTGGGAGTCCTGAGTTGAAAGGAAAGCTTGGATTGATCTTTTGAACAGGAGCCCACTCACACGTGTCAGGCAGTCTCCAGGGAAACGAAACCACTCCTTTGGGACCCGCTCTCCCCTCTCCCTTTGCCCCACTCAGTCACTTTAACCCCTTTGTCCCCCTCCTCTGGGACCCCACATTGTTTTTCCCTCCACTCCAGAAGTCAGATTATATCTGGTTTCCTTTGAATAGTCCTTAGAGAAATAATGGGGAAGGAGAAGATCACTGGGGAGGCAGGCTTTAAAAATCATGTCCTTGGAGGCAGCACCTACAAAATAATCAGACCTTCACGTGGCCATGGTAGGCTTCGTCTCAACTAAGCTAGTGTGAACTCCATCCATTTGCCCAACAAACATTATTGAGTATCTAGTTATCTAGGCAGTACTGTTCTAGGGAATACAGCAATGGATGAAACAGAGGAGAATCTCTGCCTTTATGGGGTGTATATTCTAGTTGAGGGAAAGTCAATAAATCAAACAGATTTTTTTTAAAACCAAATTATATGATATATTAAAATGAGCTAAATGCTATGGGAAAAAAAAAAAAGCAGGGAATGGGGTTAGGGACCTAGGAGGTTAGATTTTTAAATGATGTAGTTAAGGAAGACCTCATTTAGAAGGTGATGTTGGAGCAAAGATTTGAAGGAAGTGAGGGGGCAAATGAGGGAAAGGAATAGTCTAGGAAGATGGAATACAGTAATAAAGGTCTTGAGCCAGGAGGAAACCTAGAGTTCCTAGAGCGTGGCTGAAGTAGAGAAAGTGAGGGGAGAGAAGTAGCAATCGTAGAGGTAAATGTGGAACAGGAGTCAGCAGATTGAGTAGGGTCTTGTGGGTCACTAAGGACCCTGGCTTTTCTTCTGTATCAGATGTAGAGAAATTGGAATTTTTGAAAACAGGAGTGACATCATCTTAGAATTTAAAGGGATCTCAATGCAAGTTGAGAGTAGAAGCCAAGAGTTCAATGAGAAGCATATTGCAACAATCTATGTAAGAGAAGATGGTGGTTTAGACCATCATCTTCAGAGGTGAAGGTGGAAAAAGTGTTAGGATTCTCAATATATTCTGAGAGAAAAGCCAATAATATTTGATGACAGATTGAGTGTGGGATATGAGAAAAAGAGAGGAGTTGACGATGATATCAAGCATTTTGGCCTGAGCAACCGGAAAGACAGAACTGCCATTTACCAAGATGGGAGAGAATGAAGGTGCAGCAGTTTGGGGAGGAAAGATCAGCAGTGCACTTTTAGCGATGTTTCATTTGAGTTGTCGACTAGACATCCAAGGGGAGATGCTCAGAGGCAGCTGAACATACAGATCTAGAGTTCATGGAGAGGTCGCAGTTGGAGATATAAATTTAAGAGCTGTCAGCAGATCGACAATATTGACAGTCATGAAAATAGATGGGAGCAGTGAGAGAGGATGCGGGTAACTAAGAAGAGGATCAAGCACTGAGCCCATTATATGTTGGGAAGATGATGAAGAATCAGCAAAGGAAACAGGAGCAGCTGTCAGTGGTGTGAAGAGAAGACTAAAAATGCGTAGGATCCTAGAAGCCAAGTGAAGAAACCATTTCAAGGAGAAGGAAGTGACCACTGTGTCTCAGTGTGGGCACTAAAAGTGGAGCAATGGACTTAGCAATGTGAGGTTACCAGCAACTTTGAGGGAAAAAGTTTCTGTGGCATGATGGAGGCTTTAATCAGAGAAATAACGTGTAAATATTTGTATGCTGATGGGAATAATCCAGGAGAGGGGAGAAATTAATGATATGGGGAACAAAATTGCTGGAGCAATGACCTTGAGTAATGTGAGAGGCTATGGAATCCATAGACACATGGAGTGGTTGTCTTTAGATAAGAGTATGGACATTTCCTCTCTATGGTAACAGGAGGGATGCAAGAATAGGTCAGTACAGGTACTGGGAGGTAGCTAAATTCGGTGGTGGTATTCTGTAGAAAGTTATCTTTTGATTGCTTCTGTGTTTCCAAAAAAGTAGGAAGCAAAGCCATCTCTGGTGACACAGAGATGCTAGAGGTTTGAAAAAGAAAGAACGGGTATAAAACAGTTGTCTAGAAGAGTGGGGTGAATACATTAGGAAAAGGTAGTATGATTGCTGGGAAGCATTATATATTCACATGAGGTTTATGGTCATAAGGTTAACAATAAAACCAGTCATTTTGTGTGTGTGTGTGTGTGTGTGTGTGTGTGTGTGTGTGTGTGTGTGTTTTCCAGCCACATTCAGTGCATAGGTACAGGCATAGATTAGGCAGAGTTGGATTTAACCAAGGATGGGTTTTTTCCAAGTCAGTTCAAGGAAGCAAGAGAGTCAAGAGAATTGAGAGTAGGTACAAGGGTATGATTATAATAACTAAGCACAGGATTTAAGCTGGGAAGGGAGGAATTAGGATTAGGAGGAAGGGAGAGGAGAAAGGTGGTAAGATCAATAGATTGCAGGTCCCAGAGAGTTCAAGGAGTGATGGCGTCAAATATTAGAGGAATTAAGCTGAAAAGATAGGAAGTGGAGGTCAGAGGGTGGGATGTTTGAAACTGGAATTATGGACAGGTCACAGGAAGTCTAGATTCTAGTCTAGAGAAGAATCATGGGAGGGAGGGGACTAGAGGAAGAGTGTGGAATGAGATCACTGGAGGAAAGAAGGTCAAGGAACTGAGTGGCCAGGATATCAGAAGTACCCTCTGGATATTAAAATAAGGGAGAATTAAGAAAAGAGAGAACGACAGTCAACCAGGAATGAAAGTCTTCAACAAATGAACAGGAGTGATCCCGGGGTCCACAGACAAAGAAGGTGGTAGGTGGGATTGTCTAATGACAAGGGAGTCAAAACTGCAGGGTTCTAGGGAAGAGGGAAGGAGAATGAACAGTCTGGAAATGGAAATGGTGAACTAGGAAGACACCCAAATGCACCTTCATGACCAATGGTCCAGGAGGTGATGGAGGAAAAGAGCCATGACCAGACAGGGCTGCAGGGAGGGTGGTGTGCTCAGAGGAAGTCCAGACCTAGGTTAGTCTAGTCACACCGTGCATACCTGCATACACTCTCAAGCACACACATACACACGCACATACACATGGAAACACAGAGATGGATGGATGTTTAGATGAGTGGATGTCATGGTATGTGAAATATACCTCGATAAAGCTGTTTTGTTTTGTTGTTTTTAAGGAAGCACACGGAGATCTTTAAGAGAGAGGAAATCAGACACATTTTAGGGGAGGTCAAGAAAAGTCTCTTCTAGAAAGTATCTGATGAGGATGTCCCAATATGAAAAAAAAATCTTATATTTGTAGCACATAATGATATTACCTTCTCCCCCTTTGGATCCACAGTACTGTCTTTGAATTTCATTCATGGCCCTTCCATGACAATCATTTGAGTATCTATCCTAAATTGTCTACAAAGTTGTAAGGCCCCTGTAGGGCTAAAGAATGTGTCCCTCAGTTTGATATCCTCTGCAGGATGTAGGACCATGTCTAACTCACCAGAGACTCACATAAATATTTCTTCAAATGTGTTGAATTAATTTAAATATTTATTATTTCAAAGTATCAAAGTAACAACTTATGAAGGCATTTTCAAAAGAAACAGGAAATAGTTTTACCAAATACTATTTATTTAAACAAAAAGTGCATTTTCATATTTATTCATTTGAAAAGTAAATCAAACATAAATGAGAATATTTTGTGAGTTGTCATTAACTAATAGTCATCTTACGGTCAGAGGCAGAAAGAAATAGTTGAAGTAAATATCAAAAGCATATCTAATATGCAACTTTCAGAATTATATGGTAAAAAAAAACCTAGTATATAATTGCCAGGAAAGTTATTTAAAGCAGAAATATGAGATTAAAAATGCCAAAGGTGTAAACAACTTTAATCTGCTAATTTATTACACATGCCTCTTAGAGCCAAGTTTTATTTTAAGATTAGATCTTGGATATTTTCACTGTGTTGCTGCAAATGAAACTAAAATTTTCTAAACTCAAATGCTACGCATGTTTCACCTTTTAGATGTCACTTCATCTCCTCTGAAACCAAGTTCATGTCTACAGTTTAAGCATTGTGACTCTACATATGTAATCTTTTCTTATAAGGACATACTTCTACAGTGTAAAAGGCACTATGACAATGCTTACCCATGTCTGTATTCCATCAACAGTCTGCATTAAGGAACAGGCAGGCTACAGAAATAAATAGAAGTTACTTT
Source organism: Neophocaena asiaeorientalis asiaeorientalis (assembly GCF_003031525.2). NCBI lineage: Eukaryota > Metazoa > Chordata > Mammalia > Artiodactyla > Phocoenidae > Neophocaena > Neophocaena asiaeorientalis. The sequence goes on from NW_020172779.1 coordinate 2,177,331, forward strand.
TTTATTATTAGAACAGCAAACATGGCTTTAACTAATAAAGATGATTCAGGACCACTTGCTGAGGAAAATCATCCTTTCAATCATAAATGCAGGAGGTGTGAAAGTGTATTATGGACCCCATATTACACACTGGACCCAATTACCTGCAGCTCTTTCCTCTCTTATGACCCAGATTCTGCTTTGGTTTCTGGACATACCTAATTCTGTTAGCTTAATCCTCTAGCTATATGAGGGAGCAGTCACAATAAGAAATCGAGATCCAATCAGTTATTTAAGAAGTGATTCAGGACTTCCCTGGTGGCGCAGTGGTTAGGAGTCCGCCTGCCAATGCAGGGGACGTGGGTTCAAGCCCTGGTCCGGGAAGATTCCACATGCCGCGGAGCAACTAAGCCTCTGTGCTACAACTACTGAGCCTGTGCTCTAGGGCCTGCAAGCCACCACTACTGAGCCCACGTGCCACAGGTACTGAAGCCTGCGCGTCTAGAGCCCGTGCTCCACAACAAGAGAAGCCACTGCAGTGAGAAGCCCACGCACTGCAAGAGAGAGTATCCCCTGCTCGCTGCAACTAGAGAAAGCCCGCACATCAACGAAGACCCAACACAACCAAAAATAAAATAAAAATAATTTAATAAAAAAAAAAAAAAAAAAAAAGAAGTGATTCACTACTAAAGGTAAGTGGCTTTTGACTAGGTCTATGTTCTCAAACTTTCCAACAGGGCTCTGCTACCTCTAGTCCTAAGAAACACAGTTCTCCAATTACACCACTATGAAATGTGACCTTCCCCTCCAGCTGGCACTAGGGTTTAGCCATAATCATTAAAAAGGTACAGGTGTGCTGACAGTTCAAGCCAGCACAACAGTGGCATCGTATAAGACTTGGTGGATGGGAGGTGGGAATTCACAGGAAGGCTTGCACAGAATTGAATCCTTAATATGATCTTAATAATGTGAGCTCTTTAAGCCAAATATCTGGCCTCTTCCCACTTCTTCCGTGAAATATCATGATTGACTGAGAGCCTATATAAAACCGCAGTTCAGGGATATGGTAGGATTTGAATGCATGAAGTACAATATTTGCTACATGTGTGCCATTGTCCAGTTGGACTTTGCCTCATCTCCTTTGGCAATGCAGTCCCCAAAAGGGTGTTGGGGTCACTGACTAGAAGAAGCTTCAAATCGTCCTGGTGACAAGAAAGGGCAGAACTAGGACCAGTGATGAAAAGCAGAAGATGGATTTCATTTCTCCCTATGGAAGGACTTCCCTATGGAAGCTTTCCATCACAGGAGGTGCTGAAGAGACAATGAGGGATCATCTCTTAAGACATCTTGGGGGACTGAGACTAGTTGACCTAAAAGGCCTCTTCAAGCTCTAAGGTTTTATTCCAGATCCGCAGGCAATACACTCTAATGGTGTCAGCATGCTTCCTGTTGTCTGACAGCACCATCCTATCTCTTACTTCTGAGCCTTTGTACATCCCATTCCCTCTGCCTGGGCACCCTTCCGCCCCCTCACCACTTCAAATAGGAGTTTATACGTCTCTTTCTTCACTTCCTTTACTTCCTTCCAGGAAGCCTTCACTGACCCAACAAATTTAGGTAAGGGCACTTTCCAATACCCATTTATGGCACTCTACCCCTCCGCTCCCATAGTACCTCCTCCACTTGACTGGACTTCCTTAAGGGTAGGGAACATGTCCTTGTCATAATTGTATGTCCGTCACGCACACAAGCCCTGTAGCAGAGCCCATTCTCAATGAATGTGTGCCAAATGCCTAAATTACTTTCTTATTGAAAACTCTGCTGTGTCTTCCCCAGAATCCATTGCACCTAGAAACAGTTTAACCAGAGATACTTTATCTTGCTTAGTTATACTATTTTTTGGGTCTCAAGTCCTCTTCCCACCCAAGAAGTGCTCCCGATAGAACACTGGTACCACTTATATGCTATAGACTTGTGCGCTGTCGTATCACAAAGGGATCTTTAACCTGAAGCAGTTAATGACTATCTGTTAAGGCTTCACATGCTTAAAAGGCCAACAAATAAAAGTGAATAAGTGCATTGACAGCAAAACTATCTTACAGTCACCATCTATATGACCCAGGTTCTCATTTTGGGTGGGGTGGACCAAGTTCTAATTAAGAGTTCTGATGCTGCCTTGCCAGGGCCAGTCCCTACAAGGACCTTCCACTCCTGTTAAAAAATGCTCTGAATGGCTATGGTGTATAAGACACCTTGCTCAGCTACTTCCTGCAACTCTGTCCCAGGGATCGTGAGGATACATCAGAAACTGCAAGGAATGTGTGGACATCCATCCAAAACGCTTAATTAAAAGAAGATAGTTCAAACTGCTTTTCCATAGGACGTGGAAGCCATTTCTTAGCAATACTAATTTAAGATGATCAAAATGAACCCAGATTGCGTAGTTTAAGTGACTAACAGTCAAATAAACAATTTCATCATTTCTCAAATACTTCCTACTTTTAAACTATGACTTTTTCATGGCTATCATGTGAAAACTACTCTAGTCATTTGAAGCTCAGTAAGTGTAGGTGGTGGATAAGAAGAATCAGACAACTCAAGCAAGTGCCTCCTACCCACTGACCATGACTGAAGATGAGAAATGTCCACAGTTAACAGCTCCATGACCAGCCTCCAACCATCTTCCCATTTCCTGATAAATCTGAGACCCTGTTCCCTCCCCATTCTTCCTGCTTAAGCACGATCTTCACTACCTTTACTCTCTGACACGTCAACCTCACACCTTCATTCCTACTTGACTATTGCCTGCCTAGACCAATGTTTCTCACACTGTAAGGTGCTTGGCCATCATCTAGGGATCTAGTAAAATGTAGATTCTAATTTGATAGGTCTTGAGTGGAGCCTGAGATCCTTCTCTTGTAAAAGCTTTTAGAGATTGCTGATGCTGCTGGGCCATGGACCGTACTTTAGAGTATCAAGGACTAAGGTCAAGGACTCAGCATAGAGTCCGTCAGTCTCAGCAACTTCAGCAGGTCTGCAAATTCCTGACATTTTTAGCAAATGTTCTAGGGACAGGGTCTATAATTTCCATCAGAGTCTCAAAGGATGCTACACAAAGGTTAGGATCCATTGGCCAAGGCCACCACTGCTCTTCTCCTGGCTATGCCATGTCTCCTTCTGGTCTTCTTCCCCAACCCTCTCCTACTAGCTGCTCCACAATATTCATCCTGCAATCCCACCAGCAGCTGGTTTTCTATGCCCAAGCAGATTGACGTTATTCGAGGTACCTGGTATGCTGGACACATTCATTTTGAAGAGCACCAACAAAAAAGGAGATTTGAGATTAATGACTCTGAGATGCAAGGGCTACAACAGCATGATGTTGGGCAGAGAAAATCATTCTGAAAAGCAAAAAGAACTGAGTTTGAATCCTGGGTCTGTATCAACCGAATTCTGTGACCTTACATTAGTTAGCTTCTCTAAGCTTCGATTTGCTCCTCTGTAATAAGATCTACTTGTAGGCCTCTGTGAACATAACATAGCAAAGACAAACTTCCAGGCACACAGTGCTTACACAATCAGTTGGTTACCTGTTCCCTTCCTCTTTATCGTAGAGGAAGGGCAAGGATAAATTAGGATCGAAATTGTTAATAAATAATCTTAAAATAAGATCTCATAAGTTAAGATCACATTAAAAGAAATATCCATTAGGCTTAGATCCTGAATAATAAGAAAAATAACTATTTTAAAAATACATTTAGGTATTTTTAAAATACACTTAGGTATCTTTTTAGGTATTTTTTTCCTCTCGGATCTAAAATAGAAGAGAACTGAAAGTCTTGGAGGAATTTTTAAGGGAAAGTAAGGAATTCTTACACCACATTTCAACCTTTTTTGGTTTAAGTAAATTGTGTTAGAAAATGCCTGCTAACCAAGAACTCACAGCAAATATGTATCCAATTTTGATACAACACTATAAAACTGTTCTGGAAAGTTAAAACTAGTTATTAAGAGAGTCTGGGTGGGAAAAATATCTCTAGGAGTGAAATGATTTCCCTTGTGAAGAACTAGGTTTAGGGACTCTTGATCATGAGCCTTTCGGATATTACATAATAAAAACGCCATTGGTTCCTTATCAAAGGACAACTCAGCCCTCACTAGCACATTTTCATTGAACCTCAACGCAGCTAATCACTGTAGAGCTAAAGTAAAACATCCCCCATTTCATGCTCAGTGTGATATTACACCTTTACTTGTTTGTCCCAGAAAGTTAAGCATTTAAAAGATTTCATGGCCCCAACACAGGCTTTTAAGGGCATACTTATTCTTTTATCGTATTCTATTTTTTAAAACTACTGGAAGAATTTGGAAGAAAAACTATCTCCTTGGTCCAATTTGTCAAATAATGAGAGTTCAAAGCTCGAGTTATCTCTTATTCTAAAATACTCTGTTATCCCTCAAGGATAAATTTTCCATTTCTGATAAGGTCCTGGTCGAATCCAAATTACAAGCACAGGAAGTCTTGGGGGGGAAATATGTTTACTTATTTTTCCACGTAACATCTTCAAAGAAACTTAAAGGAAGAAAGCACTGCTCCTAAGGATATCTTCCAGAAGTAAAAAATTCAGTAAGACGTTTTCCTCATCCTCCTAAAACAATCTTTATCTCCAAGGAAATTGAACCAATACTCAAGATCTTACCTCTCAAAGCAATGTTTTTCCAAAAGAGTTGTCCTTATTCATCTAATATAAATATCATCTGTGCAGTCATTCTCTATACCCCCAAGATTCACATTAAAGCTAGTTTAAAAATAATTTGCCATTTACATATGTTTTCACTAGATTGAAAGCCAAAAGCTCTTCAACCCTTGCCATTCCGGCAACAAAAGACAGAACCACATTATCTTAGGGGTTTCATTCAGGAAGATAGAGCGCTGGGCCTCTGAAAGAGATACGTTTCTCATGGTGAAGGGTTAAAAGAGGACACCAAGCCACCCTCTGGAAGTCATTAAGTTACAAAGCCCCAAGAAGATAAAAGTTTCCATTTTCTAAAATGTAAATCAAAAACATATTCATTAGTATTGCAAAACAAACATGCAAATCTTCACCACTTGAAAAGCTCGGCTAAATATGTACAAGGGCTAAACCCAAAAATACATCTGGTCCTCGGTTACAGAACTTGCTTTTTTGGTTTTATCTAAAGAGTTTGTCTGTCTTCCATGGTTGGCTTCTTGGATTATTGCAATTCATAATAAGCCTTTTAGCTAAGGATGAAATAAACAAAGATAAAGTCTATGTCCTAGTTTTAAATGGTCCAGATGGGATGATTTTTCCATATGTTTAGCACACCCACTGTTTATTAATCATTGCTAGCAGAGCTTAGAGGATTACTGGGTTTATTGCCTGGGCAAGGGCTGAAATTTACAGTTTGTATAATCGCTGCACACCTTTTTAATAGTCCGTCCTTTCCGGATTGTCCTTTGTGCTTCACTCAGGTTGGGTGTGCATCCAAATCTGTGTATGTGTGTGTCTGTGCCTCCGTGTGTGTGTGTGTGACATATTATGCAGCTGGGAGTTTCAGCCAACTGATCAAGAGGAGGTTTTTGTGCCCAAATTTGGATACAATATCAGACTTCAGGAATGTGTTACATCATAACAATGACAATGTGGGTAAAACTGGCAATACTTGACTCACTACCCTTTATAGTGATTTACTTAGTGTCTGGCAATCTGTTTTTCATATGATGTTTGTTTCTCATAAACAGTTTCAACATGGGAGAGTATGGTGTCAAGATAACAGTTATATCATTTGTCACTGCAGAACATCTATCGGGCTTGCCAAGAAAACAAGACTCTTTTATCTTGGGCTTCTTACAAGTGCTTGAGTTCTGGTGATTGTTTCTCTTCAACGTGCTGTATTATTTTTTGAAACCTGACCATCACCGTCTCAGTTAGATTGTCACTTCAATTTCTCGTAAATAAAGTGAAGGCTGTGGAAAAGTCAGCAGAGGGGAGAGTGGAGGAAAAAATGCTGAGAGTGACAGAGACAGAGTGAGATAGAGACACAGAGACAGAGAGGAGGTGATTCTCAGACAAGGTATAGCCTCTGTGAAAGGCACACCCCAAGCAGAGAGTTAATAATAATGAGTTTAAAAGCACCTTGATTGTTTCCTGTCATTTTTTTTAATGGATAGGGTCTCAGATAAAGTGTATGACTTCCATTTTCATCAGTGTACCAAGTTCTTAAGCACATTTTTAGTTGTCAGATGGTTAAAACAACCATTTGGGGGGGGGGGAGGAGAAACCTCTGTCTTTTTATATCACAATCATAAAGCCACCCTGTCAATCTGAGGGAATTCTGACAGAAGGCTTCCATATTTGGAACACCCCCTAAAACTTGGAAGGAGAAAAAAGAGGGGAGATATTCTTTAAAATTTCTTTTAATAGAATTGGTTAAGACAGTTAATGTAGAAAACGTTCTATTAATCATGGATGCTTTTTATAGTATTTTTACATGGGTTTTGAGATGTGGTTTTATATCTTCAACAAATAGAGGAAAGGAAGGCCTCCATAAAGCATAAGAATAGACAGCTGTGGGTACAGAGAACTGAATATTCGGTCATTCCAAAAGGCTTTGAAATCATTCTGCTGGAGTCTTGTGTACAATAATTAAACTCTGAACAAGTATCTTTTATGATATCCTACCCTATGCTGTGGGCACATAACAGTTGCCCTATAAAATAAAATAAAATAAAATAAAGAATGTGTACTCAGGAAACAGCATTTTCAAATGCGTTACCTAAAGGAGAAGCATCTCGCTTATGTCCATGAATGGAAATGATCTAACTTGTACTTGGAATATCAGTTCTATGACCCAGACAATGGTCAGATATTCTGGGAAACCTACACACAGAATCTCCTTCTGATAGTTCGCGTTAGTTTATGTAGCCAGGAAAGCTGCTCCGTTTAAAGCATTGTTGGCAGGCAAGTTGGTACCTCAGCCTCATCCAAGGTATTTAGGCTAAGCCTACTTTTCTATTCAAAGAAAAAAAGATGTGAATATGATTAACCAAGGGAGGAAAATATTGCTCCTTTTAGGGATCTGGTGCACAAAGAGCAAATCTCGTCAACTACCCTACCGACTTTGGGGCTTTCTGCCCCTCATCATGCCATATCACTTTCATACTCTCAGCCTATCATTTCCCTTCTCTTTGCCTGTCCCAATTCTCCCTAACCTCAGTTCTAGCTCAGGTCGTTTCTGCTCCATGAGACCTTTCCCAGTGCCAAAGTCCATATTGATGTCTCCCTTCTCTGTACCACTAATGTTCAGTCTGACTGACTCTAAAAACAGATACATAATCATATGTTGCCTTGCATCATTAATAATAGTTTCATGTCTCTTTTCTGTTTACTTTACTTGACTATGTGCTCCTGGATGACAAAGGATTTTTTTCTGAAATGCGCCAGTAACTACTGCATTGAGCACTTGCTATGTGCCAGGCACAATGCTAGGCACCTTCCCTAAGTTATGTCACTAAATCTAGAGTATAGCTTCCATGGAAAGACATCTGTGCCGCCCACACATTGCCTAGTAATATGAACAGAACTCCAGCGCCTAGATCAACACTGAAGACCCAATTCTGAGAATAATTCAAATGCAACACAGGAAGTGCTAAATATACAGACACTTAGGAACGTGACAGTCAATGGCCAGAAAAATAATTCCGGTAGAATGAAAATATTCTCTCCTCATCTCAGAATTGGCTCACCAGTGGCATTGGTTCATCTCGTGTTACTTTAAATGATCTTTTTTGACACTTCATTATTTGACCGTGATTTTCCATGGCTCCACCCATGACTTTCAGTCACTTGTTAGGACTTCCTGAGAGGACTGGCTAGAACTCAAAGTTTCTGAGTGGTCATTTTGTCTTTTGAAAATACCTGACTAGATTATACCGTTTAATAATAGTTATTTTCCCTTTTCCACACTTTCAGTAGTTCAATTATATTTGGGAAGAAAATAAGGTTCCCTAAACCACTTCCACTGCTTTGTGCCTCTCTCCTGGATTCTATTCCTTTGGTGTTGAAAGAACCTTTATACCCCTGTAGAAATGTAAGAGTATCCCATCAGAAACAGTCAAGCTGCTCCCTGACAGGCAAAATGTAAAAAACGCTGAGGCTCAAATGTCCCATGGAATTAAAATGGAAGTTCAGAGGTCAGGTTGATTCAGATTATAGATCTACACTGGTAAGACTATATCCACACAAACCCCACCCAGCACTGTACTTACATCTCTCAGAAGAGTGAAAGCCATGGATGCCAACTGAAATGAGAAATTATAAAGCCAGCCTTGGCCCAGTACGGAGATATATTTTATCCTACCACATTTTTACATTTGCATACATGGCACCCTTCAAAGCCAGGAGTTTATATTTTCCCACCAAGGCTCAGCATGTGTGAAAAACGCTTTCCAAGAAACAAAGGCTGGCCAAGATGCAAATGCAAATGTGAACTTGTGGGCAAGCAAATACCTTTTAACTTAACGGAGATCTTTCCTGCATATCTTGGATGCGTTTGTTAATAACCCAAGTCTCCTCCAGACAAGAACCTTGAACCTCAAAGTCAAACAACAACAACAACGACAAATAATTGCACAAGGACAGAATCACTGGAAAAGCAAACACATTTCTCAATAAAGAACACTCTAACTTGAAAAAAGGGGGGATTCGGCAAGAGATAAGCATGCTCGAGGCTGGGAATTATTTGCTAGTTCATTCTTCCTATAAAAGGGATTATCTCTGTGGCCACAAATAAATTCCAAAGCCGCTGATTCCATGAGAGTCTTTTTCCCTTGGAAAAGAAACAGGTCTAGGATTCTACCCTACTGCTTTGCAACGCTAAAAGGATTCTCAAAGTAAGGATGGAGACAGAGGCCTTGTATTAAAGGGGGTGGTCGGATTCACCTATTTGCTTTCTCTCCCCACCACCCTACAAAAAAAGGTTCTCTGTAGGTTGTCAAATGTTTATACAGGTTTAGGTCTTAGAGGATATAAACTGATACATAACACATATCAGAGCCAGAAGGAAGTAGCATACCAGGGCTAGACGACATGGAGGAAGTTGGGGCAAGTCTGAGATTCCTGCTATACTGGACTCCATCTTTCCAGGTCACTGGACCCTGACCCACATTACGTCACCCCTGAGCAACTTGAGACGATTTATGCTCAGTGGCACTGACTCTTTCTTTTTGTGTTTTTGGAAACAAAAGAAAAAAGATGTCCAAGAGAGATTACTTGGAGATTTGAAAAAGTTCTTTAATGCATGGTTATTTGCCTACATATGGCCTAGGCCTGTTTGGCAAAATCTGCCAAGTATCTTAAATGGTTCCCAGGAAACTCCCAGCTTCAGCTCCACTGCCATGACTTTTCTGTACCATTTTAATTGTTCCAATAAGATGCTGCATGGTGAACAGCCAAGCATTGATAAACCAGTAATTTGCCAATGTAGATGTTAAAACCAAACAAGAAATACAGAGATATTCCCTACTCAAAGAAGAATGTCTTTTCAGTGAACATTTTGCTTTTAACTTTTTTGCAAATAACATTTTATTTGGATCAGCTTCAATTGCCAAACATGAAAAATGACAAAAGCAGGCAATGGAGAGTGGCACTGTGCCCCCAGCCCAGGGTCCTAAGAAGTAAACAAATATTTCTGTGGTGTGGTACCATGCCAGATCATGCAGGGGAAGCCAAAATGCTAAATGATGGCTGAGCTCATAAAACTGTTCTTTCCCTTATCAAGATGAGGTTTTAGTCTCTCAGATTTCAAGGGTTTGCTTTGATTTTTATATTTCTTAGACCAGCGCATGTAGCTGTCATGTTTTGCCTTGGGCATTAATTAATATGGGTAACCAACACCTCACGTAGGAAAAAGCAAAATCAGTTAACAAATAGGAGCTGTTTGTTAACTGCATACTATGAGCAAGGTTCTAGGCTAGATGCTCAAAGAACACAAAAGCACACGCAATGCAGCTACATCTTGAGTTCCTCACGGGGCTAACTGAAGAATAGAGATGAGAGATAATAACAATAAAATACACGTTAAGTGCCAAAATACAGTCAGACAAATCAGTGTTTTAGAAGTTAGAAAAGGGCCTGGGCCAGTTAAGAAAGGCCCAAGAAAACAGTTGCGATCTGAGCTGAATCTGAGAAGGAAGAAAACACAGACTAGCAGAAGAGAGAGGATAGACCTTCACGGCGACAGGTAAACATGTTAAAAAAAAAAAAAGTTACTGCTGAATCTGACATTGTAGTAATTAGAGCTTACACATCTTCTTTTCTCTAAACTTAATATAAAACTATTTGTAGTGGAGAACAGTATGGAGGTTCCTTAAAAAACTACAAATAGGACTACCATATGACCCAGCAATCCCACTACTGGGCATATACCCTGAGAAAACCATAATTCAAAAAGAGTCATGTACCAAAATGTTCATTGCAGCTTTATTTACAATAGCCCGGAGATGGAAACAACCTAAGTGTCCATCATCGGATGAATGGATAAAGAAGATGTGGCACATATATACAATGGAGCATTACTCAGCCATAAAAAGAAACGAAATTGAGCTATTTGTAATGAGGTGGATGGACCTAGAGTCTGTCATACAGAGTGAAGTAATTTGTATATTTATGTCCCTGTAAAGGGAAGCAGTCTTCGGGTAAATTAACAATAGGTGGAGATTGACCAAGGCCAGGTAAACGATTTTTCAGATCCTGTGGGAACTATGAGAACACTAAAGTGAAAAAAAAATATGAATAAAGAATAATCAGTAATATAAAGAAAGGCAGTGCCTGTGATATACATTTGGTCTGAAATCTAGATTCTTTCAGAACCATGTTAAGGGTTAAATGTAGAATTCTTCATCCTTGTGAACAAAACTTCTGATGAGTTCTTTGAAAACTGGGCCTGTGTCATCCAGCTCTGCATACCAAGTGCCTAGTAAACTTTCTGAGTTTATAGTAGGTGTTCAGTTAGTATATGTTAAACTGAACTGGTCTAAATCACATTTCAAGCTAATCAAAATGGAGACATTTGTGAGCTATAATTTCTCCTGTATTAATTGGTCTAGAGCAAACTATGCCTAGAGCAACCTCAAAGCGTATTTCCTTATAATGTTAGTCTTTTAATCTCCTTACGTTAATCCTCTCTTTTTTTTTTTTTTTTTTTTTTTTTTTTTTTTTTTT